>NW_026067942.1:9099443-9441882 GCF_014885135.2 Alexandromys fortis
ACTAACAGGTCTATTTAGGTTGTTCACCTGGTCCTGGTTTAACTTTGGTATATGGTATTTATCTAAAAACGTGTCCATTTCTTTTACATTTTCCAGTTTTGTGCCATATAGGCCTTTGTAGTAAGATCTAATGATTCTTTGAATTTCCTCTGTGTCTGTGGTTATGTCCCCCTTTTCATTTCTGATCATATTAATTGATGCAAGAATCTTAAATTGATATGGCATCACTGAACAACCTCATCAGTGTCTAATGTTCTGATTGTTGTTTTCTGTTCTTGGATACTGCAGTGGGAAGCTGAAAAAAAATGAACTGCCTGTCTTTTCAACATTCCCTTCAGTAAATGAATATTTGAGGAGTTCCTATTGAAGGGTTCGTTCAGACAGAAGCTTTCACCAATGCTCCAACGTTTTACTCAAAATCAGACAAGGATATAGCTGTAAATTTGTCACAAGTGAGGCAGTTACCAATTGGAAGACGATGCATTAGGGGACGTTTGCAAAGTGGACTTTCTAGGACAGCGTCTTTGAGAGCCATGGCGCTTCACTAACAGCTTAGCATGGTGCAGTGGAGGGTTCAGAATCAGACAGGGACAAAGGCCCAGTAGCTCCAGAATGGGCAGTCAGCTCCTCAAATGAAGGACAATTGAGAGCACAAAGAACATTGCTGGGGCTGGGTTGGAGGCTCTGCTCCCACTACGAAAAATGATTAGAAGCCGAGGAAGCCCATGCTTTTTAAAACTCCCTTGACTCCAGCACGGCAGCATCTCTGAATTCGATGGCAGCTTAATTTACAGCAGACAGGTTAAGTGCTGAGATTTTTCCAGTAGTGATGGTGAACTAACATTTTCCAAAAAGAAAAAAAAAAGTCAAATCCTGCAGAATGACAGCCGTGCAGCTCATTATTTCCGCTGAAAGGGCCAGCTCTGCAGGCTGTCCCTGCTTCGCAGCTTCCTATGTGGTTCCAGCTTCAAGTCATTCATCCCTAAGTGCTCATACTGGTCTGTAAGTCACAGCTTCTACGTGAGCCTCTCATCTGTACCTGCAAAGCACCCGTTTCCTCTGACTCCAGAAGTTCTCAGTGGAGCCCAGCAACTCAGGAGTAACAGAGTCCAGATATGCTTCCAATATCCCATTTCCAAGAAGTTTTATATGTACGATTATATTTAAAATGTAAAAATAGCATCCTAACAGCATAATGGTTGAGTCTATCAGTAGCATGCCCAGGAGGCATCCATGTTGGAATTGCTCAAATGGGTAAAGCATACAGCATTTCCCAGTGTGGGTCTTATCCAATCTACTGAGGCATTAATGGAATGAAGATGCAGAGGAAGGACGAGTTAATATCCTGCCTGACTACATGCACTATGACAATTTCTCCTGCCCTCAGCATTCCTCATTCTCCAGGCACATGTGTAAATCCATGTTATAAGCTTCATGGCTTCCCTAGGTTTCCAGGTTCCAGATGGCAGAACATGGGGATTCTCAGCCTCCAGAATCATATCAGTTGGGTAAATATCTTTATATAAATGCACTTATTTATGCACAAGGCACACATCAACTTATAATCTATTAATTCTGTGTTTTGAGAACTTGAGAACATACTATAAGAAGGACATTTTTACACACACACACACGAATCCATTACGTTGAAATGTGGTTGATGATGGTTCCAGGCAAAAAGCCAGTCAGGAACAAAAGTGAGGGGTGAAAAAGTAGAACTGACCAACAAATGCACTGTAGTCTCAAAAGGTCTAGTCAGTGAAACTGGAGAGGAGATTAATAAGAGAACACAGATGCCTCAACGGAAGGGGACTTACAGAGCCTTGTCCCAACTGTGCTCATTTCCAGGATGTTTCTATAACATTTCCGGGGCAGGCGCGTATCAGTCCCACAGACATATCAGGCCTATCAGGAATTTAGTCATATGAAATTGAGTCCTCCTTTATTGAGGAGTGTTTGTGAATAAGCTTCATATAATTTTGACATCAGTCTTCTCATGTGGGTGACTGATAAGGAGCCTGTTTCTAGAGATCCATCATAATCTTTAAGATTAGAAGATGCATAACTCACGCTATAGCATGAGCCTGGATGTTCAGAACCTTGGACATTATCTTGGTCAAGCTAGAGGCATTCCCTATGGGAAAAACCTGAAGGAAACAGTGGAGCTGAGGACTGGCTCAGAGGGCTTGAAAACCAACCTCTTCATTTAACAGCTACAAATACCTGAGTTAGTTATGGAGTCACAAATAGAAACACCTACCTGACCTCCAGCTTGGTGTCCTACCCCACACATTTGTTTGGCTTGAAACATGAACCCATGTTCTGATTGGTTGTTCTCCAAGGAGCGGTCCTATCTGGAAAGATGGTGAGAGAACAGTTAGGAGGTGGGACGTAGAAGTAAATCTCTAATGTAGTGATTGGGGAAACTATCAACCAATCACATCTAGTTAGGGTGTGGTTACCTGGAGCCCAGGTAGTCACTTGTCTCTGTCATTTGTTGTACAGTTTGGAAGTTTCTCAATTGCACTTCCTGTTTATTCAAGTAATATTGCTTCTCTTCCCAGATCTTTGATGGAGTTGAAGATTAGATAATTGTAGTTACCTTCCCTATGATTTAGCCAAGCTTAATTTCAATACATTATTTAGACTCCTTGAAATAGAATGTTAAGAAAAATTTTTGTTATGTGTTCCTTGCTTAATATTGTTTATTGTTTATAATTTTATATTTGCTATCTGTTCCTATTGTATATAGTTGTATTGGGTTTGGATCGATCTTGTTTAGACAAAAGGGGGAGATGATGGGGGGAAACTATCAACCAATCACATCTAGTTAGGGCGTGGCTACCTGGAGCCCAGGTAGAAAAACCGGGAGATCCAGGTGCATGCTCTCTCTGCATGGAACCTGCCTGACCCATTGGATTTCGGACCTTCCACTCTTGTAGCATGAGTTTCCCCTTTTCAACTATTAAAATATAACTGGTATTCTTGAGCTGGTCTGGTTATTTATCATACCAACCTAATCCATTGACAATGTAGTACGCTATCTCAGCCTACTTCCTGTCTTGCTATCTGCTTCCTCGTCTTCCATGATGTGAACAGCCCCTGCCACACCCTCCTCACCCTGTACTTTGCACACCTGGGTGAAAAGAACATTCTGAAACTATGAGTCAAAATGAGTCTTTTCTTTCTCACATGTCAGCTCTGTTACTGGTGCAGATAATCTGCTGATACTGTAGTCCCATCAATGCATAAATAACTAATACACCACTTAATCATCCATGCCATTGTGCTGATCCAAGAAGGAAGACACTTTCTTGGGACAAGCAGCCTTTGGAAGCTACCTCTGATGCTCTCATTTGGAGGTCAGTTTACCTTTCCCTGAATGTGGCTTCCATCTGTTGCTCTCTCCTCTGTCTCGGGTTTAGCCCCTGTGATGTACATTCACAGTGTCACAGCACTCACGTTCACGGATGGCTACAGGAATGCTGATAACAACATCAGCAATAATGCTACCATTATGAAAACAACATGCAGCCTTGTTGATCTGATCCACAGGCTGAACCGTTGGCTCTTTTAGGGAGCATCAGAGAAGGAAAATCACCAGTTGGCTCTGTCTGGTTCTGTCTTCCTAATATCCAAGTTTGCATAGCATTTCAAAGTTGGATACGTCTACCCCCTCTCCTCTTGTCAGAATCCATAATAATATTAACCAGATTGATTTCTACTCTCTGCTCTGCATGTAGCCATCAAACACAGGTTTTGCTGGAGCACGGTCAGTGCACCTTGATTAATTATGACCAGCAACTGTGTTCTGACTTCCTTCCTACTGTGATTTGGTTAAGGAAACAGAATGTTGTCTCTGCCACCAGTCCTGATAGTATGGACTAATCAAAGCAGAGGCAGGCAGACACAGAGCCTCTGATCATTGCCATAGAGCCATAGGTAAATTTAAAGCTGTTGTGGTTTGAATATAAAATACCCAAAGGGTCAGAAGCTTGGTCTCCCCTTGATGGTGCTTTTGGGGAGGTAGATGAAACTTTAGGGAAACCAGGTTTTGATGGAAGAAGGTCATTACTGGGAACATGTCTTGCCTGGGCCCATCTCTGTTGCTGTTTGCTTCCTACCTGCCCTGAGTTCAGGAAGTACCTGCTCGACCACCTGATCTTGTCACTATGATGTTTTGCTTGAGTGAACTGACACCCCGAAACAGTGAGCTTAAATAAATCCTTCTTCCTATTAAGTTGTTTTTGTCATGTATTTTGTCACAGTAACAAAACGCCTGACTTATACAACCTGCTATGCAAGCAAGAACAGGTGCTAAAAGGCCCGCTTCTGTAGAAAAAGAATTGCAGTGCCTGAGCAATCTCATTTAACATGACAAACCTCCAGTGTCTCTGATAGCTTCAAAAATTTGCCCCTGCCCACTTTCTTCCTTCTTTAAAGGAGGCTGAGAAAAATGATATAGAAACAGAAACCAGGCACAGGTCCTATAAAAATCCAGGCAGATGATTTCAGACTAATCTAAATAGAACACTGAAATGTGTATAGCATGTGGTTTATATTTTATTTGAAATATTTGTAAGGAAAATACATTTATGTTACTTATCAAAGGAAATGCTCTCTATTTTTGAAGGACACCAGCAACGCATCATTTCTATAAGGAATGCCTCCTAACTCCTGTGGCAAGTTATAATGAACACATAATGCAATATGCCCATGCGTTCTGATTTTCCAGAGACTGCCAGCCTCCATCAGGGAGTCAACAAGGTTCCTTTCCACTTACAGTGGTCAGGCTTGTACCCATGTCACATAGCGAATATGTAGTAGGGCTGTACCTGACGATCTCTGAAGATATTCTAGAACAGCCACATACTCTCTCCAAGTCTAGTTTTTAACTTCTCATGCTGTCTTTCTTGGAGCCTAGTAGCCCCATTATGGGATGACCAGGCCATATGCAGAGGTGATTCCATGTGTTCCAGTTGAGAAGTCTGTGAAGCCTTCATCAGAGGGTCAACATCAGCCCAAACATATGTGACCTCAGTGGCTCCAGCTTTCTCAAAGCACCTGTGTTTGCTATGGTGTGATGATGGGTTGTCTCCGCTGAGCCTTCTGTAATTAGGAGATTCAGGAGTAGTACAAGGAGTGTACTGGTCTACAATATTCAGAGTGGTTAGTTATGTAGCCATAGTAACTAAAAAGAATTTGGGTATCTAAAGAAGAAAGCTTACACTGCAAAAATCTACATGGATGAAAATATCTTTCATGGTAGTTTACATGGGATCAAAATGGACCACAAGTGGGAAACCTGAAAAACATTGAGTTGGGGCTAACTAGCCCTAGGAGACCTTGAGACAAAGTGACAGGAAATTCAGCAGAACTGCCATCTGCACTGACACAGGAAATAGAAATTTACCTAATCAACTGAGCGGTGGAAATCAGGAGATTTCCAGAGTGTTAAAGGCCAGTGTTCTTTCAACGCCAACTATCTATAGTAAAAAGCAAGAGGAAAGTGATAACTATCCAAGGTAGAGGAAGCAGAAAATTATCTCTTGGGCTGGGGAGATAGCTCAGTGGGTATATTCAGCCACACAAGCATGAGGACCAGAGTTAGATCCCTAGCTAGACTGCTAGACAGGTATAGGGTAGGAACTCAGAGCCAGGATAACCCCAGAGCTCATTGGCCAGGCTAGGTGAACTAATGATCTCCGGGTTCAGTGAGGGACACTATCTCCGAAAACAAGATGGAGAATGGTAGAACATACTTGGCATTGACCTCTAGTGTCAATTTACATGTGTGCATATATTCATGCATATCCCTACTCTAGGGTTTATGTGATAATGTGAATGACGAACTCTTGGAACATGGTGGATGGTGCTGTCTGCAGAAGTTGCAGAACCTTTAGGAGGTGGGAACTTGCTAGAAGAAATACCTAACTGAGGGCAGGCTTTGAGAATTTATATAGCCTTGCCTTAACCCATTTCCTACTCAGCCGTGTGTGTGTGTGTGTGTGTGTGTGTGTGTGTGTGTGCTCGTGCGTGCACACTTTACATGCAGTTGAACATACACTTGCTCACCATCCTCCTCAGACTGCCTGCTTCTATGCTTCCCTGCCATTGCACTCTCTCTGAAGCAGTTCCAAATGCATTCTTCCTTCCATTAGTTACTTTGATCATAGTATCTTATTATAGCAACAAAAGATGCTAATAAGGAACATAAATAAAAACACACCTTGACTTAAAATATTTGCTCACAAATACTTATAATGACATATTGATAATGACCAAAAAGTTAAAATTATCCAGATGTCCATAGACTGGTGAGTGGTAAATAATATGTAATTTAAACATTTGGCGTCTACATCAGACTTCTCATCTCTGCGATAAATAGTGAAGTAGAAAAGCTTGAGGAAGAATTATTTTGGCTCAAGGTTTCAGGTGTTGGTGAGCTTGCATTATAGATACGCACCTGAGTGGAGTCTAATCATCAGGGAGGAGAATATTATCTAGAACATATTTTGGGGATGATTATCCCTTCTCATGTAAACAAGAAGAAGAAGAGAGGAATTGACCTGGGAATAGTTACACTCTTTAAAGGCATTCCCCAGTCACTTCCTTCCTCCAGGTAGGGATTCCTCCCAAAGGTTCCACAGCACCCCCCAACTAGAACTACCAGCTGGAACCAAACCTGTTGTAGAATAATCTTTTTGTATACTGTGAAGATGTATCATTCTGATTGGTTTAATAAAAAGCTAAGTAGCCAATAGCTAGGCCGGATTTTCAGGCACACAGGATGCTGGGAAGAAGAGCAGAAATATGGCAAGTTGCCAGCCAGATGGAAAGGAAGCAGTGTGGAGAGCTCAGAGTAAAGGTAACTAGCCACATATAAATGGATGTAGATGAAAAGAAATGGGTTAATTTAAGTCATAAGGGCTAGTTAGTAGCAAGCCTAAGCTATAGGTGAGCTTTTATAATTAATAAGAAGTCTCCCTGTGGTTATGTGGGGGCTGGCTGGCAGGATAGAACGAGTCTGACTACACTAGCCTTCATTCAACAAATGAGACTATAGAAGACATCTAATATTCAACTCCCAATACACTGCAAGGAAATAGTTTTGACATTAAAAAAGATGAAGTTTAGGTATATTTATAATCTAGATAAACTATGAAATAAATAGACCAAGTGAAAGATACCTCACACAATACACCCACAGAGGATATGTTATATAATTTTATTTTATAAATGTTTTTATAGATGTTTTAGAAACATCTCTGGATGTTTTATAAAAAGATGAAAGTGCAGAGACAAAAAGAAGTACTTGAGGACTGGTAGATTTTAAGGAAGAAAATGGATAATGAATGCAAAGAATTTGAGCTTCCAGTCTGTATTGATGAAAATTTCTTAAAATGGATTGTGAAAACATTGCCTAACAGTTTGAACATATTAACAACATTTAATCACACATTCAAGGAGGCACATTTGCGGTATCTCAATAAAGCTTTGTTATAAAAATAAAGTACATGCCTGGGTGCTGGAAGACTAGCAAAGGCAAAGAAACTGCCACAGCCCGCAGGAGACAAAGACGTGTGACTCCTTGGCTGTGTTGGGAAAGATGGCACAGCTTCTGCCTGCTTTCCTCTTTCCCAGCTGCTCCAGGAGTGCGGGTATTGTGTGCTAAGCAAGCCCAGACTCTGGAGTGACCCTGTGTAAGGGCTGCTCTCCACAGCAACAGTAGTGAGCTGGGCAGAACCCCGAACCCACCTTTGATGCACCCCCAGATGATACTCAGTGAGGCAGACATGAGCTACTCCTGCCCAGTTCTGGCTCAAGTAAATGATATTTTATTTGATAATGATAATAATAAATATTTCCCTTGAGCAAAATAAGTTATGGCATTGCTTCAAGTTCCTCTGCGTTGGGTCGTTTGTTAAGCCGGGAAGCTGGGACGTGGGACTGCCAGAAGGAGAACACTCAATGGCCTGGGTTTCATTGTGCTCAGCAGATGTCACCTACAATGTCAAAGAACTGAATTATAAACCTTAAAATAAATAAACATCATGTCAAATTTCTTTATCCTTGTGTTTCTCTGGGGTTCAACCTGAACTCAAACTCACACTGATTCTTTTGCCTCAGCCTCCTTGGGGTTAGGAGCCACCACGCCCTGATGAACGTCAGTAATTTAACATACTCTTATAGCCATGTATTAGAAAAAGGAGGCATATTTCTCTTGCCAAAGGCTCCTTCTCACATTCTAACTCTACCATAGGTTAGCTGATTCCCATGACCCCCAGAATGTGGTGCACCACCCATTCCTAACTCCTCATTAACTCACACTTGTTAGAAAGAACACTGCCTCGTCCATGCCATCTTAGAACAGATGTGGGGTGAGACAAGATCTCTCTCACCTCACATTCTCGAGGCTGCCTTACCCACGCCCCTGTGCAGATAGGTGGCCAGTTCCACTGAACTGCCCAGGTGAGGCGCAGGGCAAGCTGTCCCAAGTGCTGCATCTGGTGAGGGGCTAGGTCAGCACTCCTGCTCGACTCGATGGAAAGGTGTGAGAGAGGGAGGGCATCTTTCCCTCTTTTGCACCATCACATAGCAGATGAGGATTAGATCAGCCCGCCCACACTCCCACCTTAATGGCCAGCTTGCCTTTATTCCTGCCAGCAGGGTCAGCTCTATTGTGCTGGCCCAGTGAGGTATAGGACCCATGCTCCTGAGCGCTGCAGCTAGTGAGGGGCAGGACCATTCTCCCTAGTGTTGTATCCAATGAGGGGGCAGGACAATTCTGTGCAGCCCTATCCTCTTAGCCTTTGGTGCAGTCAGGATCCAGGGACATCAACATAGACTGTGTAGCAGGGCCATGGACCCAGATAAGAGCATTGGCAGCATCGGAGTCTGGGGCATCACCAGGGCACCTGGTAGCAAGCAGCCCACCCCTCACCACTTTTACGTTTTCAGCTCTCTCTCTCTCTCTTCATAGCATGTGAACCATTCTGTCTCTCTCCCATATCTCACCATATATCCGCTCACCATAATAGCACCTTGTGGTGCCAGGTAGGCTGTGTTTTCTTCTTGCTGCCTTTTCTCCTTTATAAAGAGAGAAGAATCATTTTTTTTGTTCCTTATCTATGCTGTGCCTGCATACCTGCACAGGAAGCTTCTGTAGGTTTTAAATGTGTTGCTGTAGGAGTATGGGCTGTGGGATTGAAAGCGGAAGTATGTAACAGACACATTGTTACTGTGAGACAGTTAAGAAGCATTAACTGTGGTCTGTAAATGACAACAAAGAAACAATAAACTTGACTGGGCGGTGGTGGCACACGCCTTTAATCCCAGCACTAGGAAGGCAGAGGCAGGAGTTCGAGGTCAGCCTGGTCTACAAGAGCAACAGGAACCAAAAGCTATGGAGAAACCCTGTCTCAAAAAAGCAAAAAAAGAAAGAAACAATAAACTTAACTATGACTTCCTAGTTTATGTCTTTGCTTCCTCCACTGAAATCATGGGGTGATTTCAAACCGACTGACTATCTGTGTGGTTTTATCGTGGACCGTCTGAGATTGCCCTATCCATAGTGTCGGCCTTTCTGTCCCTACCCTCAACCCCCACTCACTATGTTTACTGGAACTCAGGTAGTTGAGTCCCACACCTTTGGTCTTATTGTTTGTGATTGTTTTGAACTTTTTTCAAGTAACTTTAACTTTCCATATAAATTATGGAAACAGTTTGTCAATTTCCTCAAAATAACCTGCTGTTTTTTATCCAGCTTGTGTTAAATCTACAGATAAACATGGGGAGAATAGACCACAAAATTGAGTCTCTCAAATATGGTGTATCTCTCAATTTATTTGTTTTTAAATTTCTCACCACTGCTTCAAGTCTACAGTGAATATTTATTTATATATTTCTGTGAAGATTGTTTGTTTTTTTCCTAGTTCGTGATTTTCTTGGGCTATTGAAAATGATATATTCTCCTGTGTTCTGTGATTGTAGAAAGAGATTTAATGCTTTATCATTAAGAATGACATTAGACTCATGTATCTCCCAGATGTGTTTAAATGGATTGAAAAAAGTTTCTTTCTATTCTCAGTTTGTTTTAAGTTGTTATCACAAATGGATATTGAACTGGATCAAAAGTTTTTGTTCTGAATCTACTCAGAGACATATTTTCTTGTCACATTTGTTAATATGGTTAGTTACATTGATTGAGTTTCTTGTTATGTTAGCTGATAAACCCTGTTTAGCCAACAATTAAAGTTTTATTTATTTATTTTTGATTTATTAGGAGGTGTGGCTTTGTGGGAGTAGGTATGGTCTTGTTGGAGAAAGTGTGTCACTGTGGGAGTGGGCTTTGAGGTCACATATATGCTCAAGCCATGTCCAATGTCTCAGCTCACATCCTGTTGCCTGCAAGTCAAGATGTAGAATATTCAACTACTTCTCCAGACCAGTGTCTCCAAAAACATGTCTCATTAAAACTCCCATTAAATGTTTTGCCTTTATAAGAGTTGTGGTCTTATTATAAGGTATGCTGTGGTCATGATGTCTCTTCATAGCAGTAGAAACTCTAACTAAGACACTGATATTGATAATTTTGTGGTTATTCTCTATAAAACTTACAAAGAACTTAACAGTTTTTAATCTATCAAGCATATGAGCTTTTGAATATCTTGACATTCTCTGTTTTTCTAGAGCTTTATATGAAAGGAATCATGTAACATATATAGTTTAGCTCAGTCTTTCAGATAGCACCATGGTTGTTATCTTTTTGATACTTTTGCGCCTATTTGTCCTTCTTGCCCAGTCATATTCCATTGTGTGTGTATGCAAATGAGACATGTTAGATTGTTCCCAGTTTAGGCTCTTATGGATAGCGTCACTGGCAAGGTTTTGTTTGCTGTTTATTTTAATCACCTTGGGTACATATCAAAGAGCAGAACTGTTGAACTTTATGATATTTGTAACTTTTAGTGAATTATTTTCCTAAGCAGTCATATATTTACAGCCTTGTATGAAATGTTTAACCACTGGCGAGACAATAGAACTGTATTTCAGGTGTTAGAATTGTTCAATGTGCCATTCCATGTAAGGAATGTTCTACTTCCTCCCAGTACACAGAAAAAAGTGGTGTGATTCACCTTTTCCATCTAGGTATTATAAACATAGTGTACAGACATGTTATGCTCAAACTAACTCTCCCCAAGGAGAGGTTGTACTGAGTGTCTCTGCCATTCACTGACCTACATCGGAAGATCAGTTCAGACTTTCAGAGGGATCTTCAGTTGCTTGATGTCTCCTAATCCCTGACTTGTTAAGAGTTCTTGTTATGTCTTGGTGGTAGTTTGAATGTAATTGACCTCCATAATTTCATAGGGAATGGCACTATGAGGAGGTGTGGCTTTGTTGGAGTGGGTATGGCCTTGTTGGAGGAAGTGTGTCACTGTGGAGGCAGGCTTTGAGGTTTTCTATGCTCAAGACACTGCCCAAAGCCTCAGTTGACTTCCTATTGCTTGTGTGGGTTCTCAGCTACTCCCCATGCACCACATCTGCCTGCATGCTGCTATGCTCCTCACCTTGATGATAAAGGACTGAGACTCTGAAACTTTAAGCCACCACCTCAGTTAAATGTTTTCCTTTATAAGAGTTGCTGTGGTCATGTGTCTCTTCACAGCAATAAAAACCCTAACTAAGACAGTCCTAGATGTGGCTCTTGTTTCAGTAACATGTATGAGAAATAGTTTTCCAAAATTGACATTTGCATTTTAATTTTAGTAAAAATAATTTCAAGAATATTCAAACTTACGATGAATTCCAATTCACTAAATTTTTCTTTAAACCTTATGTTTTAGTTTTATATATAAACATGTGCTGAACATAGGATCATGAAGCTTTGAAGGTTTTCTTGTTATGTCTTCTAAGAGATAGATATTTTGAGTTTTCAAACTCAGTTAGTCAGCTATTTTAGATCCCTTCCTGCATAGCACAGTAGACACTGCTTAAGTTCATTTGTGTCTGGCTGTTCAGTCACTGGAGCACCATGTATGGAGGAGATAATCTTTTTTCCATTGATTTGGCAGCTTTGTTGAAAACTAGTTGACCAAATGTGCATATGTCTATTTAGTTGGTTGCTTATTCTATCGATGAATGTTTGTGCCAAGCCAAAACCAATTGTTCTCACTTTCGTTAACATTAAAATTAAGTTTTTCTAAATTATTTTAAAAGCTATTTTGGTCCTTTTGAAAATTACTCTGCTAATTTGGATTTAATACATTTCCATATAATTTAGACACTCTTATTGTTTTAATTTCTAGAGGAAAAATGCATGTTACCAATTTTGATTAAGACTGCATTGACCTTAGGAATGTACCTGGGGGGGAGGGGAACTGAAATCTCAAACATGCTGATCATTCTGATCAGTGGAGACGCAGTATCAATTTATTCAATCAGTGTTGCTGTAGAAATTCTAGAACTGAAATGGACAGCTATCCACAGAGACTACCAGTAGTGCTACACAGAGATATAGCTCTGCTGGTGTCATATAAGTTTGTTCTACTACAGCATGCCTGTTTTCCAATCTTAAAGTTCATGTGCTATTTGCACCCAATGCTTTTTCACCATCATCATTATTATCTTCACTTTCTTGTTGGTTATATATTTTTTTAAATATACAAATCAAGATATCATGGCTTAAAAACAATCATATAGACCAAAGGCACACAGCACAGAGTCAGAAATAATACTATGGGCTCCAGTCAAACTAGAACAAATACCTAACTGTGACTCCAACAGTTAGGTCTGAAACAGACAATTTAAAAATTTATGCAAAATACTTTAAGATATGGACATAAGCAGTAATTCTGGGAATAAGAAACCAAAAGGACTAGGGTGTGAACTGGAGAGATGGCTCAGTAGTCAAAGACACTTGTTTTTACAGAGATCCAATTTAGTTTCCAGCACTCACACTTTGATATTCACAATCACCTAACTCCAGTTCTAGGGGCCTGTCATCCTCCTCTGACCTCTCTGGGCATCTGTACACACGTGACATGCACCCACACAGACACACACACTAAACATAAATAAAAATAAAATAAACCTTCAAGGACAAAAGAGAGTGGGCCAGGAGACATCTAAAGAAAAAGACAAATTGGATTATATAGTGGACCAAGAAGCTTCTGCACAGAATAGGAAATAATGGACAAAGTGAAGAAAATGGAAAATTTGCAGAAGGGAGAGACGTTGCAAACCATTCATCTGACCAGGAGTTAACATTAAAACACAGAAGGAGCTCAAGCCTACAGTTTCTAAATTTTAGCACTCCAGAAGCCAAGGCAGGAAGATCTCTGCCTCAAAAAAGAAAACCATTAGAAATTATATATTTTTGATCTATCTGTCTGTCTATCTATCTATCTATCTATCTATCTATCTATCTATCATCTATCATCTAAATAGAGGCTTCTTACAAGAAGAAATTCAAATGGAACAAACTTTCATGGAACAATGCTGAGCATTATCACCAACAGAGATCTCCAGCCCAAGATATCAGTCACCTCAGAAGATTTGTCAACAGAAACATAAACATGTCGGCAGAGGGAACATCCATGGGAGTTAGAACAATTAGTATGGAGGCTTGGGAGGGTGGGTATTCTGCAAAGCACTGAGACTAGATCTACAGCACAATCCACTGTCCTGCTGCTGGGTATCGACGTGGAGAGAAAGACACCTGCATCACAGAGGCATGTGCATCCTGCATTGATCAGTAAAACATCTAAGATATGGAACCAACCTGACACCTACAGATGAACCAACGAGGAAACCATAAACACATTGTGGGATATTATTCATCCACAAAAGTACAGCCCCCTGTTATTTACAGGGGCATTCTGTAGAGTGAAATGAGTTGGATACAGGATACAAACTACTGCACTGTCTCTCTCATTACAGGTTGCTTAAAAAGTGGACTGAACTTAGAAATGATTACAGAGATGAGGAAGGAGTATGAAAAGTGGAAACAGGAGGAAGTCAGATAGTAGGTACACAAGCATGGCCAGATAGAAGTAATAAATACAGTGTTTATGGCATATTACTTATAACATGTTTTTGAAATAAAGAGCGCAGAGTTTCAGGGCTTCATATATCAAAAAATGATGAGGGAAAAGAAATATCAGTCATCCTGATTTGGTCACTCTACAGTTATGCTTGTCTTAAAATAATATCTGGCATCTAATGCAGATGCACAACAATGCATTAGTAAAATGGGATTTTAAAAATTAAAAGAAGTGTGATGATAAAGTATTTCAGAAGGTGCTTGCCCCCAAGAACAACGGCCTGAGTTCTATTCCCAGGATTCACATGGTTTGAGGAGAGAACTGACTCAAGGAAATTGACCTCTTACCTCCATGCATGGACTGTGGCACACCGCCCCTGACAATAAAAAGATAGACGTTAAAAAAGAATTAGGTTCAAAGGAGTAGGAATTATTTTTCATATATTTTATATCTACTTCAAATACCTAGACTGAACCTCATAAATATGCAAAATTAAAACTAATAACTGGACATGTGACCAAGAACTTCATTAATCGCATTAAAGATGGTACTAGACTATTTTTTGGAGTACACCATATGATGCCAACCCAAGCAGCTTAGCTACCTCCTGAGAGAGATACATGTGTGCTTGCCTCAGCCTGCATCCAATAGAGTTATGCAATTTAAATGACTTTAATATGCATCACTTAAATCCCCTCTTCCCCTTTCATAGCAATTTCATTTTTAATGTTTCGTATTCCAATTTTTTTCCTTTAATCTTGCTTTTCTTTCTCGATATGCAAGCTTATCTCAAACGGGAGAGCTATTACCGAGCAGGAAGGTAGTTCCCTAATTGAAACACTTATGGGGCACGCTGGGAAACTGTAAAGACTTTTAAGAAGCAGCAAAGCTTTAATGGGTTCTTGTGTGTTCATGCTGTAACCTAATTCAGGGCTCTCTTGGCAATGCCGGAGGACGTTGCTAATTTACGGCTGTGATGAGCAATAAAGTAATAACGGTAATCGAAAGGTATGATATTCCTCGTTTAGGGGCATTTATGGTTGTGTATTAAAACTGTAAATACTTCAAAAGGCTGCAAGGTTGATCTAGAGAAAATGAAAGATAAGATCCCACTGCTTTCTAAAAGTACTTTTCTAACAGAAATCTGAGCTTGACTTTATGGTTTATAAATACAAACAAAGAGAAGTGGAATGTTCAGCGTCTACCCTGCGGAAAGGTGCCACTTAAGAACCACAAGCACTAGAAACCCTAAGAGTTGGAAAGTTCTCTCCCTTGTATTTTTTTAGCTTCTGGCTTCCTTCTCCATCGTCCTCTATAGTCATTTTTCTTCTGCTCTCCCAATGTCTTGACTGTCCTCAACTGCTTTCACCTTCCATCTACCTCCCCTTTCCTCCTATGTCTACCTCAGATGCAAAGGAAACCATCCTGGAGAACAGGGCTACCTCCTGGATCCTGGGTTTATATTGTGTGACTTCCTTGAGAGACATGAAAAACAAAGTATCTGTTCACCCCAGTCTAGCTTAGTGAACCAGCCAGTTTATTGGAGTTACACTTTGCAACATAACCCTCTGCCAAACGCTACTTCCCTCAATGCACTAATCGCTTTACTTTTCAGCTGGGACCCACTGCTGCTCTTAGTCAACCACTTCTAACTTTTTCTTCTCCCCATACCCCAGTACAGCTTTTGACTAATCTTTGCAGGAGTGCCCCACATCTCTTCCAGAGAAAATAGTGGTCAAGCAAGATTCTGCTGATTCCTTTTATCCCTCTAGCACAATAGTCAACAACTTCTGAAACAGAGGGCTTCTCTCTCAGCTTAGAACCCTATGCAACAATCACAGGGTAAGGCCTGGTGCAGACCTAGCAGACGAGAGTGCGCAGAGATTAGCTTTACTATTTTAAACCACGGAGATTTGTTTTCACAACCTACCTCGTCTTGAATGGTATAGGTCCTGCCCTCTTTCTCTTGGGTTCCAAATCTTTATATTATGTAATAGCATGATTTTTCCATGACCTACCCCAGGCACTTTCATTTGGTGACAAATGTGCAGCTCCAACATTAAATCCTAAGCCAGCCACCAGCCTGTGTAAATCTACTCTCTTCAGTGGTGTGTTTGTTGCTACCATTTCAAACCAGACAACAGACCTGTCTCCATATCCAGCCAGGCTCTGTAGTTGCCGTCATCTCCCCAACCCTATCCCATCCATCCTCCTTCGTGTCACACGCAGACTGTGCTCTCCCTGACACTGTTGTTTCTCTGGTGCACGCCCTCAGCACCTCTGGACAATCCCATCTCTCTCGTGGCTGTGTTTTCCAGTTCACCCTTCCAAACAACAAACTGAGCTTTCTATACGCAAATCTGCTTTTCTATCCTTAGTGATCCTGCGTGACATTTAGATGAGGTTCTAACTGTCCAACATGAGTCCTCGGGCATCATCAGTAACACTAGAAAAGAAGTAGGGGAATCCAGTGGCACAGATGCAGAGTAAAACATGGATCTGCATGCAGGTGGCTGTGACGTCATCATCCAGCAGAGGGCGTGTGTGAAGAGTGGGGGAGATGAGGATATCTTGTTTTCTGTTGGAGAGATGAGGATATCTTAATGTTTTCTGTTGTAGTCATCCATTTTTTTTTCTCACCAGCCTTACATGCTTTTAACACTTACTAATTTTTCAAATATTTACTTTGACCCCTGGCACTCTGAAGTCTTTCTTGCTCACAATAACGCTTCATGGGGCTTATCTTTTCAGCACCCACCTCCATCACAAAGACAGGAACCTTGTGAGGGCAGAAGCCATTTGTGTAGGTTTTTGTGTTGGCAGTCAGAACAGCGGCTTCCACACACCATGTTTTTTTTTTTCTTCCAAATGATGACAGAATAAATAAACAGAAGGATGAGTGCATTCTCCTTCTTCATATGCCCTCCCCCCCACCCTCTCTCTGCTGAAGATCAAACCCAGGGCCTTGTGAATGCTAGACAAGCCCTCTACCACTGGGCTGCATCCCCGATCCTCCTCCTGGCACCTCATGGATACTCCAGTCAATATTCGGAATGAGTTGTTTCCTTGCCAGTGTCCTGGAATGACAAAGGAAGAGGCTCATATCTCTGACAGCCCTACATGCCACTCTCTGCCTAGAACCCTGTCAGCGGCAAGCTGCTTGGCAGGAATCTGTCAACTCAGCGATACTCCACTCATGTCCCTTGGGGAAACCATTCACCTTATCAGCACAGACAGAGTGAGGACGCCCATCTGTTACAGCTTGGAGCTGAAGCCTCATAATCGTATCAGCTCACAGTCTGCATATCAGATTTCTTTGTTTTAGGGAGCACTTAGGGAGATTTTGCTCTCCTTTTATTGTTGTTTTCCGTCTAGCAAGTGACCGTATTTCATCTCCACTGAGACACCATGAAAGAAATTTCCGAGCAAATTTGTTGCTTAATGATTCCAGAGAAGGTGCTTCGTACCACAAATGTCTTCCTACAAATCTGTAAAGGAGCCCGGCTCCATGAAGGTCCAATCAGTACAAAGGACTGTCCGAACTTCTGCTCCGGGTCAGCACTCTGCAGAAGGTGATAATGGTATCGGAGGGGCTCCCACCATACACAACGCTCCACTGCAAAAGTTAGTGGCCTTTGAAAACTGGTTGGAGGGTTTCCAAAGGCTTCAGCAAGGACAGGATTTAAATTACAGGACAAGTCCTCAAACATGAGCCTGTGGGACTTTTAAGTATCTCAGGAAATTGCTAAGTTGGGAAAGTATGCCCTGACTTAATGTCAAACTCCTGAATGCGTGCATGAATACTGAACTCTCTTCTCTTTTTTTCAGTATAGACCAAAAGTCCCGGCCTTCTTGAGGAAGAGAAAAGAGGGTGAATCTCATAATGTCTGTGCATTAAGAAATAAACCTATGCTCATTTGGTTAACAGACAACTGACACAAAACATGACTAATTTGATCCTTGCCTCATGGGACTGTTTGATAGAAGGAACTACCAAACATTCGCACAAAAATACTTTGAGCTGCCTAAAGGAAGAACAGACAGTACTGTGTGAAGTATGTGGGTGATTAAATCTGGGGAGGCTCAGGAAGCTGAGAATAGGCAAGGATACTGTGAAAGGGAGGGGATGGTGAGTACAACCACCTGGAGTGGCACAGGAAGCCAAAGAGCTGCCATAAACGGGAGAGGAGGAATCTTGAAATTTTGACCTTATATCTTTACTCACAAGTCTTTATTGCAGACAGTCACTGGTCTGGTTCCTGCTACCCTATCAAAGCTGGGCTCTCACTGGAACTCCTCTTAATTATCCTGCTGCTGCCCTGTGTTGTGGAAATCCTGTAGTTTTGGGTCTGCAGGACTGGCCCTTTCATGTGTTCCAGCAGATCAGAGATGGAGTGGATGATGGGGTGCGCCAACCCTGGTTCTGGGCCTGGGTAGTTGCAGGGTTGGTCAGCCCACCAGGTTTCCCTTGTTCTCACCACCAGGGTAAGCTCTCCTACACTGCCTTGGCAAATTCACCCTTCGTGGCAATGAACAAGGGGTGGGGCCGGTTCTCCTGCTATCACGTTTTCAGGGTCAGATCTCCCACACTTAACACCTGCAGGGCCAGTTCCACTGTGTTGTCCGGCTGGGGTCTGGTCTCTGAAGTGCTGCAGCAGATGAGGGTCAGGGATAGCTCTCCCGCTCTTGTAACATCAGGGCCAGTTCTCCCACCTGCCTCAGACACTGATTGGGGTGGGGCACGGCATCTCTCTCTAGCCCATGCTGCCGCATGATAGGTGAGTAATGGGGACAGCTCGCCCACATCTCTGCCAACTGGATCCGCTCTGTTGTGCCACCCAGGCGCCCAGGTGAGGTGCAGGACCTGCTCTCCCAAGTGTTGCAGCTGGTGGAAGGCAGGGGAAGCTCTACCTTCCTTCTGACCTCAGGGCCAGCTCGCTCACCTGCCTCAGGTATTGAGGGCAGGGTGCAGCCACAAGCACTGTCATGTTTTCTAAGATTTCAAGAGAAATTTGTTATAACTGAACAACTGATACATGGTTAGAACTTGCTGTCCCGAAAGCCTCATTTAATCTCCTCCAGAAACCTGTGAGGCAGATGGATGGTATTATCTCTGTTTTACTAATGTCAACACACCTTCAGCATCTTGAACCAGTTCTGGGTGCTTATAAAGATTAAGCCAAGAACCAGGGTGAGTTTCCTTGATCTTATGGAAGTACAAACAAGCCTCCTCTGGAGACCAGAAGGAATGACTGTCTCGTGTCCATGGTCATCATAGAAGGGCTGCATGACCTATGCTGAACTTCCTGCTTTCTTGATTCAAGTTCTTAACTCCCATTTCTAGGAAGAATAAGGGTAGGGAACCCAAGGATCCAAGATATTAATCACTTCTGGAGTTAACAGTATCCTAATTAGATTAAAATTTCACCTTTAACCCCATCCCTGCAGGCTTCATAGTTACAACACCTGCTCAATTCTCTGACTGGCTATGTCTTAAATATGGCTTACTCCCTTTGAAATTTCTGTTGAAATTTAATTCCCATTTGCGATATTAATAAATACGACCAGGTGGGACCTTGGAAAGGCAACTAGGGCTGTTCTTTAAGGAGGTAATTGATTCATTTACATCATTAATGGATCCTGAGAGTGAATATGCTCTGAAAGGCCCCATGGTTAGGTCTTTTACAGCTCCCTCTCTCTTACATGGAGTGCCCTGAACTGACTGCATGTCTGTAAGCAAGAAGGATATGGCTAGAGATGGCCCCCGAGCCCACCCCACAGCTCTGAGCCAAACTGACTTCTTCCCAATGCTGTGGTAGTAATCTCCAAACCACAGAAACAGTCTGATCCAGTGGAGTCAACAACTATGTACTTGGCAAAAAGTAGCTTAGGGAGAAAGGACTTATTTTTCATGGTTTGAAGAGATGCTTCATAGGAAAGGCACAGCCATGGAACAGCTCAGAGAGAGAGAGTTGGGAGCAGGGCGGGGAGGGCTATAAATCTAAGTGAACACCTCTGAGCAACTCACTTCCTTCACCAAGGGTCTACACCTCCTAAAGGTTCCCCAGCTCACAAAGTGCCACTGGCTTGAAGCCAAGTGTCCCAACCTGTGAGCTGAGAGGAACACTTTATATTCTGACCTTAGCAATAGGTAAAGGGTCAGGATACTTGAATAGAATGCTAGGAGCCACCTACTCTAAAGACATCACCTCCCTAAGCCATATGCCTCTCACCATACCTTGCTGTGTCAGATTTCCTTAGGGGAAGGGACTATTGACACACAAAACACTAGAAGTTACTGCAGAAAGCACATAGAATACTTTATATAGTCTGCACTATTACTAACAAAAAATTCTCCCTCCTCTCAAAGAACTTAGAGAGCAAATGGCCAATACCACACGTTCCATGATTAATTGAATTCTAGTTTCTTTACCAAAACCACCTTCATTTGATATTCCACCCCTAAATAACGCCCAACGCTCCTCTCTGATGATGATATGAAATTAGGGGCAAAGACATGTGACTCCTCCAGGGGAGAACAAAGGAGACTCTAACTCAATTTACTTATTTCTTTTTTTTTTTTTTATTAAAGTAGTTGCTATTTGAGTAAATTTGCAGCAGTCAATAGAGCATTCCTGTAGGGCTGCTCCATCCCTTGGTGGCCTTTAATTTCATTTGCATATTGGGCACTCAGCACTTTTTCCTGCTGTAATCAAACTTGCCCCAAACCAAGCTGGTTTTCTACAGCAAGAAAAGCAGAGTATTACAAAAAGTAAAAGAGCATTGTGAGGGCACCTGCATGCCCCATGATCTTCCTCAGGACATAAGGCCTGGTAGGAATGAACACTCAGCAGCAAGGGCTCGAAAGGACACAACAGGCTGGAAGCATGAGCATCCCTGTACTCACCACTCACTACACAGGGATCTCAGACGTGACTTGAATTCTGTGTAATGCCTCAGTCTTCCAAGCATTAAAATGTGTGTGCTGACAGATGACCTTGCATGCAGCATCTCTGCTCCGTGTTGCCACCTCCTCCATTCTTACCTGGTGGGTGTACCTCTCTCCCTCTGATGGTGCAGCATCTCCCTTTTCAGTACCTGGTTCATCCTTACAGGGAGCTCAAGGTCCGGTTTACATACTGACCTTTCAACACATTTATCCCTATGTATTTCAACCTCCCCGCCTCTGCCAGAATTCTTGTAAGAGTGGATGAATTTTTCTTTCTGAAACTGATAAAGTTTCTTTGGCAGGAGGAAGGCAAATAGCTGAGCAGTTTGCCTATCGGCTGTTTTGAGACATTTCCAAAAAGAAAGCCTGCATCTCCTTGCTAAAAGAGAGAACACTATTCATGTTCAACAGATTCATACTTAAAGGGTCTTGGTGTGAAATTTTACTCTTTTCTTTTCTGTTTTTAGGGAGGAAAATCCTTGTCGTGTAGATCTTAGCAAATAAAAACACCCTGATTTAATCAGACCCCAGCAAGGACCCACAGCTTCATCCCCAGAATCAAAAATGCTTTTTCTATGTTGTCTGAGTCAAGGCTCTGCTTACAGATCCAAGCTGGGGGCTGGACTTGCATGAGTCTAGGGATTCAGAGTTATTTGTGCTACTGAAAAGAGCTGTCAGCACACAGATTCTATAAATTTCATGGCACTATATTTGGTAGGCAGCATAATAAGTGTGAAGCTGTTTGAATGCTTGTCCTTTGTGACAAAAGGAAGAAAGAAGGGAAGAAAGAAAGAAAGAAAGAAAGAATATAGTCTATTTTAGAGAGAAATCAAGATTCTAGGTTATTTTGTCTCCTAAAAACTTAAATATTATATTGAAATTACCTTTTTTTTTACTATTGCCCCTAACGTTTATCAAAAACAGGAACCTGCTTTGCATTTCTACCTCTAGCAACTTCTAAACATATATGGTAAACAATATGTCCACAGTAAGTGCTAATGAAATGTGCAAAATCAGAAAATACTCTCCTCGTCTGCCCCATTCCCTTCATCCATCCAAGTGATAGGTTCTCCTCTAATCATCACTGTGTGCTCCGTGGCCTGGAGAAGCTTCATCATACTCAAGGGAAGTTTCTTCTACAACTTTTCCAAAGAAGACTAGACTGTTCATAGAAACTTCACATTCTCAAATACAGCTCAGGCCATTGGGCAAAGTGTCTGAGGAGCCATGAATCACTTAGTAGAAGGACAACCGTCTCTTCATTCTCACCTGTGTCCTTGACTATCTGGGATAAGATCAATTTCCTGAAAGATGAGAAACTACATCTAGATACTACATCCTTGGGTTTGACTTTACACTGTTTATCCCCGGATTCTCTGCAGAAGCCTCTGTTTAATTAATGAACCACAGTCTTCCCCTGAGGGTTTTGTTGGGTTAAATAACCTCTCAAACTCTTCCAATTTAGCTAATCTCTAGACCTCATGTGAGTGCTAACATTTTTTTTAATGCGTGTTTTGATAATACAATCAGACATAGTTAATTGAATATTTGCAGAGGCCTTAGTTTTAAATAGCTTTGGAGGTCAAGCAGGCAGAGTGTGAGACACAAACAGCCACCAGAACCATGGGCTGTGACAGCGAGCACTGCACCCACGCTTGTCCACTACACCCAAGGCCCCAGTGTTGCCGCCTAAGTCCATCTCCAGCTTAGCAGCTGTTGGCGAGAGCTGTTAAACGAGAGTTCACTGCACACATTTATCAACTCAATACCTAAGGGACACTGAGGGTCATGTGTCCAATGTGGAGTGAGACCCCAAATGGAGAGCAGCAAGGGGTGTGGACCCAGAGTTTCAACTCTGTGACTACCTACTCATCAGCCTTCACTCAAAGCAGTGTCAATAATTTTTAGGAGTTTAAGAGAAGAGAGTAATGAGAAGGTTCCGAAAAAGGGCCACCAGTGTGAAGATGGAAATGCCAATCAGGACTTTCTTTCCTTCTTCACAGAAATTATACCCAAAACATTAGGACCGAAATAAAAACCAAAATCTCAATGAGAAACAGTGAGATCAGTACTCTGGGCCAGGCATTATACCAAAGCATGGGACTAAGGAGAGGCCATGAGGCATGAGAGGACAAGACAAATATCTAGATTCTAGAAGCATGTGGAAGCATGGACCGGAGAGGATGAACTGTGGGTGCTTTATACCTTTGTCTATCATCTACTCAGAGATGAACCATGAAGCACTCAAACCCAAACTCTCAGTGCTAAGGGGATAGTTCTAGCTAACCATATACACAGCCCTGACATCTACCGATAACTAATCACAGTGGTTGGATTAGATGAAATCATCTCTTTTAAGGATGAGTAATTAAAAAGAAGCCAAAAGAGGACCTGAAATTAAAAAAAAAAAAAGATATTCTACAGTGAAGGCGTAAGTCACAAACAATCCCACACCAGTTTGGAATTATGATTAATAGGGTGGTATTTATTTAAAGGGGAAAAAACTTACAGATCACTGTCCCAGACAACAGCCCTCTGTGCAATCAGGAAGGAGTCTAGTCACCAGAAACGGAGCAGGAAGCAAAGAGAGAGAGAGAGGAGGGAAGTGGCCGCTTTTTTAAAGAGAGAGACCATGCCCCAATGGTCTGGTATCTCAGCGGCTATTGGCTGGAGGAGCGGAAGGACCTCCTGCAACACTACAGGAATGAAACTAAAGGGCTGGGATAGATGTGGCCCAGGTATGAAATACTTGCCTAGTATACACAAAATTCTGTGTTTGCTTCTCTCACACCATAGAAAAGGAAAGTTGGATAAAGGATGAAGTCAGTGCCTTTGTTAAACAAGAACACAATAGAATAATACAGGAACTTGGATAAACAGGAAACTCCTCCGAGGTACGATCTAGCAGAACATGAAACCAAGTATTTATACTGCCAGTGAAGGGAGGAAAGAAAGAAAAATAGCAAGCAGACAAAATAATAAGTAATTAGAGTCTACATCAATGACACACAGGAAACCAAAGGATGATGTTGGGCTTCACTGTATGGCAATAAACCTGAAAACACCTAGGTGCCATGGTTCACACCTATCATCCCAGTATTCAGAGACAGA
Organism: Alexandromys fortis; assembly: GCF_014885135.2. Classification (NCBI taxonomy): domain Eukaryota; kingdom Metazoa; phylum Chordata; class Mammalia; order Rodentia; family Cricetidae; genus Alexandromys; species Alexandromys fortis. The sequence continues at coordinate 9,123,552 of NW_026067942.1, forward strand.
GATAAGTAGATCACAGCAAGTCATAGGCCATCATGGATACCGAGTGAGGTGCAGACCAGCTAAGGCTACGTGTTAGAACTGTGTATCAACATCACCTCTCACAACAGGTCAGTTACTGTAAATAAAGTAGGAAATTTAATAGCATCTTCTTTTCCCCACCAAACATAAAAATTCTACTAAGCAGTTATAGAATAGAATGAAACTTAACTAAAGCCACCACAGTCAAGACAACTCAGTAAAATGGAAAAGATAGAACGTTCCAATAAAAAAGGAAGGCATTAATCAAGTGCTAACAGAAGCAAAGTTTCCATTGTCAACTGGTTTCAAAACTGAAAAATAACTAGTAACAAACTTAGTAAGAACGTAGTGTATATGGCGTATGTGCATACCTGTGGGAGTATGTGTGCAAGTTTGTGTGTGTGTGTGTGTGTTTGTGTGTATGCACGCACATATGTAGATGTTCTACAGAGGACATGAAGCAACTGTGCAAACCTTTGCTTATACCACATGAACTCCCACAGGCCATGACCAATTCTTCCTGACCTGAAAGCCCATATGAACATGCTCCTACTAAAAATTTCAGTGAGGTTTGTCTCTTCATGCAGCCAAACTGAAATTCATATGGAAAAGCAAGAGAGAGAGAGAGAAAATTAAAATATGTAACATAGAGAAAGAAACACTGCCATGCCAAATATTAAAATATATTACTAAGCTTTGATAATAAAATGTTGGCTACTGTGTTGGGATAAACTGGCAGTCAATGAGACAGAAGGAAGCTCAGAAATAGGCCAAGATGCTCATGTGACTTTATGATAAATTCTCCGTTTTGTATCAGTAGAGCAGCTGATTATTCAATAATTTTGTTGGAAAATTGGGTCACCATATGGAATAATTTAAGTTGGATCCATACTTAAAATTTTAGATCAGAATAAATTATAAACAGATAAAGGATATAAGAATAAAGATGAAGCCATATAAATACCAGAGAAATGAAGATGAGAATCTCAGAGAACTAAGCTTGAATGGAGCTGAGGCCAGAATGAGAAGATTTTGAATGATATTTTTTTACCATCAGATATAAAACTCTTGAATATGTTACTTATATATTTCGAAATGATAAAGTTAAAAACAGAATGAAATTCACCTCAGCTAAATGTATTCAACGTTCATTTTATTTCAATATTTCTTGATTTTAAAACGTGATGATGATATTTAATAAGACACTGCTTTTAAACATATGGAACATTTTTAATTTTCATAAAAAATGTAACTTTTTTAAAGAGAGAATTTTCTGATCCATGGGTCTCAGACAAGCACCCATGCTCTTGATGTTTTCAAAAGGAACAAATATCAAGGATCAAAGGCTATGCAATAAAATGGAAAGGAGTGAGGCAAAAAGGAAAGTGGCTCCTCACATCTTCATAAACAGCATTCAAAAGCAGCGTTGTATTCCTAGATGACAGCGACAGGGGCATACAATTATCGGAGGGGGAGGCGTAGGATAAGGAAATCGAGACTCCCTCGGAACTTTGGCAACAGCTGTTTGCTGAATAGTGAGGGGATGTAAAATACCGAAAGTTAATTATATGCTTTTTATAGCGATTTGAAATGGACTGAGTGATCTGATTCCATCACTTTACAAACGCTGACATATTTTTTTTTTCTATCCCTGCAGGATTGGGGCACCGGCATTTGCCAGGGGCCCCCGTGAAGCCAACCTACATCTCAGGGCCTCCAGTGTTTTGCCTTACTACCATTTACATGATTTCATGATTTTGTTCAACACTTCATTCTCAATCAACAGTTACCCCTGTGGTTTTGCTTTTGTTTTGGTTCAGATTAGAAGTTGAAGTCCTCTGACTCGCTGAGGGTCACACAGCTAAGACGCATGTCACTAAGTAAGATGGGAACTGGCCCGCCTCCTTGTCAACGAAGCCCTGGGCTGTCTAGCTACAGCGTCTGCTGCTTCCTGCGGATGCAGTGAAGGCAGTTTCACAGATGCGGACGTCAGCGTCTGCCCACAGAGCCAATCATCCTCACATTAACCCGATAGATTTCTCAAAGGCAATCTCCGTCTAATTGTGTGTTCTGTGTGCGCAGCCCTTTCTTTGGTGTGCGAATGTGAGTGTGTGTAATGATGTTATCTATATGCCGTCGGGGCACCTGCACATTTGCATATTGGGGAAGATCTGAATAAAACATGAGGTGCTTTATTCCAGTGGGATGCATCATCCTCAAAGGATATTTACAAATGTACTCAAGTCCCCCAGAATCAATCAGTCTCTGAATCAACAAAGGTTCTTTGATTCCCAGGGATGTGGCTTACACGAGGATAAAAGCTTTTAGGAAACAATGGAGCAGGAAGTGAACCCCCTCCACACCTGGGAAGCTTTACTTTGGAGAAAATAACTGGACTTCCGGCGATCTTTGCCCCTGCTTCCAGAAGACCATTTTCACTGGGCGCCCCCGCCAAACGGCTTCAGATGGAGAGAAAGGAGGAACAGAAATAGATGCTGAAATTGATGATCCCCATAGTCACTGTGTCTCTGGAGGTCATGTCTGAGTCTCCAGCACAGAGAGCAGAGGCGTTGCTTCTGTGAAACAACGGGGCTTAATACTGGGCCAGCCTCCACTGGCTGTAGCGTCCAGAGACGCTACATTCCAACTCACAGGTCACTCTATGACAGCGTCTTTGTTTAGATTTCACTGATCGGGATCAGAAGTTCAGCTTGCTTACCTGACTTGTCCAGTGCCATGAAGCTAAGAAGCTAAATCCAGCATTCTTCCCTTATATTATCCAACGACAATGGCTTCCTCTTGCTCTTGGGTTAAGATCCAAACTGGCAAGGTGAGGGCAAGTCCCTGGCTCCTCTCCCAACTTCTTAAATCCCTCTTCTCACATGCTCCACATTTAATTTTCCCCCTGCCCCCATCTCTAGCCAGGAGCAGGCTCTGTCACTGGCTCTGTCTTCTGGAATGTTCTGCCCCAGGTTTTTGTTCTGTGGGCTCCTTGTCATCATTAGAAGTTAATTCCTGTATTAGCATTCATAGACACTGTCCCCACCCAGCAAATTTGGTCTCCACCTTGTCTTTTCCCGAGCTGCATCTTGCTGAGTGTTTTCCTTAGTCCTTGCTCTGTGTAATTACCTGATACTTTTGTTTTTGTGTTCTTTCTCCCCCAGACAGGATGTAAGAACTTGATGGAAACAGCAGCCTGTAGCCTTGTTTATTGCTGTCTATGCATTTTCATAGGCAGCGTGCCATGAGTATTTAACTAATATTTATTAAATGAGTGAGAAGCCTCAGAAATGGAACCTCTTTGGCTTCCACTGTCATCTGCATTCCCCTATTGCCACATTAGCATTTGAAAATGACACCCAAGATTCCCCTCAACTCCTCATCTCGCCCTCCTCCTTCCATCAAATAAGGGGCTTCCTTTGCCCCAGGGAAGAGTAAGATTATTACAACACTAATGTCAAGAGAGAAAAATAACAGTAAGTTCTGAATTGTGAGTTTTTAAATATTTAAATAATGGCCTCTGGTTTATAAGGTCTGGGATATTTTTAGGTGTCAGAAGTTAAGTCCTTCAGGAACCTTGGCAAGATGCAAAAGTCACAAGCAAATGACCCAGGAGCAAGAGAAGGACTTCTGTTTAAGCCTAGAGAAGGGGTAAGACGGAGATCATGGTGGCAGAGGCAGATGGGAATGCCAACAGAAGGGAGTCAGGAAGATGGGGGAAGTCACAAGATAATATGTGGAAAATTGAAAAAAAAATATGTGGAAAATTGAACTTTCTTTCGCTGTACTTTTAATTTGTACATCAAAAGTCTTGTTTACTTCCCCTGACGTGATCTTAGAGGATAGTTGATTCCGAGTTCTGCCAGATTACACATCCTGAAGAAGCCAGAACGTTCAGAGGAGAGAAGAGTCAGCCTTATCTGTGCAGGTGAAACTAGAGGGATGGGAGAGACATACCAGAGCATTGTGGAACCACACTGATTAAAGGGATGGGGGGATGTCTAGTTGGATCTGAAATCGACATCCTTAGTCACATAGGAGAAGCAGAAGAAAGTATGTGGTATTTCTTAAGTCCCCACAAGAGGACTGAAAGTAACTGAGAGCTTTAAAAGATGCCTAGAAACCTCAGGACAGAGGGGTAACTGTTTATGAGTCTGCCAGTAGAGAGGTGGAGAGCAATAAGTCGAGAGAATGTGTCTTTCCCTTATTCTTAAAACTGCACCAACTTTCCAATGTTAGAGAATCCGCAGGACGGAAGGGGGCAGGAAATATAGTCATCATAGATGACCTTAACTCAAACTGTATCATTTTAATACCCTAAGAATTAATATGCATATAGTAGGGTTTTGCAGTCAGGTGGAAATAAATGGGTCTGGATATATTAAATTAAAGGTCCAGTGATAGAAGTTTCCATTTCATACATTAATTTGTAATATGGGCTTTTTATTCTTTACACACATTGGGAATATATTCAGAAACTGTGGAGGTCATGTCTCTGAGGTCAGCTGCTCAAAAGCTAGCCTGTGATATTGCCTTAAAGAATAAGCAACCAGCCACATGGTACCTCTACTCCCCCAACTGGTCCTGGAGGTTTTAGGCAAGTGACTTATATCACTTAAAACCCAGGTTCAGACAAGGAGTCAGGTGGGTCAGACTTCCAATCTGAGCCTCTCTGATCTGCACCAACATCACCCACCATGAAAGTGGCCCTAGGAATCCACTGGTTATATACACTGAGTTAAAGATTTTGAGAAACTTCTGGAAAAGGCATTGGATCCATCTGGCTTACCTTTCCTATTTTATACAGGAAAAAGTGATGCCTTTGCAGAGGCCACTTGCTGGGATATGAGATGAAGTCCCTACGAGGCAGCTATGGCTGTGTAACAAACCTGAGTTTCAACATCTTTAACCTTAATGATTTACTTTTTTGTTTGTAGGTTGTAGGTCAGTTACTGGGAGAGCAGTTACAGCTGGTCTCCATTGGGCTTAGCTCTAGAGCTGAGTATTACTACAGGTCTGCTTCACCTGTCTCTCGTGCTTTTGATTCAGCAGCTCCCAGGAACATGTTCTTCTGTAATTCAGAGAGAGCTGTCTCTTGATGCCATTGCTAAGAACTGAAAGAGTCACATCAGTACACGGTCCATTGGGTAAACAAAGTCATGGGAAAACATACTTTGTTCATTCTTCAGGAGAAATTTTGAATCAGGTGGCCAAAGTGGGGTACACAGAATTCCAATAAAGAAAGGCTGAAAAAGACAGTAGTGTGCTGATTAACCTTCAGAGCTTGTTTTTAGATTTCCAACCAAATAGATCAAGTATCTGCCACACAGAGTGAGGGAACAAAAACCAAATAAAATAATAATGGTTCAGCAGCCAAGAATATTCCTCACCTGTCTACAGACTGAAAGTTTCGGTAAAGTTCCCTCCAATAAAAGGAGATTTATTGTTCCAACTTTATCAATTGTTTTTTAATTAAAAATGTATTGAAGTTCTTGAGAGCGGAGCACATAAACCAGCTATGCCAATGCTTGGCACAGGCAGCCCAGTGTGTGTATAAATTACATCCAGGGTGACTGAGCCTGGCTGGGCAATAGTACAGAGGCTGAGTTACTCTGTCTTTGAGTCAGAACTGTGGAATCAGAACGCTTAGAATATTTAAAACATTCATCACAGGCCCACAGAGAAACAGATTTTCTTCCTCCCTAGGGCTGCTCCTTCAGCAGTTTCATATTCTGACTTCATTCAGTACAAAATGGCTTAACTTTTATCACAAAGGTGGTACAAGAGAAGACTGTGATGTCTCTAGTGACTTGGGCTGAGGCCCAAGTTAGGAACCTGGCTGCAGAATCATCATTAGATGACTCCTAATTTGAGTTTTTGGAGGATGGATAGGTGGAGCCCAGTGATATCTAAGTCTTTGTTCTTCATCCATCAATTCACTGACATCAGCATCAACAGGATAATTGTGCCAGAAACCAAAGACAGAGCTGAGCACTGAGGTTCAGTTATTGGCAGGAAGGAGAACTAGGAACCCAGGCAGAAAACTGAGAGCAAAGTTTGTGAAATGCACAAGTCTGTCTTCTAAACTTGTGAAGAAATGGCATCAAATTCCCTTTGTTCTCATCTGCAAAATGTGATGGGGTTGGAAACTGTTTGCCTCTTGCCTGGTGCAGAACTGGTCTGAGGAGTCTGTACTGAAACACAGCAACATGGTCCCAAGAGCTGGAAAGGAGAAGGTGCCTCTCTGTCTGTTGTAGAAGAGTGTTGGAAGCTGCCAACCTGGGTCAAAAGAAGGTAGAAAGCCCCTTTTGATGTAGAGAACATTCTGGTTACTGGAACAGGGAATGAGTCATGCAATAGAAAGTGCTCGGTTCTGAAGTCATTCCCGGCTGTGTGATCATCAGGACGTTTCTTCTCTGCCCTCTCTTTCTTTCTCCCTTGTTTTCCAACTTGAAACATCAAAGGCTTAAATCAGCCAAGCTCTGAGTTCTTTACCCAAAGCAACAATCTCTGGGCCCAAAAGTCTCAGTGGTTGCCTATTCATGTAACAGTCTCACCTTGTGCTATATGGTATCCTGGAAGAAAGAATTCACAATTTGAAAATAGAGTCTTTAACTCAGAATCGTAGTCCCTCCCATAGGAATGTGATCTTAAGGGTATCCCAATGCCCATGAAGTCCTTTTACAGTCAAAGGATGTAGGCTTAAAAGCAGGAAACTAAAGATCAGTCCTGGGACACCCAGGGATCAGTAGAGAAGGAACTAAGTCACAACTGCCACATCTCTGTTCCATGCTTGATGATCTTTTGCATAGAGCACTGCTTGTCCATGCTGTACTCAAAGCACTTGAAGCAGGAAAACAGACTCAGAGTCATTCAGACATGAGACAATCCCCTTCTGGGGTCTCTAATGTCATCTTTTTGGTCCCTTGGAAAAGCTTGGAACAGGCATAGATTTCTATAGTAGAAAAAGCACAGACTTTGCTGTTAGGTCCACCCAGAGTCAACCATCAGCTCCAATACTACCTAGGAATGTTCATTGGCTAAATCCATTAATTCATCCATCCATTCATCACTCATCTCTAAGTCATCCCCTGAGTGATTGCTGTGTTCACAACATGGCTGTCTAGGCACAGGAGTTACAGCCGTTAGTAGAAACACAGGCTCTGCTATTGAGTGACAATATCAGTGGAAGGGCTATATGGTTTCTCAGTTACATTCAATGACCTCAGTGTCAAAGCCAAAGTTAGCACAAGGCATTATGCGATATCAGAGCTGTTTTTCCTTTGTTTGAAAAACAAAATAAAAAAGTACACAGCATCCCTTTCCTTCACATCCCATGAACAAGGACACTTTTCCCTCCTCTTTGTTACAATGGCCATTATAACAAGACAGGTAGATTAGGATTGCACCATGGCTTCAGTTTTCATTTCTATGATTAATTCATGTTGGATATTTCTAAATATCTTTTAGCCATTTGTATCTCTTCTTTCAAGAAATTCCTGTCCATATGCTCTGCCGTTGTTTACTTATGTTCTTTGTATTTAGCTACTGAGTTGCTTGTGTTCCTTATCTATGTTGGGTGTTAGTCCCTTATTGGATAAGTCGTTTTCAAATACTTCCTGTTGATTAGCACTCTCTGTGGACAGTCAATATTTGTGCAGAGGCCTCTTGTCTCCCTGGAATTTCTTTTGTATGTTTTACGTGTAGAAGTGTTGCCTTGCCTGGAGCTCATTCTGTCTTCTTCCTGCATATTTGCCTTTGAATTCTATCCAAACAATCTTCATTGGGATCAAGCACTGCACTAATCCTTTTGTGTGTTTTTCCCTACAGTTTTAGTTCTTTTGTTTCAGGATTTCACCCATGGGGAATGAGTGTTTACATGACATGTGAGATCATTTCCAGCTCCATCTTTTTGTGCATGAGTACCCAGTTTGCCCAGTGCCGTTTATTGGCCCTTTGTCCTTTCCCCACTGTATTATTGGCATCATTGTTGAAAATCCCATGATAGGAATCATTGGAGAGAAGTTGGCATAGACATTTTGGATAACCACATAGAGATTCCTCAAAGGAAAAGAATGGAACTGCCGCGTATTCCAACAACATTATCTGGGTGTCTCTGCTAAGAAACTGAACCTATGTATGCCAAAGAAGTATCTATACCTTCTTATTCACTCAGCATAATCCACATATCCAGGCCATCAGTATATAAACATGCATATAAACGAAACTGAATACAATAGCATAACGGAAACATTTAATTAAGACGGCTTGATTACTGTTTCATATGTTCAATCCATGGCCATCATGGTGGGGAACATGACAGTGAGCAGGAAGACATCATGGTGCTGGAGGAATAGCTGAGACATACCTTACAGGCAACAGGAAGTTGACTGAGTGTCACACTGAGAGAAGCTTAAGCAAAAGAGACCTCAAAGTCCATCCCCACGGTGACGCCCTTCCTACAACAAGGATATACCTTCTCCAACAAAGCCATAACTCCTAACAGTGCCACTCCCAATGGGAGCCAATTACAGCCAAACTACCAGTACAATAGTTTTATATATTCCTTTTGCACGGCTTTAGTTTCTTCATAGTTCTTGAATATTTGCATATTTGGTAGACCCTCTGTTTTACCTCTTTCTTTTTTTATATTGTTTTAATTGAGCTATATATTTTTCACTGCTCCCCTCCCTCCTTCCTTTATCCCTTTCAACCTTCTCCAATGCTCCCTATTTATTCAGGAGATCTTGTCTTTTTCTACTTCTCATGTAGACTAGATCCACATGTCTCTCTTAGGTGCCTCTTTGTTGTTTAGGTTCTCGGATTGTGAAGTGTAGGCCTTTTTTTTTTTTTTTGCTTTATGTCTAAAAGCCACTTATGAGTGAGTACATATCATAATTGTCTTTCTGGGTCTGGTTTATCTCACTCAATATGATGTTTTCTAGATCCATTTGCCCACAAATTTTAAGCTATTATTTTTTTCCTCTGTGTAGTACTCCATTGTGTAAATGTACCACATTTTCCTTATCCATTCTTTGGTCGAGGGGCATTTAGGTTGTTTCCAGGTTTTGGCTATGACAAATAATGCTGCTATGAACATAGTTGAGCACAAATCCTTGTGGTAAGATTGAGTATCCTTTGGGTATATACCCAAAACTGGTATTGCTGGGTCTTGTGGAAGGTTGTTTCCTAGTTTTCTGAAAAATTGCCATACTGATATCTGAAGCGGCTGTACCAGTTTGCACTCCCACCAGGAATGGAGGAGTGTTTCCCTTACCCCACATTCTCTCCAGCATAAGTTATCATCAGTGTTTTTGATCTTGGCCATTCTTACAGGTGTGAGATGGAATCTCAGGGTTGTTTTGATTTGCATTTCTCTGATGACTAAGGATGTTGGGCATTTCCTTATGTGTTTTTCAGCCATTTTAGATTTCTCTGTTGAGAGCTCTCTGTTTAGGTCTGTACTCCAGTTTCTTATTGAATTATTTGTTCTTTTAATGAACAATTTCTTGAGTTCTTTGTACATTTTAGAGTTCAGACCTCTGTTCAATGTGTTGAAGATTTTTTTCCCATTCTTTAGGCTGGCGTTTTGTCTTGTTGACCAAGTCCTTTGCTTTACAGACGTTTCTCAATTTCAGGAGGTCCCATTTATTAATTATCTCTCTCAGTGCCTATGCTACTGGATTATTAAGAGGAGGAAATTCTGTTATCTGTGACAACACTAATAGAACTGAAAGACATTGAGCTAAATGAAATAAGCCAAAAGTACAAGACCCACATGATCTTATTTATATGTAGAATCTAAAAAAAAAAAAATCAGACTCATAGAAAGCAAAGGGTAAGGAAGTATTAAAATTGACAAGGAAAATTGAGGGGGGGGGGGGAACAAGCGTCCTGACAAAAGGCAGGCCTTGAGAACTGCTTTCGTGACCCACTGAATGGTGACTGCTGTCCATAGTGATAAGTTCTGAATCTCAAAGTTGCTCAAGGGCATTCTTTGATGCTCTCATTAGAAAATAAAAGCAGTGATTTGGTAAATATGTTAATGAAAATAACTGTCTTGTACAAGATCAAATCATCACACCCATGAAAAACAGTAAGAAGCATAACGATACCAATAAGTAAATCTGACTGAGTATCTCCATTATTATAATGTAATAAAATAGTGTTTAAATAGAGTTGAGTGCTGTTGTCCTCGTAAGTCACACAGACATCACCAACCAGCACAGGCTGTAGTCACCATCTGATTATGTAAGCACTGAGATTCCGGGTGACCACACAGATTACACAGTGGAGATGGGAGCCAGTCCTGTGAGGCTCTTGGGCTCTACACATTCTTGACACAGGGTTACACAATGTTTTCTCCTCCACAAATGGGCTCTCAATTTTCTTGTGGATTATACATGTCACAACCCAGAACCAATTTCCCAAGATGAAATGCTCAAACCATGAGAATGTCCATTTCCTCATGAGTTGCCTCCTTGTCCCTGTGAGTTTTCTCCAATTTCCGGTGAGGGGGTTCTTCGAGGAGAGAGGGTGCCAGGCTTTGCCAGCAGGCTGCCCCCTCCAGGCAGCTCCACTCACATGTACTAGTTATCGCTGCTTTGAAAGACTTGGATTTGAAATATATTTTCATATATCTGAAATATGAATACCTTTTATACGCATGCCACTGTGTCTGGAGCACTGACTATTCTTGAGCTACTAGGCATTGCTTCTTTTCTGATGCATCTAAATACAAGGATATGTAGCAGAAGCCAAGCAAACGTCATAACTCAGAGGTAGCAACGCCGCAGCCCACCACAGCTGCTGGTGAGCTGCATTCCTAATGATTTTCTCCAAATAATGCAAACACTATTTTTTCCCGAGAAAATGAAATACGAGAATTCCATGCTCCACAGATGATGGGGAGAACTCATAAAATATTTTAATCTTTCCTCGTCAGGCTTCAGAAATGCGGACAGCCTTGTCCTCATTTTCTTTATGCCCTGGACTTCTAATTGAGGGAGATGGCATCAATTATGCATGTGAGTACTGCTGGGGAGGGAGCTGGGATAAATATTTGGGGGTGTCGTTAGCCAGACATCACTTTATCTTTGTGTCAGCGTAATTCCCCGTATCATGCAGCTTTAGATTGGAACATATGGCACCAAGGTAGGTAATGAGAACAACAATTTTCTGAAACAACATTATAACTTTTCCCTCTTTACGGTCACATTTAGTTACAGTGTTTGCTGCCATTTAGGCACAGAGCTTTATGAAAGCAAATCTCCAGGAAGAGAGAATTCAGAGCATAGGCCTAGGATTGCCAAGGGCCTAGCCTAGGGCCAGAGCAACCCTGCAGGTGAGAACCTGGTGGGGTGGACGAGTTGACTTTGTTTCAGTAATAATCCCATTTTCACAGGTGCCTGGAATATCATAATTTACTGAATTTTCATATTCCGTTTGGATCTGCAAGGTACCCGCTTTCCTTGTCTTCTCAGGAACCACGCTGAGATGAACATGGTCTGAGACAGACAGAGGTCATAATGCAAGGACCAGGAATGATGGTTCAAGTGCATTTGACATGTTTACTTGGGAGTGTGTATGGGGTGTGCACTCCCCTTCTACTACCCACTGCGAGTCTCAGGCAGACGCTGTTCATGTAGCAGTTGAGCTTAACAAAGATGCCGATTCACATTAGGCCCCTCTGTGGAGGAATCTGAAGCTATGGAATGCACAACAGGGCCTTCCCTGCTCCGTTCCTATCACCACAGTGGGGCAGCTCAGTCAGTCAACCAGCAAGAGAGCTAAGAAAGTCTTCCCCCATGGTGCAAAGATGAATATAGATTTTATTTAGCACAAATCCCATGCACTGTGTAATGGATTCTGGGAAATAATGCTAGCTATTCTGGAGAGTGCAGTTTTGAAAGGGAAATAATAGGGGGGGGAGGCAAGAATTAAGCAAACAAATGACAAAGTGAGAAAGTGCAGCCGAGTAACAAGAAAAGGAAGGAAGGGAAATTTAGCTGCTGTTTTAGGTGTGTGACATATTACCTCAATCTGCACAAGACGTAGAGGCAGGAATAACACACATGAGCAAACACAGCCAAGTTTAGTGATTAGCCTACATAAAAGTCTAGGGAAGCTGGCCGGGGAATGGATGGGACGAAAACCACACCACTAGTGTGGCATTGCAGACAAGCTTAGACAGGCAGACCACATTGCAGTGGACACAGGAAGAGACAGGCAGGTAAGTCACTGTAGGGAGCAAGCACAGATGAAGGGGCAAAGAGCCGCAGGAGTCTGGGGAGCACGCAACACCTGTGCAGACTTCTGGACACAAGTGGTTTGAAGCTGAAGTTTCTCAGGATTGTTTCAGGAAAACTACTAGCACTAGGAATATATAGAGGAATATATATAGTATGCAATCATTTTGAGTGGGGTATTTGATCTGAGGAGAAGCTTAACACCCGACTTCTCATTTTAAATAGAGTTCTTAGAGATGACAGTGGGTAGTTCAGAGTTATGGAAAGACTCAGGAGATAACATGTTTAATGTGCACACCCAATCTAGATGCTCAGAATCCCACCATAAATGCTAACTGCCAGTCAACATAATCTAAAAGTGTTATAGCTAAATAAAGCCCACTTCCCCTTCCCTGATAAATTGCAAGTCTCACAAAGACAGAAAATAGATTTATCTTTTTAATAATAGTCTCTGCTCAGTACTCTTGCAATATCTGGCACTTGGTGGTGATGGGATCCATACTTGCAGAGCTAAGTAAATAAGAAATGGAAGATTTGGAAGCTGGAGAGATGGATCAGTGCTTAAGAGTACTTCCACAGGACCTAGGTTCAGTTCCAAGCACCCACACACAGCGGCTCACACTGGTCTATGTGAGATCAAATGATATGAGTTTGTGTTCCTTAAAAATATTTTAAAAAATATCTTTATCCTGCAGCCAGCCAGAGATGCATCATTAAGAATAAAAGAAGCTATTTTCCAATGAATAAATCCAGGAAATTCATCACCACAGCAAGAAGCACAGTGCCCAGTACCCCGTGCAGAGACAGAAGTCAAAGGAACCAATACAAAACAGTGTGAGGTGTTACTGTTCCTGAGAAGTGGCCAAACCGACCATGGCATTCTCTTTTTTCTAAAAGTGCTCAGTTTGAAATCAAACAATGAACAAATGGTCTGAAGATAAGTTATTATTCTGAGGTTGAGCAACAAGAGGCAAAACGTTGGGAGGGAATCCCACTTTTAAATGCTAGCTTTTCCTCAGCAGCTGCTGGCACTTGGCTGCTCCTTAGTCTACACACACTGAGGATCAATCCCAACCCTCAATGGTTGCCCAAATCTGCAAAAAGCAAAGTTTCTCAGGCTACAGCAGATCCCAGGTCCAAAGTAGGAGCTCCAAACCTCCCTCCTGGTGCCCTCCCACCTCCTCCCAGGCGAATGGACTACAAGGACTTCTTGCTCACAGTCCATTGTTTGAAAGTTTGTGTCATACACGTATTGATCCTGCCTCCTGCTCCCAAACAGAATCTAGATGTTGAAGCACTCCTTTAATCAAAAGTAAATTATGTACAGGGCACGCGGGTCAGTTCAGCCAGCCTCGAACAAAAGGCAATCCATCACATATTCCTAAATGTCAGTGGAATCTAGGGGTCGATACAGGCGCCAATGTGGATCATGTTTATTATTTTTCTGTAAATATCAATGCTGAGAAATTGTTGGAGAGTGCACACAGGTGTCCTGGGAAATCAGAATATCACTCAGGGTCGCGATTGGGTGGTGAAATCAGAGAAAAACTGGGGTCCACAGTAGGATGGTGGACTCCAAAACTAAGCTAGGTATGTAATGGAATGGTGTGATCTGATCCTAGCAGAACACACGGCAAATGGTCAAGGCTGTCTGTCTTAGGTACTGTCCTACTGCTGTGGGCAGAAAGCATGGCCAAGGTCGCTTATAAAGGAAGGAGTTTAATTGGGGGCTTGCTTACAGTTTCAGAAGGGAGTCCATGGTCATGGTAGGAAACATGGAAGTAGACAGGCGGAATGTAGAAGTAGCTGAGAGCTCACGTATAATCCTAAAGTTGTGGGCACAGAGAGAGAGAGATTAGCCATGGCACTGGCTTTTGAGATCTCAAAGCTAACCCCCAATTACACTTCCTCCACTAAGGTCACCCCTACTCCAACAATACCTCCCCTCCTAAACAGTTCTACTAACTGGACTAAGCACTCAAGCAGATGAGCTCGTGGTGGCCATACTCTTTCAAACCATCACACTGTACTTGAGAAACCTTTGAATGTACAATACAACAAGCTTTAGGGGTTGAGGGCAGAGAGGGCAACTGTGAGCCCAAGGCACATGTATAGAAACCCAAGTTATATGGGAAGATGACCATGGTGCTTGGGTCTAGGCCCCTTTGTGGTAGAAAGATCACAAGCTTCAGATCTGACACTCCAAGGGCCTAAAATTTAAGTCAATTATCATTTCTTTTTGATATCTGGTATCTTGCTTTATGAAGTAGGGTTAATCAAAGTAGCTGCATTTGTTGGGTTAGGCTAGATTTGGCTGCAGTAACAAATGATCTCCAAATCTCTGAGGCTTAAAGGGAGATGTTATATTTTGCAGTTGTTTAGGTTAAGTTGTTTTGTTTGTGTTTTGGGAGGATTAAGCTGTGGAAAAAATCACTATGTAGCTCATGTTCATCTCAAACTTGTGATCCTCCTGCCTCAGCTGGGATTACAGAGGTGCACACATGCCTCGCTAAAATAGACTTACTTCGTTTCCTTTCATACTTCTTGTCCATCCTGGATCAAGGAATGGGGTGTTCTCTTATGCATGTGCTTGCCTTTCCTCTCAAAGAGGTGATGCTTTTTCTAGTTGTTCAGACAGTATGATCTTATAGCAGTATTGAGGAGAAGGAGACCATTCAAAGTTACCAATCCTCACTCCTAATTTTCACAGAGCCCCAGGTTTTGAGATGAATTAAAAAAGAGCATGTTAATGTAAACCACAGTGACAGGGACATGGCAGGAAGTCATTCAACACCTTTGCCATTAGGCTTTGAAGGTTGACTCTGATCTGAGAGAAGATACGGTGTCCCTGTAGGTCAGATGAAGGAGGGTGAGTGGGCTTTGGAGATTGATATCAAATGTAAGAGTTAGAGTGATAATACCCTCCTGAGGGTGGTGAGATATTCCCATCAAGTGGCTACAAGGACAATTTCTGTCTGCAGACTTGCATGGGACCTTGTAGTTCTGGATAAAAGAGAAAATCATTGCCGGACTGTGGTGGCGCACACCTTTAATCCCAGCACTTGGGAGGCAGAGGTAGGTGGATCTCTGTGAGTTCAAGGCTTGGTCTACAGAGCAAGTTCCAGGAAAGGCTCACCCAAAGCTACAGAGAAACCCTTTCTCAAAGGAGAGAGAGAAAGAGAGAGAGAGAGAGAGAGAGAGAGAGAGAGAGAGAGGAATCCAGCTACCTACCATTAAAAAAACAACAACAACAACAACAAAAAAAAAACCCTAGGTAAAGCTGTGGTAACCTAAATGCTGAGTACCACGAGTGAATAGCATTGCTGCTGCCTCTGTCCTGTCTCCTGGTGTCTCTTCCTTTTCTTTATACCTTCATTTCCACAGGCAAATCTGTGGGATTTCTGTTCTGGATAGGGTAACCTGAGACTTCACACCTAGGTCCATTACTCACACTATTGGAAACTGTGCCATCTTGTTTGTAAAACAGAAGCATTCAAGTCCATCACCTCTAAGACCTTTTTCCAAACCAAGCTTCCAACTTCCTGAAGTACTCCAGCCATGAACAACAGTTATTCCCCTGTGTACAAGATAACTTTAATGAGAGGTTCTTAGCATGTTGAATTCCATTTGTGCATCCTTGTGTTCCATAGGGTTAATTCTACAAAGTGCTAGGTTGGAAAGGACTGGGGGGGGGGAGTAGAATGTATGTAAATTATGGCTGTCAGTTTAATGTATTTGAAATCATTAAATTAGTGAACCCAACTTGGACTTTGAATTTTGAGGTCTGGGAAATCCTCTCAGGGCTCTCGGAGGGCTCTCCCCTCACCTTGGTGGGTGAGGACCAAGGGAAAGATACAAGTTTGCTTAGAAGCAATGTTGACCAGCAGTACCTAGCTCCGTATTTCCGGCAGAGTCCTCATCCCTGAGAAGAGAGGATAACCTACACAAATGCTCCTTGAAAGTCTATAGAACAAACACAAGCCCTACAGAGGGAAGGAGATCCCACTCTAGACTCCTCTAATCTTACTCTTATCAATTGAAGCTCCTTCCCTTATGTATGTCTCCATATTTCTCTCTGCTCTGCCAGTCAACACGGTAAACTAGCACACGCATGATCCCAGTACAGGAACTCCCGTTGTAATAATCTGCTCTACCCTACCTAGTGTCCAAACCTGAAGGCCAGCTCCCCAGAAAGAACTTCTCCATAGATATGCAAGAAGGTTTGGCATTTCTAGAAACTTCCTCCCAGATTCAGGGTAACTCTTTGGCCTTCTGGCCTACTTTTGTCCAAATGGAAACTCTCAGAAGTAAAGCCTGCTGGAGCGCTGCATGTTCTAAGCAGACTGCTTCCTATTACAGAGGGCTCCTAGGATAGGCTATCCTGTTGTGGAATATGTGGTTGCTCTTCTTTTGAGGCGTTCAGCTAACTAGTGCAGTTGCCTTGCTTCTCCCAGATGCCTCATGGGGTTCCGACTCATGGGGTTCCACCGCATCTCTGGGCCTTGCAATGGAGTGAAGAAAATGCAGTCTAGTACAGAGATAAGCAAGAAAGGACGGCGTGCCTCATCTATGTGGGTTCTTCAACTCCCTTCTATCCTCCCATCGGACTTCTGTCGCCTTGGAGGAGACAGTGCTCCACCCAGGTTTCTTCCACATTGACTCAATGACCTTCCAGGTGCTTCCTCTGGAAGGAGCCTGATGTGCTGTGGCAGCCAGAGAAGGCTTTCAAAGGATGAGCCATCTAGTGGCCGCCATGGTGAACTGCAGCCTGCCTCTCAACGGACCCGTTGCTAAGGGCGGCAGCTGCAGCAGTTCATCTCGCTGTCTGAGGCGGAGAATCATGGGATGTTTACACTGAGAGCGACCTCCAGAGATTTCCTGTCAAGACATCTGCCTCCAACCAGCATGAACAATATGTCTTATGCTTATAGCGTTGTATGAAACAGTTACAAATAGTACCACGTTTTAATTTTCACACCAACCCCATGAATTTTGATGCCATCATTATTTCCATTTTATAGAAGAGGCAATGATAGCTCACAATTTAAATTTCCTGGGCAAAAATCACAGTATCTCCCTTGCAAGTCAACTGTTTGCTGACCTCAGGAAAATATGTGGGCGTTTAGAGAACTGCCCTATCTCACATCTGAGGGTTTTTTTTTTTTTTTCTGGAAAATCAACCCAGTGTTTGGAGCTGATTTTATATAATAGTTTTGAGTTATGAGTGATTCTTTTCTACTTACAAATTTATCTTCAAATTTCTCTGCCAATTGGACAAATCAAAGGGTCTCAGTGAAGGGCTGAGGAAGAATTGTCATAGGCCAACTATGGGGAGGAGAGGCTCAGTCAGGGACTGGGCTGGTGGGGCACCTGGGAATACAGGAGAGGAGAGAGAATCACAAGAGGTCTTGTAAGAGGAAATTAAGCCGGATATAACCCCGATGTGAAATCACTGGGCACATCTACAGTCCTTGCTTTAAATATTCAGCAGTCTTCAGGGAGAAAACGAATTAGCCAACAGGGTCATCTGACAGCAGAATGGAAAGAGCATCTGAAAGCAGAAAAAATAAATAAATAGATAGATAGATAGATAGATAGATAGATAGATAGATAGATAGATAGATAAATTTAAAACACTACCATTTACCTACTCAGCAACGCCGTTAGAGACTCAGTTTCTTGCAGGGGTTGAAACCGCTACCTGTGTCTGCACCCTCTGACCTTTTCTTATGTGCATACGATTAAGCATGTTTGTGTGCGTGCAGGTACATGGGAGGCAGTGCATGTCCAACTGTATGTGCATATGTGTGGAGGCCAAGGTGTCCTCCTCAGTGGCTGTGCAACTTGTGTTTCGAGACAAAGAGCTCATTGATCTGCCTAGCCTGGGTGGATAGCAAGTCCCAGGGATGCTCCTGTCCTTGCCTACACAGACCTGGGATTGCAGGCCTGAACAGACAGGATCCGGTCTTCATGTTTATTCAGCAAGCACTTTACTGACTGGGCCATCCCCCAGCCCTCTTACTTACTCTTCTTCTGGCCCTACTCACCCACCACCCACCTACTTTTCATTCCATCCTCTAAGGTGCAAGCTGCAGGACAGAGTCCTTGGTAACCTATGCCACCCCAGAATAAACTTAGGCAGAGATGCAAATCTGTGTGCTTGGTGTTAGAAAGGGAGGCATTGTAAATGGAGGACTTACCAGCTGAAATGGCAAGCTGGGGATGTTTGTTTCTTCAGATCATTGCTTGTTAAATTAAAGGAAAACACATTTTAATAAAGAGCTATATCCATGTTTGGGGGCCTTCAAAGGAAAGTTATTAGGATTGAAGACAAGGATAGGAGTCTCTCCACACAGACACAGCCTCTCTCCTGAGCTCTCTGAAATCATAGAGCTGTTAAACCTGGAGGTTGGAAGCTGGAGGCTGCCTGCGGGACCAGATGTCAGTTCTGTGATCTGCCTTCCTTTCTTTGGTTATCCCCCAAGAACCAGAACATCTAAAGGAAGGGTGGGATCACACTGCTTCCGGTGTGTTCCCTACACTTAGGGTGAGCTGAACTGGTCACATATCCCCTCAAGCCCATCCCTGTGCCTCAGCCTGCTCATCTCCCCAGGAAAACAGCATAGAATCACTTCCAGGTTCATTTCTAACCCAGACCCCTGTCTAAAAACTCAAGCAATGTATTGAGCCCTTTCCTCATGAATGGATTGAAGTCAGATCCAATTCACAGAAATATTTCCTTTTCTTAAAATTTAGGAAGTCGGGTAATCTCCACTGCAGGGGAACAGACTGAAAGCAAGCAAGAACTTGAGGGGAATGAAAAGCCAGAAGATTTTCATCTTATCATACTGGTCTTTCTCCTTGTCGTCTGCAAAACTCAGAGGAATCAGGATGCTCTTCCCTTGCCAAACTTCCCACAGCACTGCGAGGAGATGGATCCAAAGCCAGTCAAGATGACAGTGGTATGCTGGTGCCGGACCTCAGACCCAGAGACGCCACTCTCATGTGTGCAACAAGAATGCCTCCAAGAGCACCGGCATTAAAACCTCACATTCATTCACAAACCTTGTTAAAGGATTTTTTTATGAACCAGACATTCTTGGTAAATATTTCTGCACTTGAGGGGAGTTCGTGATATTTCCCAAAGGCTGTCTCTTCAATGCATGTTATCTAAATCTTACAAGAACCCCAAGAGTCCTGGGATCTGAACTTGCCATTTTTGCAGAAACAGAAATGCATTTATCTCTCTCCCCATATCACAAGGCACTTCTCTCCAGCTTTGAATCAAATGTCTGGCCCACCCTGTCCATAATGCCTTTCCTGATTTTCTCTGCCAAATATTCATGCCAACATATCGACTTCATTTCTGATGCTGCCAGATTGATGTTGTGGGAAGAAAATAAATCTAATATGAACCTGTGCTCAAATCTATTCTTCACCATTCACTGGATTGTTAACCTTGCTTAAGGCCCTTTATTCTTCTTTCCTCACAAGATAAAAGGTATAATGAGGGCATGGTAAGAAGTCCACAAGGCCCCCCCCTGTAGGGGGCGGGGTGCCGCATCTTTGGCAGTGTGCCTTTATGTAAATATGGCACAGGGATGCTATGAGCTGGGCAGCGATAGTTTAGAGAAAAATCTCTCTAGAGTCTGGAGTTGTAAGAATAGTAAATTCTGGGCTCAGCTGTTTAGTAAGCCATCCTGCCTGCTCTGAATGGAAAGATGGACACATGAGTAGACAAGGAAAAGAGAAAACGAAAATAAAACCCAGTTTGATAAGGTGGGCTATCAGTTTAGACTCAGTAGAGAAATGGAAGAACTTTCTTAGCAGCTCTGGGAAGCCCAGGTTTGAGGGAAAACTTGTGTGACCATTCAATGCATCACACTGCCCCAAGAGAGGGTGACTCTGGAGACAGCTGACTGCTCCTGAGTCACTGCCAGTGATAACGTGGCATCACCTTGAGAGGTTTTTAACGCAAAAGGCCAAGAAAAGACTAGAAACTCGAGTTGCCTTCTTCAGGTCCTCAGTGAAAACCACAGAGTAGGAAAGAGCATGGTCCAGGGAGGGCGCTCTCCACTGGTTAGGGTCTAACCCATTCCTCCAGGCTGCCTCCTTGCAGACAGGGTCTGAGCACCGAGTTCTTCCCAGGGAAGCTGCCAGACAAAAGCAGCTCTGCCTCCTAACAAAGCTGCCCTGTTGGAATGGAAGGCTGGTGCAGACATCTCTTCCACCAAGGGAAGAAAAATGATATGAGGGCGGCTTGGATGGGAACGATATTTCAGGCATGGCTAGCTGTTAAAAATGAGCTAATTCAGAAGAGGCACATTTAAATAAATATAATGCAAAGGCACAATGGCAAAAGATAATAGTTCTGAACGGGGAATTCTAATGACTTCAAGCGCGTCTCACAGGGCAATTAATACACATGGCCAGGCTGCAGCAGCACTCGGCAGAGGGAAGGGAGAAGCAGGTTGCAGCCGAAAGGGAGGTGTGGGGGGAATCACAGCAGCTGACAAAAATAGGATTTGATTTTCTTTGCAGAGGAGTAATGCTTACAAATATGATAAAAGAGGAAAATAAGTGTGTCAGGTTTTTATAATTCAACTTGTAAAATTCAGAATGATTAGTTTTTGAAGAGGGCAATTAGTCCTATTTTGCATATTCATGAAGATTTAATGAAATGGGGTTGAGTTTTCACCATTCTTTTCCAGTTACCCCCTTCATTACCCTTCCCCCACCACAAACTAAAAACATATCTGATACCCATCAAAGAGAAGGCTCCTTCCCTCAATTCATGAAACCGTTTCCAGGCTGATTGCTACCTACACATGCCCTGGGTTATCTTTAGGAAATTACTTATTAAAGACCCTGCAGTAATAATGTAGTCGTGGAGGTGTGTGAATCTGCAGAAATTTTTGATGACAGAAAAGTAGATTACTTAAAGCAAGAGGCGGACCCCTCCCCCAGACAGGGTGACAGCTGGTTGGGAACAGAGAAAGCAGAAGATAGAGAGGAAAGACAGAAGAGAAAGGGAGGCCAAGAGGAAAGAGAAATAGGACTGATGAAAAGAGTAGGACCAAAGTGAGAGAGAAAGAAGGAGAGGAGAGAGAGGGGATGAATGGGAGAGAGAGAGAGAGAGAGAGAGAGAGAGAGAGAGAGAGAGAGAGAGAGAGGAAGGAGGGTGGAAAGAAGGAAGGAGGGAAGGGAGAAAAAGAAAAAAAAAGAAAGAAAGAGAAACAAGAAAGGGGGACGAGGAAAAAAGAAACTGAGGAGGTCACAGTCCAGTTTGGCAAATGCCTAGGGGATAATATTAAGGCTACTAGAAGATACATTTTTCTCTTTTTGTGTTGCCAAGGGAAAGCCCACCTAAGAGCCAGGAACAGAGCACTCCTAAAGCAACACACAGCCAAAAGCCACCCCAGCACAGAGAATCTCTCCTGGCTCATGTAGCAGCTGCCTTCTCAATACACTGATTTCTGTTGTGGCCACGTTTGTTTGTGTTTGTGTTTTAGCGTCATCATTTTCTTAACGTTTGCTACCAAGATCTCTTCAGTTAGCTCCGAACTTCCAGTCCTGGCATTTTCCCTCCTTCTGGAGCCAGCTTAAAGTTTCAGGGCCTCCAGACACTTCCTTTATTTAGGTCCTCCCACTGTGCAAATGTTTGGTTTTAAAGTGCGTCCGTTTCCTCCCATTTCTACCTGCAGACATTCGATCTGGAAGGCCTTAGAGAAGTGACAGTTTTAGCAACTGCAGCATGCCAACATGTGGGCTGATTTTTGTCTGCACAAGAATTTGCTCATGAAAAACTCAAGGTTTAGCCAGAGAGCTTCTTTTTATAATGAAAAGCAGTGAACACAGGGACACGTGTCTGTTCAAGATGCTGAGAATGAGGGAAGGTGGGGGGTTCAGCTATAATTGAACATTTATACCATCCCCTCGAAGGTTCGAGGAACACTGCAGAAGAACAGGAAAGAGAACATAAGAAGCAAAAGACAGGAAGGACCATGGAGTCATCTTCTGGACATGATACAACCATTTAAATTACAAAACACTGCAACCATGCTTACCTACCCCAAGTTAAAACAGAAGGGTTCAATCAACAGCCAAACATAGATAAGGGTCTCAAGGGGTCCAGCTCCCCTACTGAACTAGAGGCCACTATTTGAGAAGTCATTAGTATTGGTTTCATAACCACTATTTACCCCACCCAGGTCCATGATCACACAGATCTGTACCAAAGAGTTCCACAATAGTCTGGAATGGAGTGTAACAAAGGTTTATTTATTTGGGGATAAACTCACAGTAAGTGTAGCAATCCGCAATTCTCTGCATGTGCTGGGAACTGAAACCGAATCCAGCAGAAAAAGGGGCCACACACGCTTTTCGTCTTTATTTATAGTACGTGAGACCATACCCAAAGTGGTCTGGCATCTTAAAAACTATTGGCTGAAGGAGTTCCTACAATACAGATGACCTAAGTTAAACAAAACAAAACAGAACAGAACAACACACACACACACACACACACACACACACACACACAGTGGCAAGTCCAGAGCCCACACTCACTGGCCTACCCCAAATTGAGGTTTTGAAGATTTCACACTTAGATTTCAGTTATAACAATTCACAGGTGGTTGAATCACAAGGCTAGCATGTCCACACACCCGTACAGATATACACCCACATGGACAAATACTCTCAAAGACACATACCCACATAACCCTATGTGCCAGGGAACTACCCAAAGGAAAAGACACCAAGTGAAAGACTCAACACCCTAGCTTGGCCCCAGGAGGTCCTCAATGTACTAACACTGATATTGATATTCAAGGGATGAAACTTTTTGTTTGTTTGTTTGTTTTTAAAGTTTAAAACAACAACAGTAAATCAAGTCCAAAATGCCGAGTTGTTTTTCGTTGTTGTAAATGGAAAGTATAGTGCAGCTTCCCAATCGTGAACAGCAGAATGAAATACAGGACTAGGAGGCAGCACAGATAGTGTATTTGCCTAGCATATGCAAAATCCTGGTGGTCTGGTAGAAGAAGCCACAGAGAAAGCACAGGGAAAGGAGCAGAGTGTCATACTTAATGGCATTACCCTAATGGAAGGGCATCGGGGTCATAGACAATCTCGTATTACATTCTGCTGCTGTGGCCCAATTTTCCTTCTCTTTCCCAGAATCAGGGGGAATGAAAAACCATATTCTCCTTTCAAAGAGTAGAAACTTCTCTCATAATATAGGCAAAATCTAGAAGCTGGGAATCCAAAGCTATGGGGAATTTGGGGGGTAGACAGACAGGAACTCTACTTCTGACTGGAACTGTGACCTTGTGCAATGAATTTATTGGCCTTAAGAATTTTTTTATTACTAAATTTATTCCTTGGCATTTTCCTACATGTACACAGTGCATTATGATTATTCTCACCACCCCCACTCTCCCTTTTCCTTGTTCCTATAAATTCATTCTTTCTCTCTCTCTCTCTCTCTCTCTCTCTCTNTCTCTCTCTCTCTCTCTCTCTGTGTGTGTGTGTGTGTGTGTGTGTGTACAGAAAGGGCTATGGTTGCAACAGATCCCCTGATGTCACCCATTGTCTTGAGAATCACCCATGGCTGGTACCTGCCTTGAAGCAAGATCAAAACCAGCTGCTAGAATCCTCCCCTAAATGGAAAAAACTGTTTTCCCATGTTTTCAGTCTATAAAATCTGATCTTTCAATACACTGAAAACTGGGAAATTCAGTTAAATTCAGGAAGAACAAATTCTTTTTGGCCTGGAAATTCCTGCTGGATGTTCAGACTTCGGGTGCAGAGTATAAAGGGGTTGAGTCTTGGAATCCTGCCCTTTCCCCTGCCCCCTGAACTCCTGCCCAATGCCTGGGGCTGCTCTTTCTCCACCCCTGCACACCTGCCCCTGGAGTAGAGTATTGGTTTCCTTCTCTGGCCTGTGGGGACCTACTGAGAAACTGCCTGCAGAGAATTCACACTCTCCAAAGGTGGCTGCGTGCTGTCCTTGTGAGGAAATAAGACTTCACCGTGCATGACCGTCTAATTCATAAATAAATATTACACGTGTTCCCAGGCGGCCCATTAGCCAGTTATAGCAATCAGCATCTCAGCCAATTAAAGTCCTTTCCAAGACTTAAGTCTGTTGACTCTAGAAACACGAGAAGCCTGATAGCCTTGCTGATGTACCTGAGGGCAAACGGCACTCAGCTTTGGAAGAAGAGGGAGCTCGTCATGGGTGGAAGGGGAAAAAAGTAGGGTGTATCTGTGAGGTTAAGACCCAGAATGAGACGATCTGGGGAGAAGGTGTCTCTGTTCATTCTACCAGAAGCGAAACACTCTTCCACGGCAGCCAGAGACTAGATCTGTTCTAAGTGCTTTTATTTTTCTGTCTTGGATTTTATGATTTTTGGTTTGTTTTTTTGGTAGAGTCCTTAAGTGTCCTGTTTTGAGTGTTCTATTTTCATGGCCTAGCATGCTGCCTTCCTGGAATACAGTTGGTAAAATTTCACAGTAGAGAAAATAGTCTAGCTAGGTGCGATGGAACACATATGTTGCTCCAGTGCACCAAAGGCTGAAGCAGGATGGCTGCACGTATGAGGCCAGATTATTCTGTACAGGCCATGCTGGACCATGGGGAGACACTGGCTTAAAACAAAAGAAAACTTAGGAGTAATAACCATCATCAAAATAAATTACAACAAGCAGACAGTCATTATTTCCATAGTCTAGGTGAGAGCCAGATCTTGCATGCATGGGCACCTGAGAGAGTCACAGTCCTGGATTCTAGTTTGGACTTCATTTCCTCACTGGAGAAGCCTTCTATTTATACTACCCCATACCAAGAAATCCTGTTGCATTCACCCTCTTCAAAGTGCTTCCCAGGGAGGAAGATTCCTTCAGTACCAGGAACTCAATGCTTCTCAGGGACCCAGTCCAGGGGACAGCGGAGGGTCTGGGATTCCCACCCTGCTGGCTGCCAAGAGGTCTGGCTGTGCTCCCAGCAAATGTATGTGTAAGTCTTCTTCCCTCCCGCATCCCTCTCCAGGGCTGCCAGGACCCTCCACGTGGAAATCTGCTGCCTGTGAAATTGTACTGATACAGCGAAGGGAAAGGAAGCGCAAAAAATAACTTCCCTAGACAATCAGAGCAGATTATTTTAATGAGGGTTTGGAAATGGGAAACAAATGATACCAAATTGGCCTTGCTCTCGTTAGTCAACTGCGTGGTGAAGGCCTCAGCCTTTGCCTGACTCAGCAGTGAGTGAGCACAGCAAACTGCCTCAGGCTTTGGGAAGCGCCTCACGGGATACCCCCACACTCTGACAGAGGGGGACACTTCAACTCACGTGACTCCAATAAAATCACCTACAGGCTGCCGTGTCCCACATCTTCACAAAAGCTGCTGTGCTTAGAAGCGCAGGTACATGTAGGAACAGGGGTCCTCGAGCCCACGTGCAGGACAGAAAATGGCAAATGACAGGAACCGATATTTCTGGTTGCCCAGGTGCTGCCGCAGACCAGGTGCAGGTGCACTCCATTAAAACAGAAAAGAAAAAAAAAAAAAAGGCTGGATGGTAGTGGCACACGCCTTTAATCCCAGCACTCAGGAGGTAGAGGCAGGTGAATCTCTGTGAGTTCAAGGCCAGCCTGATCTACAGCAGTTAGTTCCAGGACAGGCTCCAAAGCTACAACAAAACCCCGTCTTGAAAAAAAAAATCTCCTTCTTTGAGGTGACTGGTCTGTCTTCTGCACTTCTGGGATCATCAATGGGAGGGTCACTGGCAGGGTTAGGGATTTGGAGGTTATTGTACCATTCACAATGTACAATACACTATGTGCAGCTGGATGGGGCAGGTCTGGCTATCTGAGACTGGGCCTGGGGTCAAGGGGCGAACAGCAAGGACTACAATAGATTATTATATTAAGCAAACGAAATTGTTTCCCTGCTGGAAGGAAGGAAAGTCATTAACTTGGAAGGTCCAGTTATCAGGAAAATGATATCACATCTGCAGTGTATTTTGGGCTGCAATTTAAGAGGGAAAATTGGAAGAGAATGTGATGTAGGATGGAAGGTGTGGAATGACAGCTCTGTTGGGGGGATCTGGAGCACACTGCTGTGTCTGCCTCGCTCTCGCTGTCTCCCTCTGTCTCTCCCTGTCTCTCCCTCTCCCCCTCTCCCTCTTCCTCTCTCTCTCCCTTTCTCTCAGTCTCTCTCTCTCTCTCTCTCTCTCTCTCTCTCTCTCTCTCTCCCTCTCTCCCCTTCTCTCTCTTCCTCTCTCCCTTTCTCTCTCTCCGTCTCTCTCCCTCTCTCTGTCTCTGTCTCTCTCTCCTCCCCTCCATCTCTCTCTCTCTCCTCTATCTTTTGGTCTCTGTGACTCAGTTCGTCTTCTTTTTTTTTTTTTCTGTTCTTAAAAAGGAACCATGGAGAATATACAGGAGCAAATCCAACCTATTCCAACTTCTAAAACCTTGGGTTTCAAAATCGCCCCTAGGTATACATTAAATCTTAGCATGTAGAAAATTCCTAGGGCCTTCCTGAACAACTAACTGACTGTTCATCTTTGCTACTTTTGGGGTTAGTATGTTAAAACAGTTTTGTGAAAACTTAGCACAGAACTAAGGAAGTTTTCCTGACAGAATTGAATTTGTGTTAATTATTCAACTGTAATGTTTTTGGATGAATGTTTACCATTCGCAGAACCCTGGACTCTATATAACACAAAAGATAAAAATGTAAACATGACCTAAATATACCCTCAGATTTCAGAATCTAAAGAGCAGACAAAAGAAACACCGGAATAATCCAGGTACAACACATTTGGTTTCAGGCACTGAAGAATCTATCCTGTGCTACAACCTCACAATCACAGCCCACTCCTGATTCTGACTCCTATGAGGGAATGAGTCAACCAGGAAAATAATCCCTTTTGATCAGCTTTTTAGAGAAAATGACTGACTGAGAAGAGGTCTGATAACTCATAAAACTGACAGTTGTACCAACTCATATAACTATGTTGTCAGCTGGACAGAGCCTCATAGGACTGAACCTATGAGGTTCAGTCTTCCCTAACCCAAAGCAGTTTGTTGCCTGGCTCCTGCAAACACTGTTGGCTTTCTGGTTCTGCTATGTGACTTTGGTTGGAAAATAGGCTTATCTGCATTGGGTTAATTTATCAAGGCATTAGTTAAGTGAGTGGTATTGAGTGAGCAGGCAGCTCTGTTCCAAGTTATAAGGGATCTAGGCTAGTTGATTAGTGCTTTTTGATCATCAACATGGGCCTTGTAAGTTAGTCTCTAAGGTAGCCTGATGATACCATGTCTCAGGAGTGGAGCAAAAGGAAAGAAGACAGAGAAAAAGTCACATAAAAAACTCATACTTCAAATTGGTATTCTATATAAAAACATAGGACATCCACCTTCAAAGGAGACTGAAAAGCACAGGCCAGGGCAAGGGAGCTCATCCTCCCAAATATAGTAAGTAAGCTAGCAAGTTAGTAAGTTTAACTAAGTTAGTGGGAGTCTATCACTACCACAAGTACCCATTGAGCAGTTTACCTCATCAAGGTCAGGAATGGGGAGGTTGCTTCCAATCTTTAATTCATTCCCTGTGAAAAAGCCTTCACACGCACATCCAGAGGTCTTGAATTAGCTTTAACTGTTAGCTTTACACAATTAGAAAATCACTGAGAAGAGAGTCTCAATGTGGGATTGTCTACTTTCGGTTGGCCTGTCTCTAGGGGATTGTTTTAGTTAAGTTAATTGACATTTGACCCAGCTCATTGTGGGTAGTATCATTTCCTGGTCTTGGACCCTAGACTGTAGAATAGTGGAAAAATCCAGGTGCACACAACCCAGTGAGTATGTATGCATTAATTTCTATCTGCTCTAGACTGTGGATGTGATGTCACTAGCAGTTTGAAGTTCCTGCGTTGACTTCCACACAATAGTGGGTTGTAAACTGGAAAGCTGTTAGCTGAAATATTTGCTTTTTCCCCTAAGTTGCTTCTGTAGGAGTATTTTATCATGGCAAAAGAAATATAACTAGAACAGGTTTGTGTAAGTCTCCTAAATGCTTTGGAATCCAATCAGGTTGGCAATCACAACTAACCATCACAAATTCTATTACTAAAAGGAAAAATGGAAAAAAAATATTGGAAGAAAAAATCCTCTCTTCTATGCCATTATACCAGTGAAAGCCATCTTTCTGCCACCCTTGAGAGAGGGAAGTCAGTCTCTGATTCTAGTGCCCTTAGTCATGAACCAGAGTTCCCTTATTCCTAATTTGTTTATATTTGAATGTTATAATTTTACTGGAACCACATACCCTTTAATCAACAACATTTTACTTGTTGGTTTCTTTTGGGTTTTATCAAGTGGCTCTCTCATATGTGACCATAAAAAAGGCAAAGAAACTGGTGTCTTTGGTCAGACTCTTTTACTTGTTTATATCACATCTTTTCTGATACAATAAGATCCTGAAAGTTGGGTAGCTTAAACATTGTTTAGTTCTTCAAATGTGAGACCAGAACACCAGCAGTTCTTGCTCACATTCTTCCCATTGGCTTACAGACAGTTACATCTGTACAACATGTGGACAGAAGGCAGAAAACAAACAAACAAAAACCCTGTACTATCTCTTTTTATAGGCCACTGATGTCATTCAGAAGATCTCCTCTGTTACTTAATCATCTCCTGGTGTACTTTCCCCTCATTTTTACACCATTGGGATTACTATATCAACGCAGAAATTTTACAGAGATGTTAGTATCTCTCCATAACACTCAGATGTAGCACTTCTTTCTGATTCCTCTGCTCTGACCCATATCCTACCTAAGTCTTTATATATGAATCTTATTGCTGACTTATTCCTTTCCCCAAAAAATGTTCTTTAACTGGTCCACTGTTGACCTTTCTCCCAACATGTTCCTATCCAGAGAGTCTCTTTCCTATGAAAAACATGATTTATTTTACAAATTTATCTAACTGTTCATTTTCCCAAATTCTAAACATTGTCTACTCTGTGTGACAGTGATCCAACAGTGAGGGTATGGTCATAAACTGAGAAGTTTTTGTAGCCACAGGCTTAATCTTGTTGGTGGACACAGTATCTTTAAAAATGTACTAAAATACACTAATAATGACAAATAGTATGAGATGCTTGTGAAAAAATAGGTTTTGTAACAATCTTTTCACATGATAGCAAGGCTGTAACCTAAAGAAGACAAAGGAAACAGAACAGCCTTTCAGGAAGAGCCATGCATATGGGAAGTCCTAGGGGAGAGAAGACAGGCTTTTGAGGGATAGCAAGACCATGGACGAAGGCTGCAGATGAAGGGAGGGGATAGGACAGGATGATTGTGAGGACAGAACACACAAAGCTTTGTGAGATGGAAACTTACTAGAGGGATTTAATGGGACTGATACATTTATTTTAATGATACATTTGTTTTAAAGTTAATCTTGCTATAGTAAAAATGAATCAAAGAATGGCAAGGACGGAAGCAGGCTACTAACCAGAAAAACCCAGGTATGCTCTCAAGAAGAAGGGTAGCATGGTCCAGGATGGAGACCATGATCAATAGGACCCTACAGTCTCTCTGGACCAGAACTTGGCCAAAGTTGCCCTCTGTTTTACTGAACAAGTACTAGCCAGTTCCACATTACGTATGGCTGGTTTCTCTTGAATGGGAACAATAAAGGCTTGTCACAGAGACCATATGGCCCACCAAACTAGTTATTTACTTTCTGACTCTTTATGGAAACCATTGTATGGAGCCCTGCTCTAGACAATAGCTTCAGAAGATATACAATGCAATGTGCCAGCTGGTCAACCTATCTCTTTTCGATTTGTCTAGAGTTTAAAAACTGCTTTTCTTCTGTATGCAGTGGAAATTTCTCCTTTTAATCAGCTTAGGACTAGTGGGATATTGAGAAAACATCTTGTGGTCCACAAAACACCGTATGGCTGGAACTATGAGCAATACTGGGCTTCCACTGGTGTTGAAGGAACTGTTCACTATTGATAGAAGTCATACCCACTGGGACTTTTCCCTAGGAAGACTAGACATAATCTTTATACCTTCAGATCTCCTTATGGCTACAATAGTTGGGCCCTGGACATTGAACTCATAATCTACAAAATTATTTCTTCTCTCAATAAACATTACTCACAGCCTATTGTGGATGTAAGGCTTTTTAATAAAACTATCTCTTAGACTGTAAAAGAAACTTATGTCTTTTCATTGCTTCTTTATTTTCCTAAAAACTTCTCTCCATTTCCCGCAGGAAACACATGTCTATGTTTCTAACCAGATTCCTCTTTGGGAATTCTCATAAATAACAGCTGGGCACAGCACCCTCTGCCTTCAATATGCCAAGCACCAAGGATCCAATTTGTGCAGATGATTTTCCAGAGATACTCTTGATTTGGCATGCTTGCTCAGAATGGATGCCTCTAGTCAAGGCACAAGGTATCATTCATTCAAGCTCAAGTTGAGAAGCACGTGAGACTTTCAGTACTTTCTTTTAGAAGCATGCACCCTCTGTATTAAAAGTATGGGAGCATATTTGTCTTCTGGGAAAATAGCCGTGCCCAGAATAAGGGTCCAGTTTCAGTTCAGGAAAAATCACTGTAATTCGATTCAGAGGGAGGCTGATGTAAAAAGTAGGTAGAAGTCTTGGGCCTCAGTGACTGATGAAAGAATCAGGTGAATGGATACAGATGAAATTATTTCCTGGCTAAGTGGAAATCTGTGAGCACCTGTCATGGAGGGGACAGTGTGAAGGGAATAACATGAATTTCAGATGTTTTAATAATCCATAGGAGTGTGGAGAAATCAGGCCTTGCCCTTGAGCTTAAAGACCAAATCTGAAAAGTCTCCTAAGGGATTTTGTTAAAGCACAGCTTCTGATCCAGGTAGGCTCTGAGATCACACATGTCAGGCCAGTTCTGGGGTGATGGCTATCTCCCTAGACCATGGATCACACTGGTGCCTATGTTACTAGTTCATGGATCATGCACTGCTTGTCAAGGGCATGAGCCACCTGACTTTAGGGTCCAAGAATTTGTTTTGTGTAGGTTTGTGATTTGAACAATTTGAGTTAAATGTATTTATCTATTACCATACATACTCCCTCAGTAATTTTAAGGTTGGGGGCTAATGGAATGCCAGGATGCAGATTCAGAAAGGGAGCTGCAAAAGCCTAGGAAAAATGGTTGGGTTCTCTAATGGAGGCGGGGGGGATTATTGGAGAACTTGACAGGGGCTTTGGGTCCCAAATACCAATATGAGTCATCTTTATTGTTCAGATGCTGAACCTGAGCCAGATCCAGCTGTCAGAAAAGCCAGAAGAGAATACAACTCTATCTCCTACGCTTCTGTATTTCATCTGTAAAGCTTTCTCTCAGGTTTCCGGGAGTCCCGAACAAAACAGTCCATGTGCTTTATGTCAGCCTCCAGAAGCAAGCCCTGGGCTAACAATTAATATGAAAGTGATTTACTGCCATTGGCAGAACCAGGAGGGGAGCTGGAAGTGAGGCATAGTAAGAAAGGTAAGGATGACTGGCACTCCCATGAATCCATGTGCATGGTGGTCATCAGAAGAAAGAGAAGCCTATGGTGGGTACTCAGACAGTACCTACTGCATCATGGGAAGAGGTTTAGCATGGCTGCTAGCAGTCATAAATTGTTGGTAAAGTATCCTTTTATTAAATACAGGAGATATGACATCATCTAAGAAGTCAAAGACAAGACAGGAGTGTAGGCAGAGGCAGCTCTATCGTTCGTGGCTACCCAGATCCAAAATAATCACACAGAAACTATATTAATTAAAACACTGTTTGGTCTATTAGCTTAGGTTTCTTATTAACTAAACTCTTACACTTTAAAATAACCCATTTCTATTATTCTATGTATTTCCATGAGGCTTGTGGTTTACCAGTAAGGTTCCGGCGTCTTCAGCAGCTACATGGCACATGGCATGTTTTTGACTCTGCCTACTTTCTCTGTATATCAGATTTCCTACCTGGCTATACTGTGCCCTGCCATTGGCCCAAAGCAGATTCTTTATTGACCAATGAAAATAAATAATAAATACAGAGGGGAATCCCACATCACAGGAGGAGGTATCCATAAACAGAACACTGAACATTGAGGCTTAGAAGACACAGATGGTCCTAGGACAAACCTAGATGCAACATATCATTGGGAAACTGGGGTCTAGTTAGTGCAAGTCCCAAATGATCAGCAGTACTGCAACTCTTCTATGACACTGATGGAAAGGTGGGTTCACCAACATTCTCTTTGGTCCCCAGATGCCTGGACTGGGATTTGACAGAAAGTATATTTCTATATGTGAATGACCACTCTTCACTGCTGTACGTCATGAGTTGGATAGCCTCTCTGGGGTTTATTTTCTCATCTGTAAGAAGACAGGTTCCCCACCTCTATTACCTCCTAGTATCTTGATATACCCCTGAATATGAGATAAATTGGTATGGAATCTGATATCTGAGTTGATTCTTAAGCATGTGAATAAATCAGGCTATAAATGCTGAGTCACATTCTGTAAATTCACTAATCCCTAAGCAAAGTCTATCTTTCCTTCCTCCATAGTTGTTTTCTGTATCTTTCATTCAGTTTTTTTCTTTGAAGGTGCATGTGGTATTCACCCAGATGCTGCCTATGTACATGGAACAATCTCCACTTCTCTGTTCCTCCCCTTCACCACCCCACTCTGTCTTCATTTCTCTCTCTGTTTCTCCCCTCTTCTCACTATCTTTTTCTTGCTTCCTTCTCTCTTTCTCTCTGTCTGTGCTGTCTTCTCTTCTTGCTCTTCCTCTCTTTCCCTCCCTTCTCTCTTTCTCTTTCCCCACACATAAATATACATGAATACATATACATAATTTGTTCATTAAGAAAAAAACAATGTACTTTCTTCCTCTGATTTTGGAGACTATAGTTCTTTGACTGTATGGGGTAGGACAGAAGACAACATCAATTGTATTCAAGTAGGATTCTGATGTTGCTAATTACCAAGATATGGCTAAGACCATTTCTTAAGCAATGGTTTGGCTCATTTAAAATTCCTTTGTTTTCATTTTCAGAAGAAAGAAAAGGGAAGAAAGTCAACAGGATAAAAGAACAAAAGACTCTCCCTTAGCAGGACAGAATCTTTGCCAGCACGTTTAAGAATCTGCATTGTGCCAACTGCCAGGCAGAACGGGACTGGGTAGTGAATAGAAGGAATGGGAGGAAGAAGCAGGAGTCACAAGACGCCTTCTGAATTAATGGCAAGATGTCAGAAAAGCTGAAAGCTGATTTCTTTTGTTTCACTTAGTAAGACAATCAGGCCTAAAAGGTTATCTAACTATAGTAGAGTCCAACCTGCACAGAACACCCCAGCACAGTGCTGGTAGCTGGTCCTACCGTGCTGTGTAGATGATGATACCTTGTGGTCAGAGGGCACCATGGCAAACAACAGGTAGAAGCTCAATGTGATAATACCAATGAAGGAAGCAAGAAGGCTCTGAATGACACAGCAGTCTATTTTGGGCAGGGTCTACAATGAGATCAAGCAGAGAGGCCCCTGTCAGCAGGTGGACAATATGGAAGGAAGATTGGAGGACCTAGCCTCATAGCTGGAGCTAAAAGTCAGGTCCTCATCACTACCAAGTGAGTTTGAGAATTTACGCTGCTGTCCTTAGTGATAGCAAAGACTAAAGGGAACTGGCCAGAGGAAAGATGCAATGTTAATTATAATGCTATGTTAATTTCTAAGGGCAGCTTAAACAAGTGTCATAAGCCCAGTAGCTTAAAAATGAACAACTTGACCTCCTAAGCAACTCTACTATAAGGTGTCAAGGTGACTCTCCACGGAGTCCAGGAGCAAGTCTGCTTCAAGTATCCTCCCTGGTTTCTGGAGGTTATGAGTTTCTGGAGATTATGGGACTCCACAGATTTGTAACAGCATCCTTCCAATGTGCATGCATTGTCATTCAGTCTTCTGATGAGTCTGCCTATTCCTCCTCTGTCTCTTTATCCTCCTCCTCCTGCTTCTGCTCCTCCTCTTATTCTTATTCCTTTTATTCTTATTATTTTATTTTTATTATTTATCCTCATCTTCTTCAGACAGGTGTCACTGGAGTAAGGCCAGGGCTAGTAGGATCTCATCTCAGTTAAATGTATCTAGTACTTTCCTATATTAGCAGGATTTACCAGAAAATAGAACCAGTGCTGTCTGTATCTATTTATATCTATATAATCTATATTTACATTATATAGACTATTTGCATCATCTATTTATCTCTAATTCATATCTACATATCTCTCTATAAATCAGTATACCTCTAGAAATTGGTTGACAAAATTGTGATGGCTGGGAGACACTAAGACCTACATCTGTGAAGCTAGAGATACCAGAGGTCCCATATATGGCCCAGACTGAATCAAAAGCTGGAATCACAGAGGATCAGTGGATGGTACACAGCTTTACTTCAAGTCTTAAAATTACAAAAGGCCAATGTGATAACTCAAAGCAGACTAGCAGAAAATGTTGTTTTACTCAGAAAAGGCTGTGTTCTTCAGACCTTTAGCTGATGGATGCTAACCTCTCACAACAGAGAGAGCAATCTACTTTGTATATCTGAGCACATGCACACATAACACAGGTACATTTACACTACAAGACTCAGTTCATGTGATACAGCCTGAGAAGTCTCAGTCTGGAGAAGCAGTGAGGTAATTCAGGTTGGTTTTGATCAAATATCTGAGTACCAGGGATTTATGGTACCAATTCATATATAAGTTTGAATCAATAAACCCAAACACCAGTGTTCCTAGCTAGAAGATGACATAGACTCCAGCCCCAAAGTGAATTGAGTTTTTCTTGGCTTGAGGCCTGTCTGAAATGGGACATATCCAAGGGTTCACACCTATGCTGGTGAAGGTGAACTCTACTCAGTATAATCTCAATCAGAAACTCTTATAGAGACAACCAGAAATAATGTTTACCAGTTATATGGGCATCCTATGACATAGATGATATATAAAATGAACTATTACTACTTCTAGATTCTGAAGTTTTGGGTAGATAATCCTTTGGTGTACTACTTAACCCAGTAAAATGCCAAAACAGATCAAAGCTCCATGGAACAGTATAGAAACCTCTTGAGAGAATAAGGACAAGCATTCTTCTCTGATTTTGGGAACATGACTGAATAATTTAGTCTACAACCATAATGTATAAAAAATGTGTTTCTAGATCAGATGATAAAAGCTGAGGAATGATGACTCCAGTCCCATGTGTCTAGAGTGGAATTCCAATGGACAATTCATGTGTTTTGGCTGAAACATGTTCCATCACCATGGGTCCTATGTAAATTAGTACACATGTTCTCCCCCTGTCCGCCGCCAAGCTTGCATTCCCACATGGCAAAAAGGAGTTTCTCCTTACGGCTTCTGTAGAGACACCAGATTGCACTGACTGTTTGAGTGTGATTCAGCCTTTCACATAAGAGGACACATCAGGTACCCTCAGAAATCCTGATCTAGGCTTTTAATCAAGCTTTATTTGATTTTCTCCAATTGTTGTGTAAGTTAATAACATCTCTGTAAGTTTTGAACACCTCTGAGAGGAAAGAAAATTGGGAGACATAAATGAAGGCTTTCAGAGGCTGCCAAGGACAAGAGTGCAAAACTCACTGAACAATTCTGATACAGAAGGGCACAGTCAAGGAGAAGGAGGGGATTATTAAATTATTAATCTTGAGGTGTGGATGGTGAAATAATTGAGAATGACTTTGTGGGGAGAAGCAGATATAACTAAAGGACTCTGAGAGACCAGTTCACTGTGTTCAGACAAATCTAGAAACTCTAAGGGAATGCCAGCAAAGCCAGAGGTCATGAGAGGACTCAAGAGTTCCTGCCAGGCAGACCACCTCTCAGATTAGGATGGATAGAGCAGTTGTGTGGTGATACCTGAAGCTTCACTCAGAAAGCTCTTGCTTGGACTTAAAAAGATGTGCACCATAATGGAGGTTTCTCTCCTGCTTGTTAGTTCCAGAATAACCACTCTGAGGCTTAATATTAATTACAAACTTGCCTATTAGCTCAAGTTTATCATTAACTAGCTCTTACAAGTTACATTAACCACTATTAGTCTATATTTTACCATGAGGTTTATAGATTGTTACTTCACATCTTGCTTTTCCAGAGGCTCCTGGAATCTCTGACTCTGCCTCCTTTCTCCTTGTATTGTTTAAATTTCCCACCTAGCTATATTCTGCCCTGCTATAGCCCAAAGCAGCTTCTTTTTGATCCAGTAGTAATAAAACATATTCACATTATATAGAGGGGCATCCCACATCAGTATACTATATGTCTAACCTATATATAATTTGTGCACCTGTTAGTGTGAAACTTCATTGTTAAATATTTTTTCTCTTGTGATTTAATGTTCCTCTAGGAAACCGTGTAGCTGGTGCTAAAGAAAACAAAACAGAGCAGAAAGGATGAAGAAACAAATAATAAGAGCTTGTTTGCAAGACAGTGTGTGTCACTTGATGTTATAAATAAGAAGTCGAAATTTCAAGACATTCTCAACTCACTCCTCTGGCTGGGGTATCTGCCTTGTTCCCATGGTTTTTAGCCTGCCCTCCTATGGCGTTAGGAGTGTAATGATAACTCAAAGTGATGTCACTGGCTACCTTAAGTAGCCCTGTGACATAAGAACCCATATTATACCTAGAACGATGACTTGTTGGAACTAGTGGGAAACTGCCCATTGTGGTAGGCTGCTTTGGCACAGTGGAGAGAAGAGCCTTGACAAACAGCTCTGCCAGCCTTAGGGACAGGTGGTCAGCAAGTGGCTTTCCATTATGCCTCCAATCAGAGCTTGAGAAAACCCTGATAGGGAGACTGACAGCGCAGTTGTTGAACCAGGGTTGAAGGGCCTGAACCCTTACTCGCCTCTAAAGACTGCAGAGCAACCCAAGTCAGGAGCAGCTCATCACCAGGCCCTCCTCACTTAATTAGCAGCGTCAGACTCTATCCTTGTTTCCCCCTGAACACTCGCTATTGTGTAGCTTCCTCAGCTTTTCATTCTGTGAAAGGCTCTTTTATCCCTGCTCCTCCAGTCCCCGGGATGCTGCATAGAAACAGAAGAGGGGTGTCGGGGATTCTATGAACACAGCTCTGCCCCATGCTCCCGGGGTTTTCACTGCTTTCTTCCCTGCTGTGCTTCCTGGGTGGTCCTTGGTTGAAACATTCAAAAACATTTCAATTCCATCCCTGCTCACCAAGGTATGAAAGCCACAACTTCGTGTCTCCATAGTGTACAATACCCTTTGCTATGCATTTGTTGTTGTTGTTGTAATTTGGGTGGAAGAAAAAGAGAAGAAAGAAGCAAATTCAGTAGATGAAGAAACAAAAGCAACTCTCTGGAGCTGGATAGAGACAGTCAATATACCACAAGCTCCCAGATACTGACAAGGTAGAGAACTGCCCAACACATATCACACACAGGCTCTGTGGATCAAATAGGAGCCAAAGCCATAAAAAAAACTTGCTCTAAATTTCAGAGAAGTACAGTTCTCTTCTGGCTGGCTTTAGCTCCAGCCTGTTAGTAAGAGGGACTCCATGTGACTGGCAGAGATGAAACACTCACAAAAATCCAGCAAACCACAAGGGCAGGAAGACCCCCTTTTAGCTTTTGCTCCAAGGCTCTAGCACACACTTCCAGGTGGGGTCCTCGGGAAGGTAAAGTGAGAAGTTGCATCAAGCCTTGTCAAAATTTTGCTGTCCTGCTCCAACATTGGGAAAAGAAAGTAGGAAGTGTCAGTGTTCAGGACTGACCTCTGTGGAAACCCTGAGGCCAGTGAGCTCCACTGCAGTAGGAACCCCATTGCACAGGCTTGCTGCACACTGCACTCCACTCTCAGACTCCCCACCCAGCTCCATCTCACTGGCTGTGTAGGAGACGCAGAAGTGGAGGAAGTACTTGAAGCCCTTACTTCAACTACCAATTATGATTTGTCTCGAGATTCCAGACACTTGGGCTGCCTTCCGATGTGGATGAGGACACAGGGGAAATAGGACTAAGAGGGGAAAAGAGAATTGAAACCCATTTAAAGTAGGGCTTCTGGCTCAACTTTTATTTAATTTCAACTGCCGAGAGGAAGAAAATAAAGAGACTTCACTCCTTCAATTGCACCCTTCTCTTCTAGGCAATGTACTTCCCACCGCCTCTTCAGGGCTCCTTCTCGGCCCTCCAAATTCCTGGAGTGATGCATGTATCAGCCTCTGTCAACAGTGGAGACTTCAGGATGAGAG
Source organism: Alexandromys fortis (assembly GCF_014885135.2). Taxonomy (NCBI): domain Eukaryota; kingdom Metazoa; phylum Chordata; class Mammalia; order Rodentia; family Cricetidae; genus Alexandromys; species Alexandromys fortis. Next base: position 9,162,156 of record NW_026067942.1, read on the forward strand.
GTCCTTGGCTGAGTGGATCGGCAAAAGCCTCATGGGTGTTCAGAATTAAGGACTCTGAAGGAACTTAGGAGAGAAAGAAGGGCTTTCACTTTTAAGGCTCTGAGACATTTTTGCTTCTCACTGTGCCCTTGAGTTTGGAGGACGAAGATGACACTATGAGGAAACCATCTCCTTTCAATTGACCAACAGGAATAGCCAGCCCCTGTAAAGATTCATGAATAAGAGATTGTATATAATCTCTGTGCTATGAATTATGCAGAGCCAGTGGACAGAAAAGAGGCCACTTCCCACTGGACGCCCCTCTGCCACATTCACCTTCACTTCCCTCATCCTGGCAGGCTCTCCATCCCAGATGTTTCAGTCTCTGGGGAGGAAGGTCCAGGAAAAGAGGTCTGTTAAGATCAAACATCCTTGACTTTGGTGAACTCATGAAATTCTCAAAATTCCCCTCCCTTGATACCAATTTCAAATTACCTAAACTAATTTCCATTTCATAACTCCTGGCAGAGACTTCACATTGCAAATTCTAGCTGTTGTTAACCAAGGAAAAAATATGGAAAATGGAAAACCAGCCCATTTAGAAAAGCAGTGGGCAGATAAAAAGAGGGGAATGGAAATTCCTTACATGATGACCCGTGGGTGGTTTTGATAAGTATCTGGAATTGGTACAAACTGCAGCTGTCACCACACAAACTATTTCTAACCCTTTGCATAAACCTGGATGCTACACCTCAGGTGTATACTACTTTTTGGGAAATACCTTCAACAGAAATATTAGAGTCTAGTTTCATTTCCATATCAGCTCTGAAATCACGGAGGATTCCAGCAGTAACCAGAAGTGGGCTGCCATCTATATCGCTTCATGCACAAACCAATGGTATTCACGACTGGACACTGTTTCAGGCCACGTTAGTCATGTGAACATCCTAGGCAAGGTTTGTTCTGTGTATTCGTTTGATATATATATCAAACTTAGTCTCACTGTATAACCCAGACTGACTTCAAATGCATGATCTTCCTCCCCCGGCTTTCCAGGTCCTACAGAGATGTGTCACAGTGCCTGGCTTTGAACCAGGATCCCCAGGAAAGTAGGACTGCAAGTTACCACACGTGGGACAGTATTCACCACAGAATTCTTTACCCTGCTTTGGCCTTCTCTGTATAGAATGTCAGAATAGACGACATTGAGTGAGAGACAAATCATGTCTGTCCAATAATCAGAGCCTCATAATTATATATATATATACACACACACACATAATTCTACGGGTCATTTTATATTCTTTTATATCTAGATATTGTCATACTTACATAAGTTCACAACTTAAGAAATCTCTTTTATGTGTGTGTGTGTCTTTTTCAAGTTTTAAAAAGGGAGGCGAGAGATTAATATTGTGAGCATATAACATATGCCACATGCTATAATCAATTTTCATGCTGACTAGTGAAACAGTTGTGGTGGTGGAGGTAACCGAGCCCAGTTTCTGGAGCTGAGTGGTTTGCGCTGATATCACATTTGAAAAGTCTCTGTCTAGAAGCTGACTGGTAAATTATCAGAATCCAGGTGCTTTCTAAATCTACAGCCTCTTCCCAAAGGGAGATTTCAATCTTGCTTGGGAACCTAGTGGGTGTCTTACCATCTAACAGCAAATGCATCTCATCTCTGCCTCTCTACTGCAGAACAAGTGTCTTCCCTGTCTCTTTCTCCTCTGGCTTATTTCCAAAAGAGCCTTAAAATGGAACTGCAAATTTAAGACAAATGTCATTTAATCCCTTTGGGATAATGGTTATTCTATGTTATTACTCTGGGCATGCACAACGGCTGTCTTAGGGTTGAGACCTGGGTGAAGGAAGAAGCTCCTCACTGCTGCCAAAGGCAAATACTCCCTAGGTAAAAGAATCTGTTCCTAACTTCAGGTGCAATGAGCTATATTATCCAGTCCCTATACTATAATCCACTCCTACATCTCAGGGGTTCCCTATCATAGACCAAATATTTTGGAAGTTTGCTTTAAAGCCTTTCATTATCAAATAGTGTGTTAGGAAAGTGAGTGTGTCATAAGGAAATTGGCAGGTATCCCAGAGTAAGTGGGGGGCTGGGATTCAGCTAAGCCAACATTCAAAATGTAAGTAATTAAAATTAATTAAAAATCATTAAATAAACCTTCACTTTTGCAATTTAAAGAGGCAACCCAAGTCACTGGAGCTCATAAAAGATGTGTGTGTGTGTGTCATCATATCTACATGAAGCATTTACTTGACCTGAACACAGACTGAGGGACCTGTTGGAAGAAGAGAATACAAACCTCAGATCTCAAATACATCTTTATTCTTCTCAGTTCACTCCAGAAGTATAGCTTGCTCATTCTTGCATCCAAGTATGACATTCTTATCCCTCAACCCATCCTGTTGGCATATCTCATATTTCAGGTACTGACAGCAGAGGCTCTGTAGCCCCAAGACTACTCATATCATATCATATCATATCATATCATATCATATCATATCGTATCAACTAATCTTGCTTCTTAAGTGTTCTGTAATATGCCCTGAATGAATGAATGGTCCTCCTTCCAGACTGTAGGAGGGTATTACAATTGAAAGCATGGGTAGAGCCAGGCAGTGGTGGCACATGCCTTTAATTCCAGCACTCAGGAGGCAGGCAGATCTCTGTGAGCTCGAGGCCAGCCTGGTCTACAAGAGCTAGTTCCAGGACAGGCTCTAAAACTACAATGAACCCCTGTCTAGAAAAACCAAAAGGAGAAAAGAAAGGAAAATGAAACATAAATGCTAGTCCATGTGTGTGGTTATCAGATTTTACTAGTATTTATTTATTTATCCATTCACTCTCTACCATAAATCAATAATATTTCTTCTATTATTCACAGGTACTCAGCATCCCACAAGGTCCCTGATATCCTGATATCCAACCTATTACAAAGCAAAATCAAACGTTACCTCAAATTCCTTGTAAGCCAATTTGAATGGGTGAAAAATATACCAGAATCCACTAAAACCATGAAAGATAATATTGTAAAAAGATCCCTACCACCAATCCCTATGTGGTTTGATTCTGAAATGTCCTTCCTAGGCCCATGTTGTATGTACCTGTTTCTCAGCTAGTGGAGGTATTTGGAGATTCTGCGGCACCCATAGGAAGTGTGGCCTAGTTGGAGGAAACAGGTCATATGGGTGAGTGATTGAAGGTTACACTTAGTTCCTGCTTCTTTTCATGCTCTCTCTGTTTTCTGGTCAGCTATGATGTAAACTGCCTGCCTCCAACACACTTGCCTACAGGCATGGACTCTGCCTTGCCTTTCCCGCTGCAATGGACTGAACCCTCTAAAGCTGTGATCCAACATAAATATTTCCTCCTTTACGATTTCTCTACCACATATTTGTCAGAGTGACATAAAAGTAACTCATATAAAGAAAAAGTTGGGATTAGGTAAAATGTCAAATGAAAGGAAGTATTTAAGACCAGAAATCCTTTCCTATAATCACTTCTGAGAGGATTAGGACTCAATACAACAGGGCATTTTAGGCAAGAATTGACCTCTACAGAGTTAAGCCCTCTTTCTCAAGATCACAAATAAATGAGAAAATTAATTACATAATTTCTAAACTGCCATTTTGTTGAAATGTAATCACATTTATTATGCTGAGAACAGATATCTAGGAGAGTATATTTTTTATACAGACTGAAGAAGCTGAAGGATTTGAAAAATCAAACCATTGTTTCAGCTAAAAGAGCCAAGGAAATTTATTCTGAAGAAGAGTGTGAAGGATTGAGGAACGAAAATAATGGCTGCTCTCAAATGCTTGAAGAACCATTACTTAAGGAGACAAATGGGTCTTGGGTATATTATTTTCTTTTCTGGTAGAGACTCCTAGCAAATAGTAATGTAACACAGATGCAAAAAGAAATGGAACAATCAGAAGAAAGAGAGGTTCTCAAATTGAAGCACAATGGTCCAGAAGACAGAGTAAACTCCTTCCTCTCCATAACAGACAGGTGCAAAGGAATTTCCAGCAACCCCAAACTCGATTCTGTTTAATCCCTGTGCACAAAAGTTGAAATCAAAATGGGCCCGAAGTCAGAGGTAAAAGTCTAGGTCAATACATGGAAGAATTTCAAAGAATTAAAGCTGACTGTTCAATAAGAGAATGATGTTTTGTGTGATGCAGTTAAGTCTCTGTTATTGAAACGATCAAAGAAACCAGCGTAAGGATTGCAGTAAAAGTCGTCCACAAACTACGTAATGATGACATTACCTCAAATTCAGCTGGAGCTTTGCTCAGGCTGAAACTTTATTCCCAGCAGTAGGAGACCTAAGCTCCTAGCCTGATTCTTCACCTCCAAATTATGGCAAGGATAAGACTTAATTGAGCATCAAGAACAGTTTTGAATGCAGAGCAAAAGAAACACCTGTACTTCTTATTTCCTAATGGGCTGAGGAAACCTCATTGTCAGGAATCATCAAGGACTCCAGAGGAAACCACTGCCTGTGGAGCTGCCCTGCTTGGGGAAGGGAACTACCCAGAAGATAGGATGTATGCTTCAGCAGTCTTCTTTCCGTCTATGTCAGTGGTTCTCAGCCCTCCTAATGCTGGGACCCTTTAGCACAGTTTCTCATGTTATGAAGGTCCTCACACACATAAAATTATTTTTATGGCGACTTCACAACTATAACTTACCTAATGTTAAGAAATGTAATATAAATATTTTGGGATACAGAGATTTACAAGAGGGTTCATGACTCACAGGTTGAGGATCATTTATCTATGTGACTTTCCTGTCATTTGAACACCATAATTCCTGCAGGAAGTGTAATGATGTACAATTAATAAAAACTCAGAGATAGATATCTGGGTTCAACCTGAAGACCGAAAAAAGAAAAGAAGCCAGCCACTGGCTCTTACCTTGAACTCAGTCCAAAAATATTGATTCTGCCTCTAGGAAACCTCAGAATGAGGCAGACTAAGAGCTGTCTCCTCCCATTTTGTAAACCTCTCTAGTTCTGGGATTAGGGGTATGCACCACTACTGCCTGGTTTCTATGGCAAGCTAATGTGGCTACTAGGATTAAAGGTGTGTGCCATTGCTGCCTGGTCTGTAAGACTGGCAGGTGTGGCTGTTTTACTTTTCTGATCCTCAGGCAAGCTTTATTCATTAAAATAAAAATGAAATGCCACCACAGTGAAGCTGTTTTATTTATTTATTTTTTTCAGATAGTATTTCTTATTACCTGGACTGGCCTTAACATCACTATGTATCAGAATGTGTGGCCTTTAACTACTAATTCTCCTGCATCCACCTCCAAATACTAGAATTGTAAGTGTGTACCACCACATCTACCTGGCTACTCAGGTTATTTTAACACGGGTAGTTGCTATGGGTTGGATTTTACCCCCCCCCCCCAGTAAAAGATTATTTGTTAAAATTTTAAAACCCCATAATTAAAAAAAATGTTAATCTGATTTAGAAATAGGTTCACTAAAGATGCAGTTAGTCAAGATGAGGTTGTAAGAGACCAAGTGTGCTCTCAATCCTAAATAATGGTGCCCTTGTAAAAAGATGGCAAGGGAAAAATAGATACTACATTCTGGTTGAATTTGATTCTTGAGTGGGAACTCATACCTGGAACTCCAAGCCAAGTCAACAACTCATGCCTTGGAGGTTATAGGACCAAGTGGGGGAACTTCTAAACATATGTTTTTATACCCACAGACAAAAACAGCTCTCCATCTCTCCTTGCAGTGAATGGGGAAGGATACTCATGACTGCCCAACATGTCAAGTGTAAATGATAGTTGAGGGCTCATCTAGACATTCAGACCAACTTCTCTCAGACTGAGAGCCCTGGGAAAAGTGAGCTTAGAGAAAGGTAAGTTCCAGAAGATAGGGAGAAGGGCTGTAAAATGCCATTCTCTAGACTGGAAGCACCCACTGTAATTAGGAGCTCATAAAACAGTATTTACCTACATCAGCCTGCTCAAAACCATGTTAATAGTCAGTCATGGAAGGGGGAGAGGCTCACAGGTCCCTAGCCTTACTGCTGTGCTGTTGGTGATTGATAAAGCCTGACAAAGGGATTGCCATTGTTCTCAGGCCTGTAACCACTTGTGCTGGCTAGCTTAATGTCAAATTGACACAAGTTAACATCATTTTGGAAGAGAGAAAAGTGCTATAAGAAAGCAGGCTGACAAAGCCATGAGGAGCAAGCCAGTAAGCTACCATGTACTCATTCATGGTCTCTGCTTCAGTTCCTGTCTCCATATTTCTTCCTTGAGTTTCTGACCTGACTTCCTCCAGTGATAAAGTGTGATATGAGAATTGTAAGATGAAACAAACATTTTCCTTCTTCAAGTTCTTTGCCATGGTGTTTTATCACAATCATAAAACTCCCAACTAAGACACAACTGCCAAGCCCCCAGGCTCCAGTGGTATTCAGTGATTCAGGAAGACACAAAAATGAAAAAGGAATTTGTGGGAAAGAAGGGGCTTGTTAAACAATAGTAGTAGTAGAGACTGGGATGAGAATGAGTGGTCAGTATGCAGAGCTTGCTAACAAGGGCCCTTTGGACACCATCATCTGGGACATGAATCTTCCTGAACTGTGAGCCAACACATTTGTTTCTCCAAGTTGCCTAGCTCATGATACTTGGTGATGGAAATTCTATGAAATAAAAACAGTATCTCTTCCAGTATGCTCTTTCTCTGTCTCTCTGTGTGTCTCTGTCTCTGACACACACACACACACACACACACACACACACACACACACACACACACCTTCCCTTATCTGATTCCTACTACTTATCAGAGGGCTGAGGATGCTCCAAAACTTATGTGTCATTTTTCCTGCTTGTGTCTCACCTTCTTTTTTTTTTATGATATTATCCGTGTTTACTACTTCTCCTGTCAGGGTTAATATGAGGGACAGCATCTGCATGTGATTTTTCTTTTTTTAAATTTTTTATTTATTTATTAAAGATTTCTGACTCTTCCCCACCACTGCCTCCCATTTCCCTCCCCCTCCTCCAATCAAGTCCCCCTCCCTTATTAGCCCAAAGAACAATCAAGTTTCCCTGCCCTGTGGGAAGTCCAAGGACCACCCACCTCCATCCAAGTCTAGTAAGGTGAGCATCCAAATTTCCTAGGCTCCTTCTATGCCATATTCTCTGAAGTAAGTCTGTAGATAGAGAAATCAGGGGAAGTGGGCACAGTTTTCAATATTATCTTAATTGATTGATCCAGATACCTCATTGTTTTAGAATTTAGTTATTCATAAATTGAGGTAAAACTTTTACTTTCTTCCTGTGGTTGTGTCTTATAGGCCATTAGAGGGTATGAAAAGTACATGAATATCTGAGCTTCTCAGTCAGGAACACAGGGAATGGACACAAAACAGAGATGTTCTCTGCAAGGGACAGAGAGCAAGGCAAGGGCAGAATAGTTCTGGGACACCAGAAGCATTCAAATCATGGGAGCAAGCAAGTAAATCAGGGTGCTGGGACAGAGAAAGAACAGCCAGCATCAGACCAGCATGTCATGTAAACCAAGAGCAAACAAGCAGGAAAACTGATCAGCAAGTCTGGGCTCTTCAACTGGACAAAGGAAGACACTAGATTAGAGCTAACTGCAGCATGTGGGTTCTTCTATAATTGATCCCTACTCTCTGGACAGTATCATCTACCTTGTGTCCTGTGCATTAATGAGCTTATTCAGTATGGGTTGAGGAGGACTGCAATACCATACAATTTTAATTCTAAGAGATTAAGATGTAAAAATCTGATGTTTGACTTGAGAACAATAAGGCAATCTTGACAATCACATCATTCCTGGGGTGAGGTAGGCTCTGTGGGTGTGAGTGACTAACACTTGCACCCAGATTTTTTTTTATATTGGAATTATTGTCTATCTTAAATAACAAATATCAATCCCTCATAACTAGAATGAAAAACAAAACTAAGCTTAGTCTGAAAACAGCCAGAAATACTCTTCCTTTCTGTGTTAGTTTTTCATTAGTCCTCTGACCTACTCATTTCTAACACACAAACTTAGAGTTTTTCAATCTGCAAAATATTAGTTTTGTGGTAAATCTCAGTCCAATAAAGGCTGAGGTCAACACATCTTTGGAGCCTTCAGACTCTCCCGTGGGTGGTTGCTGCTGATGAGAGATGACCTGGTGAGCCAGAGTGAGGTTAAAACATCTCTGAAGCCCTCAGCCCATTCCCTGTGGGTGGTTGGTATTGATGAGAGAAGGACCAGATGGCCCAGAATAAGGGCCATGTGTGTTAAAGTGGGGTGCACCAGCTCCTCAGAGTTCAATAAGCAGCAGAGGCAAGCCATGGAGGAGTTGTAATGTTATATAATCAGTTGGTAGAGATTTTATTTTTATTTCATAAGAGGCATTCAAAGATTTCTGGGGATGAAGAGACCAGCCTTGGCAGGGCATGGCAAGGCTGAGTGCCCTCTTTCATTGGGGTAAACACATCTCTTCTTAATTGCTCATCCTCACCATTTGGATAATGTAAACCATTTGTCTTTTCTCTTCACACAAAAAAAGTGCTACCCAATGTAATTGTTTTAGCAGTCACATCTGCAACTGATCTGTATTTTGAAGAATCTTCTAATAACATCATTGAGGGCCACTGTAGGTGAAACATGCTGCATGTGTTATGCAGATGACCATCCCAACTGCCCCATAGTGAGAGGGTTCATATCTCCATGTCTCCCTGAGAAATCTAAGAGTCTGTGCAATTGTCATGTGTTCAGGAGCTACATGCTTCATAAGCAGCTATGACAGGACCAGATAGTAGGATTCTAAATAAGATCAGTGGTATCTTAACCTGGCTATGAATGGATCTAGACATAGGTTCAGGCAGGAAGGAAGTCTTCCCTGTTGGGAGCAAGTCAGTGTGAGGCAAAGAAGGAAAGAGTATGTCCCTCATGAGGCTCTGGATAAACTTTTCGTTTCTATATGTCCTGTTTAGTTTTTATTGTCAATCTAGGAAGAGGAAGCCTCAGTTAAGGAATTGCCTGGCGTGTTTGACCTGTGGATATGTCATAGGACATTGTCTTGATTAATAGCTAAGTAGGAAGGTCCATATCACTGTGAGCATCATCCTTAGGCAAGACTAAGAAAGCTATATAATAAGGCTAGCTAAAATTGAGCCTGTGAGCATACCAACAAACAGTATTCCACCATGGTTCCTGTTTCTGGTTCCTGCCTTGAGTTCCTGTCTCAGTTTCCCTTAATAATAGACAGTGACATGGAAGTATAAGCCAAGTAAACCTTTTCTCTCATGAATTGCTTTTAGTCAGAACGTTTCATCATAGCAATTGAATGAAACTAGAATACCTACCACTTAGGTTTGCCCAGCAGTGCTTAGCTCACTCAATGTCCGTGTTTTCTCCCACCTTATGTGACCTCTCTGCAAAGAATATGGTCGTTTTTTGTCTTATTTTGACTTTTACTTTCATGTCCTTCTCCTTCCCATGCCCAGTGGCATCGTCAGAACGTCAGACATAACAAACACAGTAAGTAATTTTGTATAACATTCACAGATCAATTTCTAGGTGCTGGTCTCAAATGGATTCTTCGTGTGGGTTTTCTCACCTAGTCTTCAAAATGTACATAAACCAGAAGGCATTTTATCTCCATATATGCACGATACTATAAGACCATTTATCCTCTATCCCCACTCCCTTATTTCTCAAGTTTATTAAAAAGATTTTTGTCCCCTTGACTGAAGAATTAAAACCTTCTAGGAATGCAACTTCCTAGAAGAATGTGACAGAGACAATTCTTCTTTTACTCCATGGTCTACTGAATGTGTCTGTAGTTATTCCATCTATGACTAGGCCATCTCTCTTCTGTGTTCGGGATACAAGAGTGTTTATGCCTGCAGATCAGAAAAAGACGATGAGTGAGACACAGTAGGTGTCGTACCTACTAACTAACTGCCTCTATTAAGACACTGATGGACAGGAAGCCCCTTCTGCCAGATATGTCCTGCTCTGGTCAGTCAGTGTTTAAAGCGGATCCTGACAAGTCCACTAAAGATGAAAGAGGCATTAGGGCAAGGGACAATGGGCTGGCTAATTGCAGGAATAAACTTTATGGCTTGGGGACAGGGCCACCATAAACCTTCTGCATGCTGTGCAGCACAGGTCGGGTGGCAACAGCATGCCTTGGCTGGTAGCTCTACTTGACTCCTCAAGGGAGCAATAGTGTGCCAGGCAGCATGTTCTCTGGCTGCCTCCCTGTCCGTGTAAGGTCTGCCATTATTGAACTTTGAAGTAGTTGGCACTCATGATACAAGGCAGTATCTGTGACTCAGGGACTTCAGAGGATATGACGCACTCAGCTCTGGGTTTGAGTTTCAGAGTATTGAGTTGTTCCACGCAGATAAGACCAAATGACACAATGTAACATATTCCATCAACCTCTAAAGGTTATCTCATTTATCCTCCTGCCTCTTCTTCAGATCAATTCAAAACCATATCAGGCTAAAAATGGTTCCTGTTTTCAAGAATTGCCAACTATGAAATTGTGTGTGGGTTTATTTTAACAACTTACATGGCCCAAAACAAAAGTTTTCTCAAATTCAAGTTTAATCACTTTGACTTTCAGGGACAAGGACTACTTCCCGTTGTGGACTGGTGAAGGGTATCTCACTGGCATTTGGAAACATTTAGAGGGACTTGGGATTCAGTTTTATACAATAAATATTTACTGAGCTGTTGAGTCCCTGGTGGGATAGTGGGGATGAGAAGACCACACGGACATACCAGGCTTTCTCCTGCTCACAGGAAGCAGATTTCCAGCCAGGTGTGGTGGTACTTGCCTGTAATTTAAACACTCAAGAGGCTGAGATAGGAGGATTTTGAGTTCAAGGCCAGCTTGGGCTACAGAACACGATTCTCACATCCATAATTGTGCAGAATGTCACCATTGCTATCATAAGGCCACTAGAGGAGTTGGAAGCCAGTGATTTTATCCAGAGCTAAATAACTCCTTGGTGAAGGCAAAGTATATGAAAGTGCACCTGCATCCCATCAGCTTCTCCAAAAGATGGGCACAGAAGTCTGGGCAAGTTGGGCACATTTGCTTACCCAGACGAGGAGGCCTAAGAACCTGATTGCACTGTCAGTCTGGAGTTTTGCCTCTGCTGACATAAGTTCTCTCTGTAGATCATTCATTTTTCCAGTCATACATGTTCTGAATTGATGGTTATTAAACACACATCTTCCCTGGACCTGATTCAAGGTAGACCAGAGAAGTCTCATCACTATAGTTTGAATGTCTGTTTTCCTATAATTCATATGCTGAAATCTAGTTCACATATTTATTAATATTACTAGGAGAAGACTGGCCTGAGGGGCTTAATATCCTTATGAAAGAGATTACAGAAAGTTCACTTTTTACCACCTGAAGACAAGCCAAAAGATGCTGACCCTTAACCAGAAAGGACCAGCTAGCAAAGTTGGAAACTTTGCCTGCCTCTGATACTGTAAGAAATAAACTTCTGTAGTTTTAATTCATTCAGCTCATGATACTTTGTTATAATGTGCCAAACAGACTAAGATACATACCTTTGTGTGCAGAAGACAGATGAATAAGAATAGTTCATTAGCAAATATGTATTGCTCATAAGCCATGCTGTAAAATATTATGGAGAATGAAGGGAAAAGAGAGAGTAAGGACTCTGAGGATCTCATAATATAGTGGAAAATAAAACTGTGATAACATGAAGTCATATTAAAGTGTTTACCACTAATACCCAATGATTTCATTGATGCCTTGCTTTATCGCTATAGTAACTATATATATACCACACAGTGCATTACAAAGTCTGTTGTCTGCTGGTCTTTCTTTCATGGTTGGAATGTCCCATGAGGCCGGGGGCATTGACTTGCTTCCTACTCTATTCTAGAGCCTAAAGGCATGCATGCCCCACAATAGAACTTAAATTTCTTCTGTTTCCCTGTCCATTTCACCCACCCATCCACTGATCTACTCCTCTACCCATCCATCTCTCTACCCATCTGCCCACCTATCATCTATGAATGTGTTGATGATAACATTGAAAAGTTAATGAATGATTTAAAGCAATTAATTATTTTGAATTCAGAGAAAGAAGAAGCAAGCACATAAAAAGATGTTAAATTAACATCATTAGTCATTACAAGACAGCAGATTAAAAGCCCAATAAGAAAGTACTATATACCAACTGGAATGGCTAAGACTTAAAAACTTAAACAAGCACTAGACCACACAAAGTGCCGAGCAGTTGAGCCTCATAATGCTTCTGTCAGAAGTATAGAATGATAAATCTGCTTTAAGGAATGGTTTTAGGCATTGCTTAAAGTTAATCTTATACTTAAGCCAGACACTAACCTTCCAGGTGTTTGTCCAGAACAAGGAAAAACATATATCTATAGGTTATGTCTAAATGTATCCCCCAAATCAACACATTAGAAACTTTGGACCAAACTTGCTTTGGGGGACATGTTTAGTTTAGGTCATGACTACTCTGACCTCATAGATGGGTTGATGGCATTATAAATGGACTTGGTAGAGGGAGTTTGCTCTTTAATCAGCCTAACTTCTTTTGTGTGAGGCTGCAGATCCCCTCCTTCCAGGGGATGCAGAATTCATGGTGCCATCTTGGAAGCAGAAAGAAGCCCTCACCAGATATAAATATTTTGACTTTGGAGTCCCAACTTCCAGACTGTGATACATTTTTGTTTTTTGTAAATTACTCATTAACAGGTATTCTGCTGCAGGAGCTCAAATAATATGGAATATATTGAGTTAATGAAGCTAGAGCAACAGTGTGGACTATTTGCTTTCATTTATAGAAAATTCTAGATAATTCTGTTCAACCAATAGTGAAACAGTAACCTTTTGGCTGTCTGGGAACTGACTGGAGTATCCAAGGAGGCAGGGAGACAGCCTGCACAGATACAAAGAAACACAAGAAACTTTGAGCTATAATAGATGAGCTCATTGTCTTGACTGTGGCAAGAGTTTCATAGGTATACACTTTGGTAAAAATTCAGATTATCAACCATAAATATATATATGTACATATATAGTTTATTATATATCAGTTATATCCCAATTAAAAGTAAAAAAATATTAAAAGCTATATTTTTGAAAATTTCTTCATAAGTATGTAAGTTGGCCAGAACATTCCTAAGTTTTAAGTATTCGGGGTATGAGGCATCTATCTCCAACTACAGAAACAATTAGGAAGAACTTTGACTGACATATTTTGGGAATTTGTCATGTGTCTGCAAAATTCTATGTCGGTCAAGTCCTGAAACAATTACAAGGTAGTTACTCTTTTTGTTTGTTTGTTTGTTTGTTTGTTTTATTTGTTGATACAGGGTCTCTCTGTGTATCCCTTGGTTGCCCTGGAACTCACTAGGTAGACCAAGTTGGCCTTGAACTCAGAAATCCACCTACTCCTGCTTGCTGAATGCTAGGATTAAAGGAACAGGCCACCATGCCCAGCTTAAAGCAATTACTTTTATGACCAGCAGTTTTAGTTTACAGAATTAAATTCAGGAAAATTAATAATTTGTCAAACACCCCAGGGCTACTAACAGATCAAAGCCCATACTTGAAAACCAGCCTATTTAATAAGCAATTTTAAATTCATCAATATTCAAATGATATAGAATATCTGCTACTCAGAAAAAATGGGAATATCTGGATGGGAAGGTTGACCTGAGACAGCTGAGTCTATTGACAAGTACTTATTGGAAATATTTAGGCTGAAAATTGCTTTCATAACTCCAAAGAATAAAGCAATGATAAATGCTATAATTCTGTTCATACTTTCTCAGCCCAGCATCATGGTCTTGTCAACACCAGTCTCTCCCTTCAGTATCCACCTGTCACCATAATTAACCCCACCAGCACCTTTCACTGGGCCTGATCATGCTCTCATTGATCCCTCTTGCTCATGTTTCTGTAGCGCTCCACGCTGTCTTCCTGCTTTCTTCAACTCCTCAATAGTTTCCCGGGACAGTGGAAATCCAGTCTCTAATCTTAATTTTACCACTATGTATTCTCCTATCCTGTCTTCTATGATATTTCCAGATCTTCTTCAACTTCAACAACATTCTCTCTGCTTTCCAAATATATAAATGGAGTCACTATGGTCTGGATGAGACCCCGGCAAAGTAAAGTTGTTCCAATGCAATAGTAGTAAGAGAGGACCTTAAAGGTATGGATTAGTAATGAGATCTCCTCCTTTGTGAGATTAGATGGTCTTTAAGGGGCTAAAGGAAGGAAATTTGGTTGTTTTTTTTCTCCTTTGTCTTAAGCTATATGATGTTCCAAGGAGCCATTTATTTGTGCCGGCTGCCCTGCTAGCCTAGCCCCAAAATAACCACCCAAAAATTATATTAATTAAATCAATGTTTGGCCCATTAGCTCTAGCCTCTTATTGGCTAATTCTCACATCTTGATTTAACCCATTTCTATTCATCTGTGTATCGCCACATGGCAGTGGCTTGCCAGGAAAGATTCATCATGTCTGTCTTTTGAGGCTCCATGGTGTTCCTCCCCTACTCCGCCTTTCTTCCTCCCAGCATTCCGTTCTGTCTTCCCTGCCTACCTAAGTTCTGCCCTATCAACTAGACCAAGGCAGTTTCTTATTAACCAATAAAAGCAACACAAAGACAAAAGGACCTCCTACACAAATACGAGAACAGTGCTGCTCTGGCTTGGTGCACTCAGGGTACTCTCAGAACAGATACCAGAATCTCATCAGACCTCAGAACTGCCCAGTGGCATTGTCTTGGACTTCCCAGTGTCTAGAACTGTGAGAATTAAACTTCTGTCCAATACCAATTACCCAATCTATGGCATTATGTTATAGCAGCAACATGGACTAAAGAAAAATGCCTGGCTTGCTACTTTGTACCTGATATCTTAAGGGGCCATTCCATAGATTTCTGTATCGCTCACTCTCTTATTCTCTAGTCTTAGCTCAAATGTCAGACATTCTGCTGCTATTACAAACAAACCAATTCTACACTTGACCTCACAGAACTCTTTTGACAAATATGTGCCAGGGTTTTACATGGCCTTTTATGATTATTATATTACCTGGCCATAAGAACATGAAACATATCAGTTTGTACTTACGAATGTATTCTCAGAGCCAAGAGCAATGCTGCTGATGTAGTTTGAATGTAAAATGTCTCCCATAGGCTTAAGTGGTTGAACATTTGGTTTCTACATGGTGACACTATTTTGGAAGTTGGGGTTGAGGAGCTTCATAGAGAGTTATTAGAGGTGAGCACAGAGGTTTTATAACACAACCTCTATTCTTTTCCTCTCTGTGATTTCTGTTCCACCACTGTGAAAGGGTGTGGGGAACCCCATTTGCCGGATCTGGCCACCATGGAGCCACCTGCAACCGTGATGGCATGCACTCCATCATGTCAGGCATTTGGTTACAACAGAAGTAACAAACACATGGGGGCAATCATAGATGCATAATCACTGTTAAATTAACACCTTGTGGAACAATAGAAGGTCCCCCAATGAGCACCAGTCCCAAACTTGACCTGTGCTAGAGCCCAACACATGGGGTCAGCTATGATCAATACATCATCTTGAATAACTATCACTCCCGATGTGTCTGGCTGCGTGTTAATACTTTGTTTCTTAATTTCTTAAGTGTGAAAATTACATTCTAAAGACATCAAGTGGACAATGTCTTGGAAATCTGATTGGATATCCAAATATAAAATTTACCACAGGTTAACTGACCTCTCATTCCACCCCTTTCTGCTTTCTTGGGGTCACACGGACCTGATCTGGTCTCTAAGCTAAGCTGAACATTGCTTAGCAACACCTGGCCTTATGGCCTGCACCCTCTCAGAACCTCTCTGCTACAGTGATTTTTTTGTGAAATAACCTCAATCTAAACTCCAAACTAGTTGAATATTCACAACTGCTTCTGAGTCTCGCAAATCATTTGCTTATTTGGAGCTATTCTAAGCACAGAACTCCACAGCACTTTTCCCTGGATTACTGAACCTGCCAGCTCTTCCTCCTGGCTGCCAAGAATTAGCAGCATCAATAAATAGGCAAAAAAGTCAGCTGTAAATAACCTGAGTTTCCACCCATTATAATCAATAAATAAATTATAGTGGTACTGGGCAGTGGCCCAGCTTATTAGGGGATCTGGCTGTGGCTTTTATAGAACCTCAGTTTCCCATGGTTCTTAGTGGTAGTGGGCTAGCTGCACCAGGAAAAAAAACTCAGATCAGAAAGCTAATGGGGACAGAGATAAATGACAGCTTAAATTATGTAACATTTCTTTAAAAAGAAAAATCCCTCTTTGTGAAGGCTGTTTCCTAGTTGCAAAGAACCTGACAGGAAACAAAAGAATTTTTCTTTTTACTTCTTTTTTTTAAAAAAAACAAACAAACTATTACATGTCTCTCTGTTTGTAGATGGGTGCCTTTGACAACACAGAGAAAAAGCGAGAACCCAGACAATGAAGTCAGTCCCTGCCCACGCATCGCCAGACATTGGGGAAAAAAAGAACAAAACCAAACGAAAACCATTGAACAAACACAATGGCCCTGTCTTCTTCCTTTCTTATGGCACAAAGCCAAACTGGCCAGCATGGTCCCATTCCCCCACTCCACCTCACTCTGTCTACTTCAAGAGTATTCCTGCTCTAGGCCTCATTCCCACTTCCTCACAAGAGCAAGGCACAGGTCTGGCTAGCTGCCTGGTGCCCAGGTTTGACTAGCACAATAGCTCAGAGAATATCTTAGAATGACCATGAAGTTGAATAGTGAGCAAGACATTTTTTCTTGTTTGTAGATAGTGAAATGTAGGAATGATGCTTTACGGACAGGGCTGAGGGAAACCTAGGCTTCCACAGGAAGGTGCTGGTACCATCTACTCTTAGAGTCTCCTTTGAATTGCTGTGTCTCGGGCATGGTGGAAGAATCCCTTCCACTATTCCATGATAGCCTTTGGCAGAGTCCTCTTTAGGCAGAGATGTAGAAAGGTTGAAAAAGGTCAGAGCTCTAGGGGGATTTAGCTATGGCAGAGGCCAGGTAGGGATGGAGAGTAAACAGTGCCGTTGATCACACATACCAGTTTATATGAGTATATGAACGTATATGTTTGTGTGTATACAATGTACACAAATGTGTATACAATGTATATGAATGTGTATGTGTGTATACAATGTATACAAATGTGTGTATACAATGTATATGAATGTGTGTGTTTGTGTGTATATGATGTATATGTTTATGTGTATACAATGTATATGAGTGTGTATGTGTGCATACAAAAACAACTCAATGTGTTTTTTAGACATTTTTGAGTGAATAAATGACTGAAGTAATGAGTATGATATTTTGTAGCCTGATATTCTCAATCTCAGTACATGGACTTCTTAGTTCACTGAGTCCCCAAGGGATTCCAATACTTAGCCTAATAAATCCAGTTAAAATATTTATCAGTCCTATGTTCAGTGTTTCTCTACCATGGACATTGTTTGCTTACTGTGGAAATTTCCTAACCGCTGCAGAAAACAAACATGGGCTTCAGATCTGAGTTCACCATTTAATAAGTAAGAAGTCTTGGGAAATGAGTCGACCTTTCTGGCCCTGTTTTCTCACCCACAGATGTGGGTAGTCCATCCCCATGCGCAGGATGAATTGCATACCTCTATGCCAGTGCCTTGTGAAAGTGCTTTGCAGTTTGAGAATGCTGTGTGATACCAGGTGTCATTTCACTTCCTTTGCTCTTTAACCCTAGATAGAAGGCAGCTGCATCTGATGGCTTCTGGGTTCATAGGTGTCATGTTCAGGTGACAGTGATTGGTTGGGGGGTACTGACTCAGGACCCTGAAGAGGCTAGAGCGGCTTCCCCCAGATGATGCTTTCCAAACAACTTCACAGAGCCGAGTCAGTCCCACAGCTCATGCTTAAGGCTACTGTTGGTTTCAGTTGTGGGTTTGCATCGGTACTTAAAACAAACATAACATGAATTGCCTGGTGCTTATGTGTGTTCCATATAAAACAAAAACAAAATACGGTCATAAAACAGTACTGGCTCACAAACCCAGAACATTATAAAATCAGACGGCAGGCCCAATGAGAGCTGAAGTGAAGTGAATGAGTAGCATGCCTTCGGGATCCATCAAGATCCATCTCTGTGGAACTTGGGAGGCCAAGGATTTAAGAAGGAGAGAAGGGTGGGTTGGGCCAGGAGTGGGAAAAGGGGAAGCAGAGTGGGACTGTAGCATTTCCGAGACACGGTAATAACAGGCAAAAGGAGACTACAGGGCAAGGCTTCTAGAAGGAAGGACCAGTTTTCTAAATGTAGCATAAAAACTTGCAGCTTAGAGGCTATAGATACGGTTCAGTCACTGGAGTGCTTGTGTACAGCATGGAGACTGAGTGAAATCCTCAGCATCCATGTGCAAAAGATGGACCCCATGACATATGCCTGCAATCTCAATGATGATGAAGAAAAAGATACAAGTAATACTTGGAGTTTGCTGTCCTGCCAGTCTAGGTGAACCTGTTAACTCCAGAAATAGTGAGAGATTCTGTCTGAAAACGCACGGTGGAAAGGTCCTGAGAAGCAACAGCAGAGTTGACCTTTGGCCTCCATGAGCATGTCACATACACTCATGTACATATGCACTTGTACACACATACATGCATGCACACACACACAAACAAACAAAAGCACCTCACAGTGTCAGAATCCTGAACCTTTTGGAGGTATTAGTTCTGACTGATTTCTCATCAGGGAATCAGCAATGGGCTAAGTTCATGCAGCAGCACCATTTATGCATGTCTTTTGGAAAAACTCAACTCTTCATAAGAGATCCAGATTTCCCTTGGCCTCAGTCTAGGTCCAGAGTCAGCAATGTACTTCGTGATTCAAAATATCAGGGAACTATGAGTTCGCACTCATAATTTCAGGACTTATGAGGATCAAATCTGCATGGCTGTCATGTTTCCAGCGGTGCCGACAGTCATACTTGCTCGCTAGTCTATAAATGCAGTCAGCAAATAGAACATCTAGAAGAACAATTAGACACCATTCATTGCATACCATTCTAGGCTGGAAAACATTCCAAAGAGGTACTCAGGATAAGAACATGGACGTACTTAAACTGGAACCCAGCTAGACACACATTCCTATGAACTGTACACAATGGGAAGGACTTTCAACTAGTTCTTTTTAAAGAAATACTCAAAGCCATTACTTCCCGGTGTGCTTCACCTAGAAATCCTTTCCTGTGGTCTTATGTCATCATTTTATGCATATGACCATCAGCTGATCAGAGACAAAGGAGTATGCTATCAAAGGTCAGATGCATCACAGAAGCACTGTGCTTAAGCTGTGAGAATTCTGTCAGGCGAGGTCTAACGTTCTTCCCTGAGAAGCAGATACTTCCAGGACACCACCTGGGTCCCTCTGCCCACAAGCTGAACTTGCACTTTCTTCTGAAACATAAATTAGTGGAGTCTCAAGTCCTCAATTCAAAGGCACTATCCACTTCATTTCATGGCTGTAGAGGTCTTACTTCTCAGAAAGGAAGGTAAAATGGAAATAGGGAGGAAAAGGACAGAGATCAAGAGGGAGGGTGTGGGTTAACTCTGTTCTGTATAGGGAAAGGAGAGAAAGGACAGACCCAGTCAACTAGACAAAAGCAGCTTGGTACTGACACCCTGACGTCTCGTACATTTCTAGCCCTAGATTAGAAAGCTTCACTTTCTCATTTCTTCACTCAAAATAAAGCTTGAACTTCTCACTTCCTCATCTTTTCACTTCTAGCTCAGACTGTAGAGACAGTGTCTTCCACACCTACCTTTGGGACATGTCTGGCCCACTCCCTTAGTCTTGAATGTCACAAGGAGTTCTGAAATTTGCTCAGTTGCAAATATATTTTACCAGTTTTTTTACAGCTCCCACACAATCTTGGATTTTAAGTTACTTTAGCTTCAACTGGCAGGCTTTCTGGGGTCCAAGCTGCTGCTGCAAGGTGGTGATAGACCCTGACTAATTCAAGCCAGCAATCACCCCTTGAGCAAACAGTCTCCCTATGAAGACTGACCATTACCGGCTTGAGAGTCAGACTCTCCTCTCTTTATTGTTAAGGTGTAAAGATGTTACTTGGGTGAACTATACATTTATATGCATAGATTAGCTCTGCATTTGTAATTTTTTGCTTCCAAGTTTCTTATCCTCAGCTATAGACTCTCATCTCACATGGTGTCATCATCCCTGACCAGAACCTGCCAAAAAACAGCACTGCTTCACAAATATGGCAGCTCTTCATGACCTGGTATCCGAGACTTCCTCTGTCTCTCTGGGTCTCCCTTTACCAACTCTAGAAAACAGTCTCTAGCTTGTTCAGATCTCATTTCCCTCTGGGTCTCGTTCCATGACATCTGTTTATCAAGGGCTCACTGAGTACTTGGTAGGTCAGAAACTGCACAAGGGCAGAAGAAAAGAGGCAGAAGGCACAGCACCAACACTAAGAGGTTTCCACCGAGGAGAAGAACAGAATGGAGCACAGACAGTCATGGTGCCAAGAAGAGTGTGACCATGCTTTGTAAAGAGGGTTTAAAGTCGAGTGTGGGGCACAGGGAGGAACAGAGGGATTTGGGTTAGGCAATGTGGTGTCTGAGCAGATTTATTTCATTAGGACACAGAGGGTTAAAGTAGGTAGAGTGTGGGAAGACATATATGTCATTACAATGTACAAAAACAGGAACAATGAAATAATGGTTTGAGGTACCTGTTATTTTTCACACTTGGTTCAGCAATCAGTTCAAGCTACTTAATAATGAAACAATTCATTACTTCTTTATGAACTGATCCAGGTTGGTTATCTCGGCGTGACAGCGATGACAGGGTCATTGCTCTGCCCTTTTCTTATCTGCCTATTTATTGAAAGACAACTTCAGAAGCTCCAATAATCATTTATTCATATAATAAACTTTAAATGCAAAATATGATATGCCTCTTAGATTATTTGTTCAAGTGGGAAATCATCTGTGGAAACTCCAGAAAAAAATGTTTTCCCCTTATTTAAGACAGTATAGCTGGTCACCAGCAGTAGGGCTCGAGGTGAAAGGATTAACTTAAACACTATTTTACCTGCAAAAATAAGGGGTTCTGTGCCCACATATTTAATTTTCAGATATTTGTATGTTTTGGATAGGTAATTCTTGCTAACCGTAAGTGGAAATTCTGAAGTTGACTGTGTGTTCTAACCCAAAACAAGGTTCCAGGGCTATTTTATAACGTGTCCCTCCACTCGCGAATGTTAGTGTCAGGGACTACTTGTCACCTACTTTGTATCTCAAGCATGATGCCTGGCCTGTGTTACATTCTCAGCCTATGTTTATCACTTGCACAAACATTTGGTGAGTTCCTGAGTGGATGAAGATGAGTGAACTAGGAGTGAAAGAGAACTGAGTGAAAGGGGGGTGAACGAGGAGGAACTGAATAAACAGGAAAGCTTCGTGAATACGGTATGTATGAAAAGAGGCTGAGCAAATGAATTAGGAATAAATGAATGAATGAGAACTTAATAACAGAGGGGGGTACGGGTGGTGGCATTTGTTGTGGAGCTGAGGAGCATCTCAGGCAGTTCTTTCGCAGTTTTGTGCCTCTTTCTCCCCTGCATTCTATGAGCTAAAGATTAAACAAACTCCACAGCACATGGGACAGTCAAGCTCCTCCTTTAATGAGTTCACGTAGCCAGGTTAGGCAAGCAATTCCCCAGACTGTTGCTCAGGCAAGAGGAGATGGGGAAGGGAGAACACTCCCTCAAGGACACTATAGAAACATCCTTGGCTACTTGGAGAAAACACGGTTGTGTGCCATGTCTTTATCTTCCCTTTTGCTTTGATATTTCAGCTTTTAGTTCAGAGCAAAAGCTCACCATTAACTGACCACACATTCTATGAAATCGAATATATTTGAGTCGATCAAAATGTTCCTTGTTTTGATGAGTTGTCCCCAAGAATATGTGACCAAAAGACTTGCCTTAAAAAGTGTGTCAAACTCACATTTCAATTTTAGCTGAATGGACCAGCAGGGCTAGAACCATAACCTTCTAATAGCTTAGTAGTAGCAGCAAACAATGCAGTACTCCCCACCCCATCCTCAGGCAGGGGCTGTAGCATGTCCACTCAGGGCTGCATGTGGTGTTATCACAGCATGTTCACCCACAATTCCTTCCAAAACTAATTCTCAGGAGAGCAAGAACTAAGAAAATTCCAGGAAAACTCCCCTCTGCCTCCTTTGGCATTGCCCACTCTTAGTATCCAGAAACTGAGGAACTCATGCAGATGTGATATCCCAAGTTGTGTCCAGCACATCCCTTTAGAGGGATAGTGAAGATACGGGCTCTGCAGTCAGAATGGACCTGAGGCCAAGTCCTCCATCTGTAGCTTAGGAATCTGTGGTCTTTGCACCTGCCTGTCTTCCTCTGTAAGATCTTAGCACTTGCTCCATGGAGCTGCTGCAATAAATAAAAGCCATAAAGGAGTGGAGCTAAATGGAAGGTGCCTCTTACAGAGTCAGAATTCAATAAACATTATCTTTTATTATCATCACTATTCTCGTTGTCCAGCTCGCTTCTTTGGAGACTACTGGGGTGAGACAAGAGCTTCTTGGAGAAAATATGCGCTTTTGTGTCTCGCAGAGCTACATGGATTCAGTCCACAAGAAACGTCCTCCCAGGAAAAGGGACAAGACAAAGGCACCACCAGAGAGCAAGGCTGATTTGTTTTGAAAAGAATCTTACAATTGGAAAAGAAAACCAAATCTGTTCCATGAAATTGAGCTACAGATAATAAAAGTGTCAGTGTGAAACGGTGGTCAGGATACTGACTCGGCTAAAAAAAAAAATCATGATAGTTCGGGGAAAATATAGACTCAGTCACCTCGTCGGTGTGCGTGTGCCATCCCTCTCTGTCACCCTGGCAGCGGATCTGCTTCGTTTGCTGATAACAAAAGGGGAAGCGAATAGAAGAAAGTTTATTATCTCTTAGCTGCGTGCCTCAGGGCCAATAGAGCCGTCTATGGAAGACTGCACCGGCCCTAGCTCCTAGCTCCTGGCTCCCAGGAGCAGCGTGCGTTACGGACCAATGGGAGCTGGTTGCAGACTTCACTCCTCCAGTGTTGTAGGAACAAGAGATGAGGACTCCTCCAGCTTCAAGGGAGGGCTTAAGACTCCCCAAAGGTCCTTTCGTCTTTACAAAGATCCCTGAAGACCCAGCTATGAGGTTCAAGCACAGAAATGCAGAGTTGTGGAACCTAACGCTGAGTGAGCCCATCTGTGTGAACACTGGTAAAAGAGTGTGTCTCTTGGGAAGCCGCAACCCTCTCGACACACCTGTAAAGGTGGTAGCTCTGCATGGTAGGATGACCTACTAGAGGAAGGATTCCCAGCCCTACCTCTAATGCCCCATTGGTGACGCACACCCACATCACTCAGTACAGTGCCTGGCCCATGGCAGATTCTCTATACCAGCTTCAAGAAGCTGCTGTTTGGAACTGAAATACAGTGTGCAGTAAGAGGAAGCAAAGGGCCCATGGGGTAGTTTCCTCAGAGCTTTCTGCCACGCGATACTCTTCAACCATGCTCTGAGGAAGGAGGAGATGCCCCATCCCTCAGTGTATCACAGCTATAGGGCACGTCTGAAAAGCAGTGGCTGGGCTCCATCCACCCCAGGCTCATTGTGCACACCCTCCTTAGGGTGAGGACTAAGTACTATATGTACTGATTTTTACAGAGAGCCCCTCAAATAAAAATACTGAGAACTGAAGGAGTCAGATACTGAGCCATCCCCCCAACCAGCTGCATTTCTGAAAATGCAGATCATTTCTCCTGCAACATCTCCTCAAGAAGAGACAGTCCTTGGAATGAGGCCACGCTACATTGTTCTTGGAGTTTGTTTCATTTCTTTGATTATTTCACAGTTGTCTGGAGTAAACAAATCATGAGTACCATTGATTCAGCAAGACATTGTCACCAGACATTATCAGTTATCATTACTGTGTAGTCCCTATGACACCTGCTTCGTGAACAGTAGACTTCCAGGCTTGCGATGCAAGTGTGTGTGTGTGTGTGTGTGTGTGTGTGTGTGTGTGTGTGTGTATGTATGTCTGTGTGAGTGTGTGTGTATGTGTGTACATTGTAGGAATGTGAGTAAAGGCTACATGGAATCACATGAATATTAGCCCTATGTATCCTGTATGAAGAATTCCCATGCTTATCTCAAGTCTAATCCTCTTCACAGGTCTGTTTGGATTTTATCACTTGTCTAAAGCACAAAACAGGCTGTGCTGGTCCTCTTCAGTGTCCAAGGACTTTATCAGGTAGCTGGCATCCGCAAGCTGATTTGTAAATAGCCATAGTGCAAATGGTTTGGGCTCTCTGGCTAAGCTGTCTCTATGTGAACTGCTATATTTCACTCATGAGATTTGAATGTCAGTTAATCTTTTGCATCATGAAAAATTCCTTTTTCTTTGTTTTTTTATTCAATTTTTTTAAAAATGAAAAACCAAAACAAAACATTTTCTCTTACTAGCGATGCAAAATGGGCAAGAAGGCTGATTTTAGTTAGTGTAGCTTGCTGCCACCTGAGTTGGAATGCTGCTGTCTGGAGCTGAACAAGGGACCTAGGCTTCATGTTCTGGTTTACAGAAACATCGGGGAAACACATCCCAGCTGACAACACAGGCTCACTCTACTCAAAACATCACTGAGGGGATGGGAAAATGCCTCATTCCATGTTGTTAGCCATACAAGCTTAAGAACCTCAGTTTGAACACCCGAACATATATAAAGGTTTGTACAGAATATTTGTAATCTCAGCCCTGGGAAGTGGAGATTAATTGACCTCCAGGGCTTGCTGGCCAGTACACATAGCCTACTAGGCAAGTCTTGAGTCCCAGTGGAAGACTCTGTTTAAAAAAATTAAAAGGCAGTCAGTGCACGAAGCAAAGACTGACTTCTGGTCTTCAGACACACATGCATGTGAATACACACCTGTGCAAGTGTGTACCTGCACTCACAGGTGCACCACACACAGCCACTGAGGAAGTATCAGGAGGACCTCACTTTTCCGAACCTGTATCTGCTACTAGGGCTTTCATAGATGAGAACATGCAGATGGGTGGAAGTGAGGGGGATCCAGAGACGCTTGCAATAGTATCTGCTAGAAACATCTTGTGGACCCCGGAAAGGCTCCTTATTATGCTGGCTGAAACCTACCTACATGCAAAGCATTTTTAGAGTATTAAAGAAGGAACAGTATTTAGGAAGGAAGGATACTTACAAAGAGGTAACTGGTTTCTAGAAGCAACCCTTGAAAGGGAGGAAGAACAAAGAGAAAAACGCCATGTCTCCCATTCAATAAAAGGCATGGATGTGCCTTTATTTTCAAGCTAACTCTCAAATAGATTGGATTTCCCTTGCACTGTGGTTATTTCCTTCTTCTGAAATTCCAATTAAGCATACAGCTCTTTCATTGAGATAATGTTTCCTTCCACATATTCCTCTCTAATCCCTTTAGGTCTATTGTAGCTGGAAACTGAAAGGCAAAATATGGCTTCAAAGAAAGGTACAGTGTCCAGGTATGCAGCACCACCCAAGAGCAAGATATAATTTCTTCTGTGGGGAGAGTCTGAGTGCCAATTATACCAGCATGTTGGTGCTGGAAAAGCTGGAGGGGCTGACACACATGAAAGATGAGCTGACCTGGTCAGACCTGTATCTGGAGGTCAGAGACCATTTCTTTCCCTGCGTACCAATTTCTGGTCTGAAGCTTCTGTTTTGTGTCAGTCCAAGAGTTCTGTGCTCCTATTTTCTCCTGATATTTGTTTAGTAGAGGCCAGACTTAGCGATGTCCTTTTGACTCTGCTGAGAGAGTGACAGAAGAATTACTTCCTCCATAGCCCGATTTCTGTCTTCAGGCACACACACCACTCTGCCTTCTAGCTTTTTCCCAAGGCAGCAAAGCTCAGGTGGGCAGGGAACACCGAGGCCAGGTCTGAACTCTGCTATCCGGCCAGATGTCATTAGGGCTCTCTGAACCCCATTCTACCTACATTCTTCTTTCTCTGTGAAAATATTCTACCTGATCACTCGACCCCAAAATTCACCTTTACCAGATTTACCTAGACTATAAGTTTGCACTGACCCTGGCCTTCCCACTCAGGACACTCATGATCCCTTCTTAGTTATCAATAATTCTCATTCATTGCAGGCCAAAAAATAAAGCAAACTACAGATCTTATTGCAAACACCAGAAAGGTACACTAGGAAGCTGATAGAAAATCAAATGACTGGGGAGACAGCTGGAGGCACACCTCTAGCCAAACTTTCCTAGTAGGTCAAAGAGCAGTAAATTAAAACTACCTGTGGGCTGATGAAGACGCCACTGTTCTTCCAGGTGTTTGTAGCTAGTTTTACCCAAAGCTCACTCATCTCAGACCCTGTCCTAGAAGTTTGCCCCCAGTAATTAAAGCCCCATACCCACCATGTTTGGGCTAGGCATTGGGGGCACACTCAGCATATTCTACCTGGTGCTATGTGGCTGGCAGTTTCTAGGGACTATGGTTTCTGCTTGGCTTTCTTTCCTCCGGAGGTCTTGGGTTCCCTTCATTTTAATGCAATTAAAGAAAAGAAAAATCAGTAAGTTTTTAGCACTAGTGGGAAAGGGCTCTATTGACAGACGCTTAATCATTGTGCTAAACGAGGTTAATTCCCACCCTTGGTCTTTAATAGGCTTGGTCTTGGTATGAATTTTTCAACCGATGCCACACTCAGGTCACCTGGCTGCCTGTTTTAATCAGAAGGTTTCTCCAGCTCTAATTTTTATGTTTCTAACTGCTCAGCCGGCCTCTCCAGGGGCTGAAATCATTCCAATCACAAAGCAAATCCCTCCTGAGCAGAGAGTGTTGAGGGGGACTTGCAGCCTACCATCACTCTCTCTTTGGTGTTGATTCCAAATGATTCTCCCTCTCAATTCTGCCTCTTCATTGTAAGACTGAGTTTAGTTGCGAAGATTTTGGTGAGCTTCCTTCCTTTACTACCAAGTTTGCCCAGGAGCAGAGAGTCAGGGTAGGTCCTCTAGCCTAAAAACGCAGGGATGCAGAGATGGAGATACAGGGGTGGGGATGCTGGGGTGGAGATGCTGGAGTGGAGATGCAGGGGTGGGATGCTGGAGTGGAGATGCTGGAGTGGAGATGCAGGGGTGGGATGCTGGAGTGGAGATGCAGGGGTGGAGATGCAGAAGTGGAGATGCAGGGGTGGAGATGCAGGGGTAGAGATGCAGGGGTGGAGATAAAGAGGTGGAGATGCAGGGGTGGAGATACTGGGGTGGAGATGCAGCATTGGAGATGCTGGAGTGGAGTTGTATGGGTGGAGATGCAGGGGTAGAGGTGCAGGGATGGAGATGCTGGGGTGGAGATGCAGAGATGAAGATGCTGGAGTGGAGATGCTGGAATGGAAATGCTGGAATGGAGATGCAGGGGTGGAGATACAGGGGCAGAGCAATACAAGAAAATATGTTCACTGTGCATGTATGGCTTAGTCGCCCAGGATTATTGCTGAGTAACGGAGATAGAAACCCAAGTCTGGTAGCTTCTTGGTGGTCTTGGAGAAGTCATCCCAGCTCTAAAAAACACACGCCTGTTATGTAGTTAAGGCTTTCTTAAAGTCTTTCTTTGGGCTGAGGAGTCTTCTGCCAGGTTCTTCAAGGGAAGTGTTACCACAGAATAGAACCTATATGACCTAACTCTAGAAACATCAGGAGCCACCCTGGGATATCATCCTCAAACATGATGACAGTGTGGACCACAGGCATTCCTGTGTTTAATTTAGTAAGTTATAAGGGCATTACCGAAGCCCCAGGGCTCACTTAGAAGGTCAGCCCTGGGCAAGTCATATAGATGGGTGACCTT
The DNA here is from genome assembly GCF_014885135.2 of Alexandromys fortis. NCBI lineage: Eukaryota > Metazoa > Chordata > Mammalia > Rodentia > Cricetidae > Alexandromys > Alexandromys fortis. The sequence continues at coordinate 9,190,170 of NW_026067942.1, forward strand.
TATGACCTCTGTAGCTCTATCACCAAAAACTCTTGGGTGGGTTAAAACTAGAGGCTCCATTTAGCCAAGACAGATTTTTAGCATTTACTCAGGAAAAGATGAAGAGACTATGATGTTAGATATATTTACCTCATCAATTTGGCCCACATTGACAAGGAGGAAGTATTATATCTGAACATAGTGTTAACCCTGACTCTTTCCTGTTTTCCTGCTCGGTTCCTTCAGAGTCGAGCAGGCTGAGGACTGACCTGAGTATGGGCTGTCAGTCAGGGGTACTTCTCTTCATATAGGAAGTTACCCCTCTTAACCCTGACTCTGGCTGTTCACCAAAGGACAGATAGCCCTGCGTAGCAAGGGTCAGAACAGCTGAGCCCTTTTGGGTACTGTGACAACTCCTACTCTTTCAAAGCAAAGGGGGTGGTGATAGGGTACTGCTTATGAACTCTGTCTTCCTCTCAAGGACTCCTAAACTGCCTTTCACTTGCATGGTTACTCAGTCCCTACTGTTTGACTGCCAATTTTCCACCATCATAGCCAGAAGGCCAGCGGACATAGCTCTCCCTTCTCCTGCTCTTGTTTGCTTTACATTTGTAGGTGGAGCTCTTGTTTAAGGATGCTTTAAGTACAGTGTTTGTAGGCAAAGTTCATATATGTGAGTAGTGACTGCTTCATAGGGGACTGACGCACTACCTCTCGTCCATGGCTGCTCACAGGTCTATAAGATCTGGATTGAAATTAGTAGATGGTTTGAATCCAAAGAACTCTTCCAAAGTGCCCCTACTGAGAAGAGACTGTGGTAGTATCCAAACAGCAGGTATTTTAAGTTAATTTTATATTCATTTTGTATGAATGTACGGGTATTTTGTCTGCACGTATGTATGTGCACTATGGCCATGACTGGTTACTCGGGAGGCAAGAAAAGGGCACTGAGTTCCTGAAACTGGAGTATGCTGATTGTGAGCTCCATGTAGGTGCTAGTGAATTAACCTGGATCCTCTGGAAGAACAGTGCACCCTCTTAACCAGTGAGCCATCTCTCTAGCCCCTAAACAGCAGGGCTTTTAAAGCCCTTCTTGTCTATTCCTTCTGGAAGAAATGGCCCAATAGGACAGTCTCTCTGGTGCTTTGGCTACTTGTCTCATTGTTGGTTTTTTATCTAAGTTCCTTGGTGGTGACTTTTGAAGGCCAGGGGTCTCTTTTCTCTCTCTGCCCAGTAGACTTTGATGATAATAGTTGTCTGTCATTATGGTCAGTCTCAGCAAAATTCTACAAGATTGTCATCTCTATCTCATTTTATACCTCAGAAAGTAGAACTTGGGGTGTGTTAGTTGCATTGTTTCTATGAGATTGAACAGACAGGAAGCAATGCATCTGGGATGCACGCTCGCTCCCTCTCTCTGCCTCTGAGAGTTGAGCCTTGTGCCCTCCATCATATATGCACAGGTGACCACCCCCTCCACACACACATCAATCTGTGTATACTCAGACCCTAGCACACTGCCTTATAGAAGGTAGGTACAAGTTAAGTGATTGATGAATGAATAAAAATACAGTCCCTCACCTTAAAGAATTTATTTACAATCTAGCAGCAAAGTCAATACATAAAGAGGCTAAAAAATAATAGCAATTTAAAAGATATATAACAATCCCCCACAACTATACAAAGCTGCCACTACGCTGTGTGAGATTAATTGCCAAATGAATAATACAGATACTAAGTCTGTTGTTGCAGAATGACTGGCAAAACCTCCTGGAAAAAAAAAACAAAGGTGTATTTAGGACAGTATTAATACTTATGAAATGCCTACTTGGGCTAGAGACTGCTCAGCCATTGAAGACTAGGCTCACAACCAAAAATATAAAATGCCTACTTTGGGCAAGACTCGCAGAACTCCACTCAAGCTCTCAAGGACAATGAGTTTAGAGAGAAAGACACACAGAAAGGTAAATATAAAATGAGGTTTTTAGAATCTCTTTGGAGGTTCCTGAATGGTTCTCATCATTGTTGAAAGGGGTCTCTTAACACAAATTATACAGCTTCGAGGACATACACAGACCACTAAGGGAAGAAGGTAGCAAGTGCTAGCTTCTGTCGATCAGCTGACTCTATCCTGACTATAAATGACAGGCATCATAGCCACATCCCCTCGTAGCTATACAATGAAGTTTGGAGTAGATACTTTACACCACCATCTCAGCACTCCAGAGGCAGAGGCAAGAAGGTCTCTGCAAGCTTGAGGAAAACTTGGGCTATAAAGAGGGTTCCAGCCCATCATGACTTACAGAGTAAGAGCCCATCTCAAAACAAACAAAAATCATGAAGAGCTGCATCCAGATGGATGGAAGGAAGTGGAAGTCAGACCCTGCCCCCTTTCTGTTTCCTTGCCTGTGGAGTCTTACTGGGGTGGAACCTCAGCAGTGAGGTGACTCTACAGACTTGGACAACATTAAACTAATTTGTAAGATCAACAGAAAATGTAAACATCTTGAGAACCACAAGATCTGCTAGGTTAGTTCCAACATTACATTGATATCAACAGTGATTTGAAAGGCTAGAAAAATATCTCGGCTGTTATCTTCTTCTAGAGGACCCAAGTTCAATCCAGCTTCCACACTGGCTCGAAGCTACCTATAACCCAGTCCCAGATGACCAAGGCCACCTTCTGGCATCCATGGGCATGGTACATGAACATATATGTAGGCAAAACACCCATGCATATAAAATACAAATTAAAAAAATAATAGTGATTTCTGTATATATCAGAGTGTGGAGAATTTCGAAGCAGGACTCAAGAGTGGTATGAAGCTGGGAGAATGGTCACTGTCCTTACTTGTTCCACCTGTCCTGCTCTGAGGCTGTTGCCATCCTCTACAAAGTGATTAGCACAGCATTTAAGGAAGTAGTTCTGGGGGTTTGTGTGTCCTTTTACCGTGTGAGTTATAATTTCTTCTCCTCCTAAATCCCTGACTCACTCACCCCTGCAGCTGGCTTGTTGCTCCCAATCCTTTGCTTTCCAACAGCCAGATAAATAAGAACATCTCTTGTTACCCAGTCCCCTCAAATGTCAAATTCTCTCTAGAGCTGCTGGACATGCTGGGGAAAGAAAATTATCTTGGGTGCTAAATATAGTCTGACCCTCTTTTCCACTCTGCAACTTCCCTTGACTCAGAATTGGCAGCCAGGAATGTGAGCAGAGAGGATGTTTGGCTTCTCAGGCAGGAAGGGATTGATCAGGTGATGACAGAAATAAAAACAAAAAATAAACAAACAAACAACAACAAAAAAAAAACAGAGGGGAAAGCAATGGCATTCAAGACCCAGGGGCACCTGGCCAGGATACAAAAGGCCTATTGCAATAGGCATGGGTTTCCCTTTCCAGCAAACATGCAAAGAGATGGTCTGAAAAAATGAAGCAAGCATTAGAAAATGCCAGGGGCATTTTTCAACAGGAGACATGTGAGGTGTGATTCTTAAGAATCAACATAATGGTTTTCTGAGACAATTTTAAATATAGGAAAAAAATGTTTCGGCAAAATGAACATTAGAGGCATTCACTTTGAATATTTACTGATTAACGAAAAGGGGGCCTTTCTTCAGCACAGTAACCTTGCTGTGTATCTGCAGCCGCCGTCCGAGGTTCACCTCAGGTAGCCCTCACTACATGGCCATTCAGATATACAAAGTCTTTCTTATGGTGAGGAAAATGGAGACTTGAGGAATTAGGGAACTTGTCAAACAGATACATGTCTATATTCATCTTGCCAACCATTGATCTGTCTGCCTATCCATCTATCTATTCATCTATCATTTATCTACAGATGATCTTTCTGTCATCTATTATTCTATTGTATGTCTATCATCTGTCTATTATCTATGTATCATCTATCTCTACTGATCTATCACTCTATCTCTCCACTTCTCTATCTCGGTATTTTCTCTACCAATCTATCTTCCCCTTATCTATCATCTATGTGTTTCTATGCATCCATCATCACCCATTGGTTGTAGATAGATTGTCTGGGATGCACAAAGCTTCAAGCTATAGCACTGCCTATAATCTTGGTACTTGAGAGGTAGAGACAGGAGGATCAGAAGTTCAAGATCATCTTTAGCTACATACTGAGTTTGAGAACAGCCTGGGATACATGAGATTCTCAGGAAAATAAATTATTTTTATTGTTTTTATTGTGCTATACATTTTTCTCCTCAGCCTTTTAAACGCTAGGGTTACAAGCAAAAATATAAAAAATACCTTTTTAAAAAATAAAGTCTATGGCCATATCACCCTGAACCTACACAGTCTCTTCTATTATGCATAAGCAGTTAATCCTAGTTTTCTGCAATCCTGTATTTGTCAGTCTAGCTACTACTTCTAATTCACTTACCACCCTATATTGAACTCATGGTGTTTTGTTATCATTCATCGCACATATAGAGTGGGGAGTGGAGAAGCTTTTGAACTGCTCAGTATACCCTACTAGCCAAGGAAGAGCAGGCAATACTCTCTGTGTTTTTAACTCTTATTATGTAAACAAATGTCATATTGTTATCTAGTTGGGTTTTTGTCCACAACATTTTTCACAGTTATGTGCTCTTTACTGGCGGTACCCAATCACAGAGTCAAAGAATTATCTACTGAGTTGTGATGAGCCTTGCAGAGGGGTTACCATGCTAGTTTCACTCAGTTGTGAATTTTAGTATTATTAACTGAGAGTTTAACATCATTATATCAACAACACATAGCAGTAAGGTGTCTGGGAATAGAAACACACATGAAGCAAGGTTATATATTGATCAGTTAATTAAGATGTCATGATCAGAGGCTCATGGGAACCCAATACCATTTTTCCCCAGTAGAAATACTTCATTGGGTCACTAATCCAATACTGCAGTGATTTTATAGACCAGAATTTCTGAAAATTGTGAGAATAAACTGTGTTTATCAAAGATCCTGACAAAGTTATATATAGACATGTGTAGACAGACAAGCTAACCCTGTGGTATAACTGAAACAGAAGACTTTTAAAAATCACTGGAAGTGGGAACATGACAGCTAAAGAGATTACTAAACTGTCCTGTAAGTTTTGAGCTGCAGTCTGTCTGTGGCTAGGACAGGATGGGATCCCAGCTTCCAGTGGTCGTTCTGCAGTGCCCTTGACTTTTCTCCCAAGTAGACAGTAACATATTGTTGCCATGTCTTGGGTGTGAGGAATAGACAGACTCAGTCTCCATGGCCACAGCTGGGTGCTCTAATCTGTCTTGCTCCTGTGACATATTCTTCTCCTATACCAACACATTATCAACTATGGAGGACTTTTTAGTTCTTTAGTCTGGAACATTGGAGCATAAGAGACCCTGCCTCCTCTCTGTGCAGCTTCACTCACCTCCTTCCATTTCTATCAGCGTTTGTCCTTTCTTAGATCATCCTGAGAGAAAAGCTGAAATCCCAACTTCCGCCCAGAACGGTGGGCATCTTCGAAGGGCTGAAAAGTACGGCGTTACAAGATCAACAGCATAAGGACATTCCACGGCTGTACCTATCTTCTAGAAAAGTTTACTTCCTGCTCTTGCTGCTTCTCTTTTCCATAATTTCACCACACTTGTCTCTGGCTACTTCTCTTTGTCTTTTTCTCTTTCTTCTCCCTCCCACATACTTTTTTACTCCTCCCTCAATTCAGCATGCTCCTTCACAAACTCTTTCACTTGTTAGGTGCCAAAATTAGTAGGTATCTTGTGCTGTTTGTCTCTATTCTCTCTCTTTATCCTCTGAATAAATAAATGATTAATAAAAATTCAAGGACAAAAATTGTGGTTTAACCTGAGGGTCAGAAAAGCAAAACAGCTAGTCACTGGCTCTTACTGCTACCTCAGTTCAAAGTGATAACTTTTTGGACTGAGCAAGAAAACATTTCTTGCTCTTTGAGACCTTACAGAATGGGTCAGTGAAAATTAAGATCACAAAAATTTAAGTCAAAAATACTCCAGAGACTGTGGTGCATTCTTATTGAGACAGGGAAGGAAGGACAGGGACTTGATAAGAAGTTATATCTTCCTTAGAGTGTGTAATACCTCAGTCTATGACGCCTAGTACAAGGTCTTCATCTGACCATGATACAAGACTGACTCTGGCCAATCTTTTCATTGGCAGAGCCAGAGTGCACTCAAGGGAGTAGGTTACTTTTTCTTTTGCCTCACCTTCCTCATCCCCCAGAGCCTCAGGCTGGCCTTGGTGAATCCCAACAGCAGAAAATCATCACCAAGGAGAGAAAACAGTCATGCTGTCCTAGAACAGTCCACCTTGTGCTGATGGCAGGAAACATCAGAACCTCATTGCTCACAATTAAAGACTTGAGATTTCACAGCATTGGGCATTTGCTAAGCTGCACAAGGGATCTGTGAGGGTGACTTCTGCCTCAGCCTGTGCATGCACAGTCCTTTGTATGGGTCTTACTTCTGTTTGTAATATTTATCAAGGGTTCTGGACTTGGGAAGACCCACCCCAGATTCAGTGGAAAGAGAAGAAAGCATGGAGAATGGAACAAATCTCTCTAGACATGGAATGTTTCATTCAATGAAAAGTTCATCTCCTAGTGAATAGCAACCAAAGCTACTTGCAGACATTCCTCTTTGTTTTGAGCCTCCTTATGCTGATGGAAAAGGGGCTGGCATCCATAATGCCATGGCTGTTGCCCTGTAAGATCTAATCCCTCCCAACAAGCAGTTTAGGATCTAGAGGGCACTGGTACAAAGGACCTAACCAGGGGTGCCTTTGTTTCTACAAACCTAGGAAATTCCCAAAAAATTTGTAATAAAATAAACGGACTGGAAAGTTCTTAATTCTTTTGCTATCTCACCAATCTTTTTCTAATAGACTTTAAATATATAACAGGCTAATCCCTGTTGTCCTTAAGCCTTTCTTTTTTAATTTAATTTTTATAGAACAGCCGAGGGCTAGATTGTTTTTATTAAATTGAAGAAGATAATGCATGTGGAAAATGCTTCGTAAATTGTAAAGCACCACTCTAGAATTTGTCATCATTGTGGTCCTCCCTTAACCAAAGCTGATCATCACTAGGAAGAGTCCATGAGCCTGCCTCCTGCTAAGTCAACCTATGCGGGACATGCTGTTATTTTATGATGCAAGTAAGTGAGGCAGACGAAGTAAGCTGCAAACTTTCTCAGGCATCAGAAGGAAAGGTCTCCATTTAAAGGTTTATTCATTCAGCAAATACTTACTGAATAACTGTTATTTGTGGGGATAATACTGTGGTGAGTTAAACAGTTGCTGCTATCAAAGACTTTAACATTGTATAGGAGGAGAGACAAGTTTAAAATTAAGAAAACTATGACAAATTGTGCTTAGTGCCTGAAACAATGTATCAGGAGAATGGATACAGCAGAGGCCTTTGATTAAATGGGGAGAGAGACCCAAAGCCTAATTCTGTGCATAACAATACTGTGTTAGATATATATTCATTGAATAAATGAATAATGAGTCAATTAATTAAAGGTCATTCAGCAGAAGTAAGATTTAAGCAGAGAACTGAAGGATAAATAGTCATGAAAGAAGCCTTGAGTCCTTAACAAGTGAGAAATGAATAGTACCTATGGCAAACCTAGGCGAAGATGACATGGTGTCATGATGACAGAGCAGGTAGCTCACACAGAGCTTTGCAGGCCTCAGGAAGGAATTTGTTTTGGCTGAGATAGCTACCCCAAACACTTTAGTCTCAGGGTGACTTAACCAGAGTTGATTTCTAAAAAGCTTGTGCCGGCTGTGCTTGAAGAATGAGCTGGTAGAAATCAGAAACAAGAGCATTGTGTCCTTAAGCAATCACATTGCCCAGACTGGGCAGGGCAGTATAGATGTAGGGGATCACATGAGTCTGAGGCATCCTGGGCTTAGAATGAAAAAGTTGGTTGGAAGGAGATGCAGAAATCCAAGATGATCTTAAAGATTCTGCCTTGTGTAGGTGAGTAGGTGCATGTAGGAACACTGGAGAAGGGGGTTGGAGTGGGCTGTGATGATAATTTTAATTTGAAAATAGAAAAACGCTGGGCCTGGTGGTGCATGCCTTTAATCCCAGCACTTGGGAAGCAGAAGCAAGAAGATCTCTGTGAGTTCAAGGCCAGCTTTGTCTACAAAGCAAGTTCCAGGACAACCAGGGATGCACAAAGAAATCCTGCCTCAAAGAAGAAAAAGAAAAGAAAGAAAAGGAAATAAGAAAGAAAAAAGGAAAAGAAGAAAGGGAAGAAGGACAGAAGAAAGAGAAACCTTAATGAACCGAGCACAGCACTCTAAGCTAGGAAGAGGTGTCTAGGTTGAGCTCAGCTCCATAGACTTGTTTACCCTCCTGGACACCCTGCATTGAAGGTGGTTTTGTAAAGGTAAAGATCACAGTTGTTGCAGAATATTTTCTTAACTATGCAAAGATGCGTTGCATTTGTTTAACTATGTAAAGGTGTGCTGCATTTGTTTATGTTGCAGAATACTTGTTTAATTATGTAAAGATGTGTTGCATTTGTCTAATTACATAAAGGTATGTTGCTGTTTTACCTTGCCTAAGGCATCTGATTGGTCTAATAAAAAGTTGAATGACCAATAGTGAAGGAGGAGGTATAAGTGAAACTTTTGAATGGGGAGAGTAAGTAGGAGGAGGAATTTAGGTTCCAGGAAGAAAGAAAATGAGACACATTGTAGATGGCAGGGGCCAGCTAGACAGACACAGAGAAAGCAGGAAAGTAGGACATATAGGATGAAAGAAAGGTATAAAGCCCTGAAGCAAAACATGGATGACTCTGTTAGATTAAAAAAGCTAGTGGGGCAAGCCTAAGCTAAGGCCGAGCATTCATAATTAATGATAAGTCTCTGTGTCTTTATTTAGGAGCTCGCTGAAAGCCCAAAGAAAATCTCAGCTATACCTCAATCGTACATAATTTCCTCATGGCAAGGACATTCGAAATCTCTTCCAGTTGCTTTGAAATATGCACCACATTGTTGTTGACTACAGTGGCCTTACTGTAACAGTTCTACGGGACTCGTTCCCCCATCAACCCATAGCTCTCTGTACTTTTCCCTTGCCTGTAGTTCTAGCTGTTTCCTTATCCTGCCCCTTCAGGACTTGGTAACTGTTGCTGTCATTTGATCTAAGCTGTGGTCACTTGCTTATTGCCCAATAGCACCTGTTAAATCAAATCTCCTCAATTATGTGTATTTAAAAAAAACATAAAAAGTGTTTTAAAAATACATGTAAAACTTTCCATCTTACTTGTAAGATTCAAAGAAATGGGGTGATATGTACTTTATAACCCTCACCACCGTCCATCCCAGGCCTCCTTTCATCTTGAAGAATGCAGAATCCTGTCTGAATTCACCAGCTCCACATTTCTTTTTCCTCTCCCTGATAATAATCAAACCTAGGTTTTGCATATTAAATGACTTTATGGAGAAGGGCCTGCCTTGAACTGGGTGGAGGTATACAGCAGGTGAAGAGAGAAGAGCTGATGGATTGTCTCCAGGGAGGACTGACATGGGAAGTTCATGTTCCAGAGTGACAACACCCACAGAGGCCCTGACACTGGAGGTCACAGAGGCTTTCACGGCACCACCATGCCCTCCCCCCCCAAATTGGCATGTATGGGTGTTTTGAGTTGTAATTCACACAAAATACACAGATTTAAATTGCCCAGTGCAATGACTTCAACATAACCACAGGGTCCATAGCTGTCACCCAATCAATTGTCACCCCGGAAATAAACCTTGTATCAAGCAGCTAATCATTCCCTATCCTCTTTTCTGCCTAACCCCAGCCCCGCGCCCAGTTCCGGGCAGACATTTATCTCTACTCTTTGTGTATTGTCATCCTCTGGACACTTCACATCCATACCATATCATTCCACACTGCCCACTGTGGCTCAGGGTTTCATTTTAGCAATGTTGTACAGCCTTCAGCAGGACTTGCCCTATTAAGCAGAGAAAATAACAGCCTGACCCCAAATCATGGTGGGAAGATGGCAGTGCTGGAGGGGATATAGGAAATCTCTTCAGGCCTCAGGCTCCCCCAGGGCAAAGGGATCAGAGACCCAGATTTTCCAGGGCATTGCTTTCTAGGAAAACAAAAGCTGTTCCTGTCAGTGGGGAATCACCTGGGGCTCAGTGCTCCGAGTGACAGGAAAGCCTCAGGCCTGCGAAGATTTCAGGTCACCGTTCTCTATGTACTGCACGACCAGATGTGGGAGAAGCACCTAGGTTAAAACCAAGAAGCAGGGACCAAGGCAGAACCATAGTGCAGGCTGCCCCCAAAGGTCTCTTGAGAAATCAAGAGACTAAAACAGTTCACAAAATATTCTGCTGTCTTCACCATCCTTCCGGACAGCAGTCCCTTCCTCTGGGCTAATCACAGGCTCACCCTCTCATCTCTAAGTGTGTCAGTTCACAACACACTTGGTCGGACACACACAACCTCTACAATATCCTTCATTCTGTTAGCACCCACAGAAACAATGTCCATCTGCTTTCTTGCAGTGTGGCTCTTTGCCTCGTTGGTGCTCCCAGACCGCTTTTTACCTCCCTTAATTATAGCACATGTATTTTTTTATTCCTATTGTTTATACAAAGTCTCTTCCCCTTTGTGCTGCACAACTGCTACTGAGCGGATGGACTCTATGTGCAAAGGGCACCTGGTGGGCAGCAACGAAGGGTGCGGTGCTCAGGAAACCTTATCTTCCAGGAATAGACAAAAATTGACAAGTCGCAAGACGCCAAGGCCGAGACTCCAGATGTAAGACTCTCTGCCTTCTGCATTAATGCTCATCTTTATCTGTAAAAAGATAAAAGTTTTTAGAATTGTGTGGGGAAAGTGACCTTCATGGCAATTATTATGGAAAGTACAATATTTTAGAGCTTAAGAATAATAAGAAGGCCTAGGGAGATGTCTTGATAAAATGCTTGTCATGCAAGCCTGAGGACCTGAGTTCCATTCTAAGGACCCATGCTAAAAACAAAACAAAACAAAAAGCAAAACCAAGTGTTGGGGCCATGGCCTTCTAATTCCAGCACTGCGGAAGGGAGATGGCCAGCCTAGTCAAGTCCAGTGAGCCCCAGGCCAGTGGGAGACCTTGTCTCAAGAAACAAGGTGGATGGCACCTGAAGAATGGCTGTAGAGACGGTTTTCTCATACACACACACGCATACACCCCAACATATACACCCCCAACATGCACCTCACACATGTACCCACACACATGCACCTACGTACGTGAACCCATACACACGCACCCACACACTCGCACACACACCCATACACTCACACCTACACACACACATCAACACACACTCACCTATACCTGTATCCCCCCACATGCACCCACATACATCTACCCCCACAATGCATCCACACACATGCACCCCCACAATGCACCCCAACACTCCTACTCATGAACTCACACTCATACACACACATGCACCCACACACAGGCACCCACACAATGCACTCACCCACACACATCCACACACATGCACACACACACGCACCCACACACATGTACCCACATGCATACACACATACTCATGCACACACAAATGCACGCACACACACCAAAGAAATGAATTCAAAGACTTCAGTTGTTGTTGAGGGCAAAGTTAGTTTGACACAGGTCTCTGCAGGACTTTAGGCTCTAGTCTGTGTCTTCTGTATAGTTATAACTTTATCTCTAAAATGATAACAGTGAGTCCTATCTTAAGATGTTTTTATGATTATAAGGCAATATTAGCACACAGCTTGGATCATCATAGATGCTGAGTTAGAAAGTAATTATTATTAGTGCCAGCATGAAGTCAGAGGCCAACAGTTACAGCTATAGAAATCCTCTGTGCATTTTCTTTAAGAATATCCACCTTTGGGGTAATGACATATTGAAGTGGGACAGCAGGAGAGACACTGGGAACATACTGAAAGATGAAAGAAAGCTGTAGCTTGAAGCTGAAGGCATTAGAATTTTTTTTAACCTAGGAATCATTTCTCCATATGCGCAGAGAAGGGTCATGTTTTGTTTTGCTTTGCTTTGCTTTGTTTTCCTGTGCATTTGTGTCTTCTAGACACCGTGGATATGAAGCCTACATTTCTGTGGTCAGAGCAACCCAGAATCCTGCTGTCTGCTCCTTTTTGCTTAGGCTCCCTGGAATGGGACATAATTCAAGCTCACAGCTCACATACTCACATAGTGGATTAAATGTGTTTCGGGGCAGGGTTTTGATATGGGAAACATGTGTATTTATTACACTTTGATCTGTCAGCACTTGTCCACACATGACTCCTTTTGCACATGTGGGAAATGAGGGCCTCAAAGATGAAGTGTTACCTCTTGCTTTAACTGCACACGTCCCGAGGAGCTTCGTCACTCTGCATTCATCTGGTGTTTATGGGAGGATCAGCTGCAGTTCCGTAGACATTCCCTGACCATTATAATGCAGTTACCGTAGATAATACTCCGAGAGTGCAGTATGTTATCACCACTTTAACAACCTGACATACGATCAGCTCATATTATCACTTAAATGAATCCATTAAGCAGCTAGATGCTTCCAGGAGTCTGAAGCAAAAGCATCAAATGGGCCAACCTGAGCCACTTCCAAGGCGGCCAACCTCTTCCGCTGGTGAAGTTTGCGATCTACCTGAGGGCCGCATAGCTAGCTTGCCTAGAGACTTCAGAAACTATTTTCTTTAGGGGCTAAAGTAGACCCCCTCAGCTCAGACCAAAGGGAGAAGTTCTTGAGTGGCCACACCTGTCTTTGAAACAGAGCGAGAGAGACTGGCACTGACCACCGCATTTGCCCTTGACCTTAACGGCTGCCTGTAGGGTTTGACAGACAGGACGATGAGAGCCTCAGCTCTTACTGTGAAATGCATCAAGTTTGCTAGCTTTCTGCAAATACACTTTTTCACCCAGTCTTTGAAAACTCTCAGTAAAATCAGCAGTATTACCGCTGCCGTGTTTCCGCGAGGAAGTGGGCACCGAGATCAGTTCCGCATCAGAGGTTTGACAGGAAAGGACAGAATGACACATGGGAAATGTGAGCACCACATAAGCCCTTCCCCTTTATTACTTCATTACGCCGAGACCCTTCAGTGGTTCTCTGTCTGTGGAGAACTGTCTCCAACGACACGAAACTTAATCCCCAAATCCCACATAAATCAGAACTCTTACTCTTATCCAGCCCATGGAATGGGTGCTTGCGGGGAGCACCGCTCTCTGAATCCAAAACCATAAGCTGATCAGAGGCTGGGTGTGAAAAGAACCAGACAGCATTAAATGATAAAGTTTTAGAGCAGTGAAGTTTCAGTTACCACAAACCAGAAAATGAGTTGTAGACTCTGTCCCCTGGAGTGGAGGACAGGGGCTGCCCAGTGGTCTGCAAGCTTGGATCAAAGCAGATTTGGGATTTTAACTGTAACATGGATAATCTGTCTCCCACTAAAATACCACAGACATTCAGAATCAACTTCACAGACTTGGGTGATACAGGCAGTAAAGATTTCATAGGTGGAAGTGTCAGGGGTAACCTCTCTCTAGTAGCTGCCCATTGACCCAGTTTTTTTAGAAACCCACAGTCCACAGTGATATTTCTTGTGATGCATGATCCTTCCTACTTATGGAGGAAGCCCCATTAGGATAGCCTTTTGTAGCCTGAAACTGTTAACAACCTTCACCAATAATAGATCATTCCTGTGGCTTTGTTGCTTCATCTCATTTCAACTACTCTTAAGCGCATTTTAATTTTCCTCCTGTACCTTCATATTTCCTACAAGACCAGAGGGCTAAAAAGAGCATGACCCATGGGAGTTAAGGGATACTGCAACAAACTATATATACTCTGCAGTCATTCTGGACACTAATGCACTGGAAATGTTACCCACCTGCCAATAAAAAGCAGGGAGAGCAGGACTGGAGGAGAGGATGCAGCTTAAACAAGAGCCACGTGCAAACTGCTCAGGGACCAGCTAGGTCTCAGGCTTTGCAACTTCAGAATCCTGGAGGACACAGGACACAGGCTGGTCCTTGCAGAACCCTACCCAACTCCATCCTACATTCTTAAAGTTTGTCTGGGCAAAGAAGGACCAATGGCTATTTTTTTTCTCCTGTGTGCAAAACCCATTCTGAGACCATCTCTGTATTGGTGTGAAGAGGAGGCTCACTGGTGTGGCTCAGACAAGAGGTATCTTCTATGAAGGGGACACAGTCCCTGCCCACCAGAACAGGTTTGCCCCTCTGTGGCTAATAGGGTAAAAAAAAAAAAAATGCACTTCCTCCATTCTGCAGTTTGTACCACCACATAAATTGAAACAGACAGAATTACCATTGATACAAATTAAAAACAAATAAAAAGGGTACACAGAGCTGATTCTGAGAGTTCAAACTCCATTACCAGCTGATTTACTGAGCAGTGACCTGTGATTGTTGCAGGGAGGGGAGAGGGGCGAGGAGCTTCTGTGAATCCCATCAACCCCATCTCCGCACGCCATACCAGTCAATAAGCTATTTAATTTAATGGGAAATGGTATTGACGAACCAGAGAATGCAGCTCACAAAAGATGCAGCTGCAAGAAGCAGATAAAGTCTTCAACTTGGCTGCCTTCTCGGGATGTCCACCCCTCTGCTTCTCCTCTGTTGGAATCAGCATTAGATCCATGGTATTTAGAGGATGCTGTGGTCCCATGGGGACAGTACTTGGGAAGGATTACTGACAATGAGAGATAAAGTCCGTGAAAGGTGGGTCAAAGATGGCTAAGAAAATGGGAAAGAGATCTTACAAATCAAATGACTTTACAGAGAGAAGGTGGCCATCAAGGAGAGAGCCAGTCCTTCCAGAGGAAAAGTGCCAGGCACTCCCCTGGAGGAAGAACCCATCTATTTCTGTGTACTCTGTACAGGGCCAGATCAGAACTACAATGCTTCCAGAACCAACAGGGCTCTTCTCCCTCCACAAAATCGAAGCTGAGGAAGCCAGGGACACCTGTGCCATTAGAGCTGCAGTGGGGAGGCAACGAGACCAGAAACAGACTAGAAATTTAGGAATTTAGAGCCTGGAAGAATTAGGAAAGAATCTAGCTCAATGCCTCCCATATACAGACATGGAAGGGTGGGCTCTAGAGAGGATGTGGCTGAGGTAAGATACCAGTATGTCAGAGGAGAGTACTGTGATGTAGGTTTAGTGTAATACCACTTCTCTGAAGGACAGAGTGGGTACAAAAAATATTGAAGATTGGATGCAAACCTTTTATAGGTACAGTATATACCACGTGCTAGATCTAAAACACGAAGTTCTGGGCTTTGAGAAAACATGAAAGGGCAGGTGAATAGAACTATCTGCTGGGTGTAGCTCCAAGTGTCCTATGAACACTGGCTTCTAAAGGCATTGAAGCAGCAGGTAAAATGGGCATTGTTTTGTTTTGTATTTATTATTCTTTTACAAGTGAGGGATTTGAGGCAAGGAAAAGTGTCTTTCCCAAGGCTAAGCAAAGAAACAAAAGGTAAGATATCCATTTTGGTTCCAGCGATCACAGTATAGATCACATATCTTCAGCAAAGATACAGTAACTTCCCAGAGCTTATGGAGAACCTGGAACAGTGCGAAGTATTGTTTTGTCTGTGTATACTTGTGTTGGGGGCCTGGGTACACGTGTGGAGGCCAGAGGTGCACATGGTCTTCTTCAGTCTCTCTCACTCCGGGTTTCGAGTCAGTGTCTCTAACTGAACCGGAAGCTCACTATTTTGGCTAGACTGACTGCCAGTAAGCCCCAGGGATCCTCTTGTTTCTGCCTTCCAGGGCTGGGATTACAGATGTGTGGTATTACACACTTGTTTTGATTTGTTGTCTGTCTGTTTTAACATGGACACTTGGGGATTGAACGCTGATCCTCATGCTTATTTGGATGCTCTCCACCAACTGAGCTGTCCTCCCAACCTGAATTTTACTCTTTAGATAATAGAAAAAATCCACTCCTGGCATATGAAAACTGGGAGTGTTGAAGAGACTGAAGAACAAAGCAGAGGAATCTAGGATTGCACAATGAGAAACTTAGTAATGACTGAAGACAGGTGTCTGGGGGCTGTAGAGACAGCTCAGCAGTTATGAGCCCTGGCTGCCCTTTCAGAGGTCCTGAATTCAATTCCCAGCAACCACATGGTGGCCCACAACCATCTATAATGAGATTTGGTGCCCTATTCTGGCATTCAAAGCGTATGTGGGGACAGAACATTGTATACATAATAAAGAAATAAATCTTAAGAAAAAAAAAAAAGAGCAGCTTGAAATTTGTACAGGAGGAAACTTGCACCACAAGGCCAGAGAAAGAAACTTATACTTGGCATTTCTCAAGACTATTAACATGTTGGCATCAACTAAGAAATGAACTGGAGTCTGGGTGTCCGTGGCTGTTACAATGAGCTCTGCTGAGTCTGTGGGTTTGTAATGCATCCTGGGCAAAATGTCTATTTAGATGAAGATGCTATGTCAAGTCAAGCTGGATCACTACAAGGCACTGACTCCTGTCTTACAGTAACAAAGGGGTAGAGTCAGAACATAAACTCATAGTTTGAATGTCCACTCCTATCAAATATCTCAGAGTACCTGTCCCTCCTCACATCCAGTTCTAGCCTCAGGTTTCACACCTGTACACAGTGTCCCCTGACAGGCCTATATGGTAAAGGTTTGATCGGAAACTTTAGTGCTGTTAGGAGATAGTGGACCCTATACTAAGGCAAAGCCTAGCAGGACGAAGTAGGTTACTGGAGAGATGCCCTTAGGGGAATACTGGCACCCTGTCCCCCAACTCTCTCCTTCCTGGCTGCTATGAGGTGAGCAGCTTTGCCTCCCTTCCACTTAGTTCTCAGCTTTCACTCACCAGGGATAGATTTTTCTGGAAACTTAAAGTCTATAACTTAGGCTGGGAAGATGCTGAATCCATTGCTTTTGTACCAAAAGACTGTGGACTGAAACCTCCAAAAGAAACCCTGAGCCAAAATAAATCCGTCTTCCTTTTAAGCCAATAACTTCATGTATATGTATATATAAAGTTGATTGACAAATGCACAGTGTAACCTCAAATATCAGCTTCAAGTTACTGAGAAGTAATGAGTGACTTAAGACAGAGATGAGCACCTGGACTCCTGAGAAAATCTGTACTGACCAAGCAAGTATGCAACTGCCTGATAGAGTCCAGCATTAACAGCAAGCAAAACTACCAAGAAAATGACAAAAGACAGCAAATGGGCTTTATATTGTAATACCTTAAACAGAACAATTTTCCTGCCTTTTAAAACAAGGCCCAGATTTTTTATTTTGCAGCAGGGTCCTGTATTAGCTTGATTGGCTAGAAAATTAAATATCACACTCTACGAGCTTGCAAATGTCTTACTTTCTCATAGTTTTGGAGGATAGAATCCAAGCATCAAAGTGCCAATAGGTTTGTGTTTCCTGAGTCTTCTCTCTTTGATCAGATGACAGCCTCCACTGTTCCTAGCTGGATTGGCCATTCCTCTGTACATATTTGAAAGATAGTAAAAGGCCTAAGGAGAAAGACACCCACCAGAATCTTACTAATAAGCCACAGCCTCATGGTGATACACAGATTAATAGAAATAGGTTAATTTAAGATGTAAGAGCTAGCTAGAAATATGCCTGAGTCATTGATCAAATAATGTTGGAATTAATATAGATTTAATATAGATTCTGTGTATAGGGTCTGGGTGGCCGGGAAATGAATGAGTGGTCTCTGTTTACACCCTCTATCTCTAGTGGCATTTAATTTGTATGTTAATAAATAAAGCTTGCCTGAAGATCATAGGGTAA
Source organism: Alexandromys fortis (assembly GCF_014885135.2). Classification (NCBI taxonomy): domain Eukaryota; kingdom Metazoa; phylum Chordata; class Mammalia; order Rodentia; family Cricetidae; genus Alexandromys; species Alexandromys fortis. Next base: position 9,208,021 of record NW_026067942.1, read on the forward strand.
AAACAGCCCCACTGGTCAGACTTACAGATCAGGCAATGGTAACACACACCTTTAATCCCAGTAGCCACACTAGTTGCCATCGAAACCAGGCAGTACATGCCTTTATTCCCAGGGGTACATGCCTTTAATCCCAGCCCTATAAAGTATGATAAAATGGAAGGAGACATCTCTCACACACAGTCTCATTCTGAGATTCCTGGAGGCAGGATCACCATTTCAGACTGGGGTAAAGATAAGAGTCAGTGGTTGTCTGTATTACTTTTTTGATCTTCAGGTTGAACTCAAATTTCTCCCTCTGAGTTATTATTAATTATGCTTCATCCTTCTCCAAGTACAGGCATGTATGGACATACAGAAATGTGTGAACAACAGAGTTCAACCTACAGCCCTCATTTTGTGTATTAAGTATTGTGTAGAAGAGCTTGTTTTCATGAGCAAGGAGATGAGTGATTAAAACTAAACATGGAGGGTGGAAGAGTGAATGAAAACGACCCCTATAGGCTCATATGGTGTGCCATTATTTGATAAGATTAGGACCTGTGGGTTTATTAGAGTAAGTTTGGCCTTATTGGAAGAAGTATGTCAATGGGGGTGGGCTTTGAGGTTTCAGAAGCTTAAACTAGGTCCAGTGGCTCACTCTCTCTTCCAACAACCTACCAGTCTGGATGTAAGACTCTTAGCTACCTCTCCAGCACCATGTCTGCCTGCATGCCACCATGCTTCCTGCCCTGATGATAATGGTCTAGCCTTCTGACCTGCAAGACAGTTCTAATTAACTCTTTTCCTTTATAAGAGTTATTGTGATCATGTGTCATTTCACAGCAATAGAACATTAAGATACAGAGTATGTCAGATGGGAGTAGGTGCTGAGAACAATGGTGTAGGGAAGAGGTAGAAGGAAAGTGGCAGGGAATACATTATTGTTACCTAATACAACCAGAGAAAACATCTCAGATAACAGTTAAACAGAGACCTGAAGGAAGTCAGGAAATGAGTTAGCTATATTCCTAAGTAGCAAAAAAGAGATGAATTTATCCTAACAGTGCCTTGTGCATGATTAGTCACATAAGTGTAAGCAGCAGTAATAGCAGGGCTCCTAATTATTTTCACAAACATGCTGTGCTATGTATAAAAGAGACCCAGTCTCCCCAGCAATCTGACCAGGACCAACAATGTTCAGTCATGGACCCACCAGCAGGAGAAGCTTGAAATCAGTCTTACTGTTGGTGCCCAGTGTTCATAGTACCCAGAAATACAAATCCCTGGGGCCAGCAGCACTCCACAAATTCTAGTGTCTAGTGTCCATGTTGCCAGAGGCACAAAACTTTGGGTCCAGTAGCTCCTCATAAATCCCTTACTGAATTGATTTTACACACACACTAAAGTTACAGAAGCCCAGATTTCTTTCCAACATTCTATCTGCTTAGCGTGGATGGATTTTAACCTTTGCTCTTGGCATTTGCTTAGGGTCCAGCTTCGTCAGTTCTATCTAACCATCCTGGAGTTACTTTTCTGAGAACAGAGGCTCTCAATAAAGAAAGATGGTTTACCTCTGTCCCATGGAAAATTTGACAATGTCTGGAAATAATTTTATTTTATGGAGTTAGGGGAGCCTTCTGACACATAGTTAGTAGTATACCAACGAGGCCAGTGAATATCTTATGGGACTGGGTGTGATACCACACCTTTCAGCCAAGCACTCAAGAAGCAGAGGCAGGAGGATAATGAGTTCCAGGTTAGTCTACATAGTGCCAAATTTCTCAAAAATAAACAAGGTAACAGATAAATAAGTGTACATCTTTATGCAGAGAATGGCTCCCTCAACCTACCATTATTTAGGGCACAATGTCAGTAATGCTGAAGTTGGAAAAGCCTGCTAAAGGACGATAAATACAAAATTAATGTAATATACTAACCAATGGCTAAATAAGGCAGGGAGAGGTCAGGGTTGGGTTGTGACCAAGTATTTCTTAAATTATTTCTCTTTACCTTATCATTCCATTCCACTTCCTTCACATCGCCCCAGGGCCTGAAGTCTTCCAGGGGTGGCCCCCACTGCTACCTATATCTTGTATTGTTCACTCTCTACACTTCTACAGCACTACAGGCATACTCTGCTGGACAGATCACTCTGGTTCCTGAGCTCACAGTGCTACTGGAGACAGAACTTTTCAGCACTTGCTGCTCCCTGGCATAGATGGATGAGTGCATGCCTGGTTGCCATATTCAAGCTCAGGCTGTGTTCCTGCCCTTTTCAGCGATGGATTATTATCAAGTCTACTTCTAAGGTTGTATTGGAATGTCACAAAGTAGACCAGCCATGTCCTTTCTACTACAATCATACCTGAGTTTACCTCACTGAGAGTGGTAGACCTAATCTCATTTGGCAAATCCCATGATTCTGCAGCACAAAATCTATCTTCACAACCATTTCTGCTACAGACATTTGCTTACACCAATGATGGGAGTCCTCCCACCAAGTGAGTACCTGAGGTGGCACAGCACTTTCTGCATTCTTCAAGTTAGGTTAACCTCCCTCCTTGCCCAGGAAGCTCTTATTCTCTCCAATGCCTTTGTGCAGAGGCCTGTGTGAATCAGAGTGTGGTAGAGTAACGGAGCATTTTGAAGGCCAGTGAATAATACTACAGGGACTGGCCAGCACCAGCAGTGTCTGAGAGCTTTAGTGAGCCCTCATAACATGTTCTAGCAGTCTGAAGAGCCCCTTAAGACAGATTTCTATGGCAACAGACAGTGTCCAAGAAATGAAAGCTGTGTTCTGAATGACACCTGCTTCTTGAGAGCCAATAAAAAAGAGTCTCTTAAAGATGTGGTGGAGAGATGACCCTGGAGGACTAGCGATGGAAAGTGAGGTTGAAGCCAGGTTATAGATGGAGCAGAGCATTTCTCCCCAGAGACCAAGGTAAACAAGAGGAGAAAACCTACATGGTAAGTGTAAAGTAGAAACAGGGGATGCATGGAGGTGTGCAGCATGCAGGGCACCAGCACTGGGCTGTGGGGTTGACCCTACTTTGTGGTCCTGTACCTGAAAATGGATCACTGTTTATCAGAAAAGACTAAAGATTTGGCTTGAATTAATTTCAGCAACAAAAAAAAGGAGAGATTACTAATAGCCCTCCCATTTTAAAAATGCTTAGAGTCAAGGGCACAGATTCTGTCTCCCTCCTAGCAAGTTTTGTCCAGTCAGTCTTGGTTGGTGGTTAGCTCACTGTAAACCTTGGATTTTCCACAATAAAAACATTCAGGCACTGTGCCTCGCCAGAGACCAATCTGAGATAATAACTATGAATACGTTTTGTAAATGGTGAAACATTAAGCTAGCATTTCCCGTAATTTTCTCTGTAGAACATTAATTCCACGGAATATTAGTAAGATTATCGAGTCAAAAAACAACAATAAAGTTAAGAGGCAGTAGCTGCTGTTTTAATTGTGGGATTTGTGGGTATCTCCTCAGTGCCAAATTGACTATACAACCCTTCATTTTGGAGCCATCTTGAGTGACTAAAGTTTTCAGAGTTTACTCTGAGAATTCAGTGTTTTTTTTTCCCACCTACTCTTATGTCTTCTTTCTGTCCAGCCAGCCAGCTCCCAAATAATGAAGAGGAGACACTTACTGATTATGAAAGCTCAGTCTTAGCATGGGCTTGTCCTCTTAGCTCTTACAACTTACATTAACTGATTTATTTTACTCTATTTTATTTATTTTACTCTTTATTTTTTTTGACTTTTCGAGATAGGGTTTCTCCTTAGCTTTTGGTTCCTTTCCTGGAACTAGCTCTTGTAGACCAGTCTGGCCTCGAACTCACAGAGATCTGCCTGCCTCTGCCTCCTGAGTGCTGGGATTAAAGGCATGTGCCACCACCACCTGGCTTTACTCTATATTCTATAGCATGGCTATAGACATATAGACAAACAATTGTCCCCACCAGAGCAGTATAAAAAACCTGCAGCAAAAGTGTAAATATGTATTTCTCTTCAACAGAAGCATCTTCCCAAGCTATCCACAGCTGTGAGATGGACCAAGTGTGTCAGGTACATTGGACACTGTTGTAAGGTTTAGACCTGAAATGTGACTATGGTGTGCAGCACCTAGAAAAGAAGGACTGTTGTGAGGGTCAGGAGAGCATAGTTCTTGAATTGTTCTGAGTTGTACCATACCAGGTATACATGGTTTTAACTTCAGTAAGTTTTCACCAACCCATCTTCCATGACACACAACGATTCACTCACGTGTTATTTAACAAGTCATTAGTAAGATGCAGATTCATTCTAAGATAACCTGTCCTTATAGATATTTAGACAACATATTGATAATTTTTCCTCTGTGGCTTCTGACAGGGTCAAATATTTGTCCTCTCTTGAAATGCAGTATGAATTCAGAACCCTCACACTGAAATTCCTGGCTCTCTATTTCAGAGAGTTTAATTAGTGTTTTGTTATTTCTTTCCAAATTCTAATGCATTGTATTGAGAGCAAACTCACTGTTGTATTTTTTTCACAAACTCTGACAAATGGAAAAATAACATGGACAGAAAAACAGCTTACAATTCCCCAGACTTCCAGGAAGCTCTAAGTAACATTAAATGTTCAATCTCAATATTCATTAGCCATTTTGTTTTCTCTGCTTATTTGTGAGTGTGTGGCTTGGACTTTGGATTTCTATGTGTAGAGCCCTGCTTTATCTTAACCCAAATGAAGCACATTTTAGCTGTGTTTCCAAAGCTCCACACTCCACATAGCTAGCAATTTTCTGCATCTTTGCCTGAAAACCCACAAAGCCTCAGGTTCAAGGCAACCTTGAAACCTTCAAAAATATGACTTGCTTTCTCTTCATAGCTGGTCAATGACCTTATATCCTGGTCTCAGCCTCCCAAAAATAATATTTAGGAAAACTTTAGAAGCTTTTTTTAACCACACATACACACTCAACCCACTGCCATTCTTCTAGGGTGGTTAGATTATGGGCATGAGGCACCAGGTTATCAAAAGTTTATTGCTTATGGTTCTGGAGGCTTTAGAGTCCAAGATCAAAGCACCAGGAGATTCTGTATCTGAAAAGGACTGGTCTATGTGTTTTCAAGTTGAGGGCTTGATGCTGCATCTTCAGGTGGCTGAAAGAGTTAAAGAGCAGAAAAGTACAAATGTGCTCCCTGAATTCCTTGCAAAGGGTGCTAAGGACCGCTATGATGGTAGAGCTACAATGCTCTAATTGTTTCCCAAAGTCTCAGTATTTTTAATGTCTTCAACTGGGAGTTGTCCACTGGTTAAGTGTTTGAGCACACCTACATTCAAACCATATCATCACTGCAAGACCCTTTGTGGGCTTGCTCTGGTAGTGTAGATGGATTTGGGTCCTCTTAGCTTGGGCACATGATAATCCCTCCAGCTCCATCCCATTTTTATGGTGCACCCACCTACCTTCTCAGCTTCAAGAAACATAGCAAGCACAAAGCTCACCTTCTCCACTGTTGATCTGTGGCTCACAGATTCACCTAAGCAATTCACCTCTCAGTGGGGCACACAAGCTCACCTCATCAGACTCAGGCCTCTCAGCCTGGCATTCAGCCTCCCCTCTAGAGATTCACTTTGTACTTTTCTTTACACTGTAATAAATGTTATAGGCATTTTGAATTACCTTCAATTTCACAAAGGAAATCATCTTAAATACATATAATTTCTGAGTATCTTCTGGGTCAGTGCCATAAACTTTAAGTTTTGCAGCAACTCAGACTCCACCAGAAATAACCATTGCCTATCCCAAAATAAAGTGTCAGAGGGGGAAAAACAGGCTTTTAAACTTTCTGCTTTCTCTTCATTGAGTGGCATTTTCATGCAGGTCACTGGACATTGTATCATCACTCTTCAGACTCAGCTCCAGCATCATTTTGTTCCTCTTGCTTCTCCTCGGGCTCACAGCTGTTTCACCTCTGCACATCTGGGGTCTCGTACCTATGCAGCTCTCTTGCCCTACTGGGTCACAAGCATATTCTACTTTGTCTGTGCCTGCCATACTGCTGAAACAGAACTCTAAGTTCCTTGTAGCCAGTACTAGTTTGTACACAGTGGCCATGATATGGGTGGATTCAGTAAAAGGTTTGTCAGGAAATGAACAAATGTCTAAAACATACATTGTAAGTAATTGATGAACAAAATAATTATTTCTAAAATATAACATCTATGCTAAGCACAGATATATGTGTGTCCACAACCAGTGATATGGCATTGTCTATGTAAGTCACAAGCAATTAGCTTAGCTTTGTTCTATGACTTTTTGTAGCAAACCTTTGGGATAGGCCTAAGCATGGCTACAAGGGTGTGTTCTTATGTCTAGATAGAAGACAGTTTTATTTTATAAGTAACGAAACCAAGGCACTGAGAGAATAAGTGATTTTTCTCAAAGTCACTCTGGAAATTAACATAAAGATCAAGATTCAAATGTGGGCCCTCTGCCTATAGAGTCACATGATTTCCGTCTCGATCAGCTGAGACATTAAAGGGAAATATGAAATGCAATGTACTTTATTATAGGAAAGCTATGGGGGTCAGAAAAGTAGATGCAAAAGATAAGATTCAAGAACAAGGATGGAGTTGGTCTCAGAGAACTCACTCTAAATAAAAGGAAAGGAAAAGAAAAAACACTTCAAAGATAGGTACTTAAGACAATTCCTCTTGGACAAGCCATAGGAAATATATAAAAAGTAAAAAGTTTAATATTAATCATCTATCGATAGTTATCATTCAACGTATTTTTACTCTAGTTTTTTCCCTTCTAAATGAAGACTTTTATTCCTTTTTCAAAATTTTCATGTTTTCTTTACAATATTTAGCAAAGCTTTTAAACTTGAATATTAACAAATATGTCTTGTTCCCATAAACTATGTGTAATCATTAGTTTCAATTGTCCCTTGATCATTCAACAGATGTAAGGTGATTTAATGAAGTATTTCCTTATGTTAAGCACTTAAAGTTGCATATAATTTCTTAAATTAGAACTAAGCCTGGTAAGAATTTTTTCGGTTCTATTCACTACTACTTACTTAGCATAAAATTACAAAATCAGGTTTCCTAAGTCCAAAGTTATTAATTTATGTCTGCTTTTTCCCTGGGTAAGTTCAGTACCATTTTCCATGCATAGGACGTGAGTTAAAGTCCCTTATTCTCAAGAGTTTACTTTCTAGAAGAAAAATTAAATTAATGAAAATAGACAGGGCAGCTCAATACAGTAGGGAAATGCTTTAATTGAAAAGGCTGTAAACAAAGTCTGTAGAAATACAGCAGAGAAAATGACAGTCTGTTGAGAGCTAGGCAGGGAGTGCATCGCAGAAGAAGAGACTTCCAAAACATTTCTGTTAACAATTTTCCTCTGACACTGTATTCTGAGGAGACAGCTGCTATATCTGATGAAGTCAGAGCTTCTGAGATATTTAAAGGGAGTGCTCCCAACCCAGAAGACAAGACGTTATAAATAAGATCCCTACACTATTGCCTACCTTGATCATTATTAGCTGTTCATACAGCTAAACCACACAAACACCGAAATAGGAGCTTGGATTTGAGGAAGCTCGGCACTTTGTTCGATCTGTTCAAATTTGTTCCATTTTGAAATAGGAAAGACACCATTTCTGTTTTTAGAAGATTCTGGCACCAGCTATGAATTAATCTGTCTTTTATTACTGCAGTGAAATACATTAGCAGCATGTTTTGTAAAGAAATAAGATTTATTAGCCTATAGTTATGGAATTCAAGGACAAGGCGATGTATTGGTGAGACACAAGTTGAGTGGCATCATGGTCAAAGTTTGTGACAGAGAATGATCACATGTGTGAGACAGGAAGCCAGAAAGAGGGCTGGGCCAGCTTATTCTTTGTGTAATACTCTGAGGAGACCTGCGTCCCACACAAAATCCCTCAATCCTTTGCAAGGATGATGACCTCCTATTAGGGTCTCCTTTTAAGGATCTAATCACCATCTAACAGTGCAGTACTGAGGACCTTAACTTTTCATACCTGAGTCTCTGGAGGATCCAATTCCACCACGTCCAAGACTACAGCAACCATCTTGTTCATTGAAACCACCATAAGAAAAAGAAACAAGCATTTTTCTCCTTATACACCACAAGTTTCTACAGCATCTTAATTTGTAGCAACCTAGTGTCTCCATAGTATTTTTCCTGTTGCACCTAAGATCACCTCTGGGCTTCTAACAGTGTCATCATCTGTAGACAGAAGTTTCTGTCCCTCCCAGTCTTGCAGCCATCCAGTATCAAAAAACACACACAGAGGCTTATATCAATTATAAACTGTTTGGCCTATTAGCTTAGATTTATTTTTAACTAACTCTTAAAACCTAAACTAATCCATAATTCTTATTTATATTTAGCCATGTGACTTGGTACCTTTTCTCAGCAAGGCATTCTCATCTCGCTTCCTCTTGCTTCTGCATGGTGACTGCGTCTCTACCTTCCCTCTTCCCAGAACTCTCCTAATCTGGTTGCCTTGCCTATATTTTCTGCTTAGCAACTGGTCAATCAGAATTTTATTAAACCAATACGAGTTACAGATCTTTACAGTGTACAAGAGCGTTATCCCACAGCAATCATCCCTTTCTCAGACCTCTCCCTCATGCTGAGCCCTCTACCTAAAAAACTTTCCCTGGCCCTGCCTTCTTCATCTAAGACCCTTCCTGCTTGCACTTCAAACTCAGTGAAATGTTGTTACACCTGCCTCAAAACCTTCTCTCGTGGTTCAGATTAGTGGGGGCTGGAGCGGGGGGAGGTCACACATCTCTGTGGTCTTTATTTCATGGTTTCTCTAGGTGAAAAGCCGAGGACAGACGCTTCATTTGTTCTTTCTACACTTGTGTCTCCAGTGGTTGACACTTTTGATTATCAAGACCCTTTAAGGTGCAAAACCAGAGCCAATATTTCCGTTCATATAGGCACCGTTTAACCAGATACTCCCTGCAACAGAGATAACCTTATCTGCGTACCCACTGTAGTGAACTTGGTCACCTAAAGGTCCCAGAACCGCACAGCTGACCTCAGCCTCAGTGTAGCAAGGTATCCTTTCTCTTCATCATCTTCCTACCCTCCACCCCAAGTACACCCAACTCTAGGAGAAGAAAGCATCGCACACGTGTTTTCCCTTAGGAGGCAGGCTCGTTTTCATGGGCTCTAGGGCTCATGTAGAGCTAAAAGCCTGTGATCTCATCTGCCACTTAACTGAGATTAGCTGGAAGCAATCTGCTTAAAGTTTAAGCATCAACTTATCACTTTGTTAACTGTGCATTCGTTTTCAAGGGGGTGGTTAACTTTGATGGGAATGGGGGTTTGAATCATGAGCCAACAGGTTCTGTGACATGTGGAGCCAGAAGGAAAGTGAGCAGCCGTCCTGTCAGCTGCTGTGTGGACCAGAGCTGGTGTAAACTCTGGATTGACATTCTGCCTGCCATTTCCAGCAGGGGATAGACAGACAGGGAGATTCCCACCCTTTCCCTCAGTGATTGACAACCAGAGTTCACTCTGCTTGCAAGGCAGATTGGTGCCTAAAACTATGAGGCAATTGAAGGAAGATATCCAGAATATTACACAGCCACAGAGACAGGCTGAGAATTCATATACTAAAAGAGGCTTTCATCATTACTCGGTCCTTAGATAACAGGAAAATGGAGCCCAGACTAGCACCTCGGTTCAAGGTATAGCATACAACACACAACACACAGAGCTGCAAGGGACATCAGCAACCACATCACCACCTCTCACTCACAGTACCTCTTGACTCCTGTGTTAGTTGCTTCTACAATGCTGTGACTACAATACCTGGCTGGTATAAACAACTCAGGTAGGAAAGACTTGTTTGAGCTGATCGTCTCAGAGGGTGGCAAGATGCACGTAGTATGAAAAGGGGCTGCTTACATCATGACAGAAGAGGAAGCACACAGAGCAGACAAGATCAGGAGCTGGGTTCACCGCTGGTGACCTATTTCCACTAACTAGGCCTAGAAGGTTCCACAGCCTCTGAAATAACGCCACTAGCTGGGGAACAAGCATTCTAGTCAGGAACTTGTGGTAGACATTTCAGATTCAATCTGGGCTGACATCCCTATAAAAACTGAGTACAAATAGTTTACTTTCACCAACAGAAAATCGGTCTTTCTGAAGGCTTTTTTATATATAGAAAAAAATCATTCTTTTATGTCTTGCCTGTGGCTTTTTATTTTCCCAAAGAAAACATAAAACTTACCTCTGAGGAAACAGACTCAGAATCCCTTGAATTTCCAAGGCTGTTTCTCCTAGTTGTCCTTCAGTGCCATAGTATCATAGGTCCTTAGCAGGTGGGGAAGAACTGGCGGGCTTACCTTAGCTGACACCTGGGGTTGATTTGAAGGACAGTGCTAGGAAACTCAGTAACTCCAAAGAAGTCCACCTCACTGGAGGTCTGGCCACTCTGGCTTCCATCCCGGCAGCTGGGATTAGTAAATTCCCTTGTTCGGCATTTTGCCATTACCATAACCTGGCTCTACCTTAGCTAGTTAACCTCACAGCATGTCCACCCTTGGATAAGCAAGGAGTTTGTTTTTTCTCATGACTTTGTTGGTGGTTTTCAACTAGGGGTGATTTTGTAGCTTAAGAAACATCTGCTCACATCCAAAGATTATATTTCTCTTGAGATTTGGCAAGTAGAAGCCAAATGTCTTCGGGTTTCTGTTACTGTGATGAAACACTATGCCAAAAACAATTTGAGAGGTGGCATTTCATCTTACAACGTTCAGGCCATATCTATCACTAAAGGAAGTTGAGGCAGGAACTCAAAGTAGGAAGCTGGAGGCAGGAATAAACCAGAAGGCTGCTTACTGACTTGCTCACCACGGCTTTCTGCCACATTGAGACAACATCCCTACTTATGGATGCATTTTATCAAATGAGATTACCTCTTCCTAGGTACATGTAGGTTTGTGGTAAGTTGACAAAAACCAGTCAGAGCGCCAGGGATACTGTGGTATACAGAACATCCTACAAGAAAGAGTCACTTGGTTTCAGATGTCAGTTACCAGAGCAAAGTGGGCAGAGCAGAAACATAAGTACCACATTCTGATCCCTAGAATCCAGAAAAAGGTCAGGCAGGAAGCTTGCTTCTGTCACCCCAGCACTGGTGGAGGTGGATACAAAAAGCAGGTCCCAGAAGATTACTAGTCAGACAGTCTAGCCCGGTCCATGAGTTCCAATTTCAGTGAGAGCATCTATCTCAAAAACTAAGGCGGGGGGGTGGTAGAGGAGACATTAGAGGGAACCGGAGCAACCCCATGCTCTCCACCCTCCGCTTGGGTCAGATACCACCCAGTTTTCCAGGGGCACAGTCCCACTCCGCGGGTGCTTAGCTGATGTGTTAAATATTCACGCTGCAAATATCCACTGGCACTTATTGATCACACCGTTCAGCATAGGTGTCTTTTGTTGTATGCGTGGTTTAGGCTTTAGTGTTTCCAGGGAGAACTTCGTCTCCCACAAGCAGAGCCATGTGGGTCCTTGTTTGCGGCCCCCACCTAGGGCAGTGAGTCTTTGCAGGCATGTGACAGGTTCTCAGCTGAACTCACCCCCCCCCATCCTCATTCAGACGGCATGGTGGTTGCTCTCCTTCCTTCTCATTGATTTTTACCTTCACAAGCTCCAGTCTCCTCTGTAAATTAGAGTTCCTTTATTGGAACCCTGCAAGTCCCTTGCAGTGCCGGAGCCGTCACCAAGCTCCATTTGAGTGATTAATATTGGATACCAGGAGCAGAGTAAAAGCACCATGCTGGCTGTTTGGGGTATCACCAGATAAGCTGTTTGCTAAGAGGGCTGCCATCCACCGGGAGAGCAGCAGCTGCTTATGGTAAATGCTTTTCATTGGAAGGCCCGGGGCACCTGCACTCCTTATTGGCCATAGTCCAGAGCAAGGCATTTCGACAGCGTGGCCTCAGACCCTCAGACCTGGTCTGCAGTCTGGCCTCTAGAAGCCAACCCTGCCTTCTCCAGAAGGAACTTAGAGTTGGACTTGATCCTGAACTTCTGAGCTGGATACCTGTTCCTTTTCATCAGTTTCTGTTTCTAGTGACCAGGTTCTGCAAACTTCACCAAGTCATTGACACCTATAGCGTCTGTCTTCTCCCCAGGAAATGAGGATGCCAGTCTCAGGGCTTTGAGAGGCCTAGGAAACACTCCTGGGAAATTTCTGAGTACACAGGAGCACTGAGCTGTAATAATACAATGAAGCTAGACCTTCCCCACAGTTGGTGACCCTGCAAATGTGGTAGAAATTTGGTCCTTTTCTCCCTCCCTGTATTTGGAGGAAGGGCTTGGTATCACATGCTACTTTCTTTGTGTACTGATATTTCATTTGTATTTTAATAAATAAAGCTTGCCTGAAGACCAGAAAAACAAAGCAGCCAGCTATTGGCTCTTATCTCTACCTCAGTCTGAAAAGAGAGATCTTGACTCCAGGAATCCTCAGAATAAGACTGAGCCTGAAATCTGTCCCCTCATCTTATATTCCTCTCTAGTGCTGGGAATAAAGACACACACCACTGCTGCCCAGTTTCTAAGGCAAACTAGTGTGGCTACTGGGATTAAAGGTGTGTGCCACCACTGCCTGGTTTGTATGACTGATCAGCCCAGCTGTTTTACTTCCTGATCTTCAGGCAAGCTTTATATATTAAAATAAAATGAAATATCCCAACATCTTAGGAAAACAAGAACTAGATATATTTATATTTTATTCCCCAAATACAAAGTTTTTTTTTAAAGTACTCTTGATTTTCTTCAGGAAATAAAAGAAAAAATTCCACTTAATTTGTCATAGAAGGTTTTAAGTTAGAAGTGAAAACTTTTTAATGTAGAGAGGTCTTGGTAATGTAGACTAATACTACATATATATATATATGACTGGTACTTTACAGTTTGGGAAGCAGATTCTCTGGAGACTCTAAGAGTAGAATTGGCAGTGACAGTTCTAGAATTCACTCACCCAGAGGCCTTTACAAAGCATCCATGGTGTGCAAATCAGAGATCAGACCCTCAGGATACAGTATAGAAGATGGCAAGCAAACCCATTTATATGGAATGCAGGTACCTCCAGGAGACAGGCTAAGATGCATTACAATACAAAGCTGAACAAAATGTCAGGTGCTGACAAGTGCTACCAGGGAGAGAACAGAAGAACAGTAGACACGGAGCTTCAGAAAGTGTGGGGGTGCCATTTTATCAGGGAGGCTTAGGGAAGACGACGTTTAGCTAGAGGTGTTCCTGGAAGAACAAAGAAAGATATAGATTTCTGGGAAGAGTGGTACAAACTGAAGGGAAAGGCAAAGGCCCTGGGGCAGGAATATACTGTGTAAGCTTGCAGGATTGGTTCCTCTTCCTGTACAGAGTAAATGCTTTCTCGAGATTCTCTCCAGCATCTCTGCTATTGAGAAGGAAGCTAAGTCCTTTAATTACTGCCTGTCCATCTTCATGGGTAGCATGGTAGTGCAAAAAGGTTTACGACAAGTGGAGGGACACTTCCAGTCAATCCTGGCTGAGTTCAGCGTGCTCAGATGTTTCACCTAAAACCCTGTCTCTGCATTACCAACCCTTCCTTGCACACTCCCTTACAGCCTTATCTGTCTAGCGGGCACAGCTGAAAGAGGCTGGACTAAACCCTGAAGGTCGAATGCTTGGCAAGCTCTGGAGGCCTCTTCTCCAGCTCTTGGGGTCAAAGACATAGATTCTCCCCTAGGAGTCATTCCCAGGTGAAACTGAGTTTTGTTTCTTTTCCTAAAGGTACCTTCCCTTCACCTTCAGAAGTGGCCATGTATCGTCTCTTAGATGTTGATGATATCTTAGGGAAGGAAATGGGCTTCTGCCTAGACTCTCTATAGAGGAACATATCTCTAATTGGGGTTTCACTACCATGTTGGTGAAGGAAAGGCACTTAAGTGAGCTATGACCTTCAAACCATCATTTCCAGAAGCCCAGGGCAGGGATGAAGAGCAGGAGGCCTCCTGGCTTCCAGCAACCAGGCCATAACTGTCCACCACTCTCCTGTCTTAAGTTTTCATATGGGATTTAAGTTGCCAGGGTTTTTTCAGGAGTGTGGAAGCCCTAGGCTAGGTGCTCCAATAGCCTCTAGTGCCTGAGGTCAATTGCTACTGTTTTTTTTTTTTCTCACAGATGACTTTGTGCAGGTTTGGGAGGAGTATACTCCCAAGGAGTAACATCTGGTTAAAAGAACAATCTCACCCCACAACTCCATGGCAATTACCCCAGAGTGGGCCATGGATGAATTGTTATGGGACATCTGAGGAGTCTGATAGATGCTAATGTTTGAGGAGGGTATCACCCACTGCTGCCACACCCCTTATAGGTCCCTCTATTCTTCACTTTACCCCTGTTCTCAAGGTCACAGAAAACACGGGCTCTTACCCCAGGACATCTGAGAGAAAAGCACTCCCAAGGCTGCCCTGCCAGGATAGGACACATTGGCCTTGACAACAGCCCCAGCTGAAGGCTGCTTCCTTCCCGAAGCTGCCTTCAGGACATCCCCACAGTCCCCAAGGAGGTGCCTTGCTTATTAACATCATAACTCACGCGAGTGGCGCGGAGTCACCACACAGGGAACGCTGTTCTGCAAAGTGTTGAGGCTGCAGAGTCGCCAGCGGAGTCGATAAACTTTTATTTTAACCATGTTTGTGATCAATATTTAAACAGGATTGACCCAGCCTGCTGCCAGTGCACCAATCTCCTCCCAGCTGTTTGTTAAAGATAAAATATTTACTGGGGGTGGGATGGGTGTTACAATGACTTGAAGTCAACAGGGGAGATTGGGTTGAAGAGAACAAGACTGTCGTAAGACCCACTAGCCTTGGAGTCTCTGGGGGCCAACGGGGCTTTTTGTTTTGACTTTCTGGACTGATTGTAAGAAAAGAATTTCTAAAAGGATCTGGTCACCAGTAGAATAAACTTAAGAGCATTAGGAGTTTGCCCTAAAAATGACTTTGCCATATTTAGTCTTCCTGTTATTGAAACTCAGCAACACTTAATAGCTAAGAGCTTCCTTGGGGTCTTGACAGCTAAAGTGTGAGTAACTCTGGCTGCTGTGTTTATGCGGACAGGCTACTCAAGGTCTCTGAGCTTTATTCTTCTCTTCTGCATACTGGCACATCTCCTGAGGTTGGAAGGAATAAGTGAGACATGCCACAGAGAAGCTGAAATGTCGGCTTCCTGGTACAATGACTGAAATGGGGTAGAGCCAGGACTCAAACCCCAGACCGATTTCTCTCTAACATTACAATCTCAAGGACTTACTCGAACCACGTACAAGATTAGGTAACACCTTACGATGTAGTCACATTAAATCCTCAGATATGTGACACAATACTTTTTTAAAAAACAAACAAACAAACAACAACAAAGCCCAAATATCCGAGTCTGAATTTGAAGCACCCACGTAAAGAGCCAGGCACGTCCATACTCACCTGTAATCCTGAGTATATGAGGTGTATAGAGAGGGGGATCGCTGGGGATTGCTTGTTGCTAGCCTACCCAAAAGTCAGCAAGCTCTGGGTTCAGTGCAGAATCCTGTCTCAAGAAAAGAGGAGAGCAATAGAAAAAGAAAGATACAGAAGTTTTCCTCTGGCCTTTGCATGTGCATCTACGCACACACACAAATGCAGACACTAGCACTCATCACTCATGTACGAGCACACACACCTGTATGAGGGAGAGAAAGAGAGAGAAGGTGAGCCAGAGCCTGCTACTATAAAAACAAAAGGTGTGCAGAAACAAAATTGCATGATCCTAAACATAGAAAGACAAACTGGACAACTTGAAAAATGGCAGGGGAATGAGTACAAAAGAGTTCCACAACAGCCTGGAATGAAGTTCCCACAGCAGGAGAAGAGCATTAGAAAACACATAATATGTGGCAGTTCATGGAACAATGTCGGATCTGAGACTTCTGCATGTGTTCTTAGTACGTAGAAAAGACTGAACTCCCAAACACAGAAGAGTCTTGGGAAGCAATTATTGGGAAGAGAACACTAGAATCTTCTTCAAAGGATGGGTAGGGAAGATGAATAGAACCAGGTTCTGGTCCAAGAAGTTGAACAAAGTCTGAGGGGATCCAGGGCACCTGAACCATTCCATCTTACCATCAGGTTTGTGGGAGGCAGGTATTCCTAAATTCTGTACAAGCTGGTCAGTTTATAGACATGACATTACATGCAGGGGAGGCCCCATCAGCAGGGGAACAGCTAGATGAATGTTATTTCATTTGTCTTAAGACTTAAATTTAGATCAACAATAAGTGACCTGGTCCATGTTCAAGCACACACCCCATAAAGCAATTTTGTGCAGCCTGTGTGTTTGGCACTGCTAGCCTCTGGAGCAGTTAGAATAGTTCAATACGTGGGTCTCTGGTGTTTGTTCATAATGATTCTGGCGTTTCAAGGATGGCCAATGACTGACTGTAGCATTGATCGTGGGAACCTGAATGTGGATGATGGATAGGGCCCCCAGGCAGCTGCCTGCAGGAAGTTGGATTTTGTTCAGATGAGCGGCTGCAGACAGCCTCTCCTCCCCCTGCGGCACTGACCCTCCTGATCAGCCATCTGTTTCTCTCTCATCAAAACCTTTACTCCCCTCCCTCTCTCCCTCCCTCCTTCACCTTCTGTCCTCCTCCCCTTACCTCCCTCTTTTCCCTTCCCCCTTTTTTGCTGCCTTTCTCCCTCCCTTCCTTGCTTTCCCTCCTCCTCTATTTTCTCCCTTCCTTTTCCCCTTTCTCTTTTCCTTTTCCTCTTTCCACCTAGTTCTTTCTCTATCTCTCTTTTCCTCCCTTGTCTTGATTACCCCTCTTTTCTTCTTTCTATGGCTCTATTTTCTAGGCTCACTTTTATTTTGCTGAGACTTGGCAGAAGGGGCCATATAAAACATTAAAACATTTTCTTTTAAAGCACTGGGCTGGAATCCAAAAGTTCTCTTAGCATATCCATGGGTCTCGGGATCACATAGCCTCTGGTGACAGCCAGGGAATTATCTAAATCAAGCAAAGGGACCACTTCCCTTAGCCTAAATCTTTGACTTGGAGCTTCTGGGACAGTCACACTGGGTCACCCAGACTCTCTGTGACAAAATAATTTTATTCAAGGTGTAGGACAACATATCTCACAACTCACTGACCTCCACTGTAGAAGGACCAAAGGATGCTATTCAGGGTTGCAAAACAGATGTGTGTAGAAGAGGTTTCTTTCCTATTAGAAGGCTGAACTGAAACTAGCATGGATTGTTTTAAAAGCATAGGAATATTTCTTTAAAAAAATCTCCTCAGTCTGGATCCCATTAAGCCCAACACTGTCCCTGTGTGAGTCAACAGTTGGAGTGTGAATGTAGCCAGGTGTTTTTATCCCCCTTGCAGCTGTGAAGTCAACCTTCAACTCGCAGAGGACCAGCCCAGGCACTTCAGCCCTCCCTCAGAACCACAGCACGGACTCAGAAGCCAAGCACAGACAAAGTGCTTCTCCTTAGCTGCCCCAGTGGCCTTCTCAGGGTGTGGCTGAGCGGCACCACAAGTTTCTCAGCCTCTCTCTATGAGATCAGATAAGAAACAAGAATCTCATTGACTGCTGAGCACACCTTGTTCGGTCAATGGCAAGCCAGGGACACATGTCGTCACTCTACAGACTAATGTGTGTATCCTGTCTGCTTCGAGACACCTTCCTAGCACATTTGTGTCCACATATTCACACATGTTCACAAACTATAAAATTATGTCTCTGTATGCATATATGTAGGCACACTGGGAGAATCTGAACAAACTGATTATTTGTGTTTCTTTTTTTATCCCAATACACAATTCTTTATTGAATAAGTGTGGCCCTTTTCCTAAGGAAACACATCTTCTAAGTGAATTGATCCCATCTCACAAGGCCCCAAGTATATACCTGTGTTGAATGTGTCGTTTCACCCGAGTCTCCTTTATTTTGGCAAAACTTTCTGAGCAACATTGACAAACATTGCAGCCTTAATCCTCCTCCATGAGACTCCACTGAAGTCACTTCTTCTCATATTTCCCGTATTTAAGACTCGCATCACATCCTATTGAAAACCATGTTTTTAGAGACTCTTCACTTCTGAGGGGTTTGACCAAGCGACCCCCTGGGCCCACGGTTTGGTTCCATAGCTCCAGCTCGACTCACGATTACATACCTGAAATGTTCTGTCTCCAGATTACTTTCTAAAATCAAGTCTAATATATTTTCCTTCCCGAATTGATTTTTCATCCTTTATTTCCTACATTTCAAAATCATTAAACCAAGACACAGCTGTTTTATTTCCCTTTGCCCCCATGTCTTGTCTGTCTCTGAGGTCTGCTAGGCTGACTTGGTGTTCCTAGTCTGTCAGTCCCTCAGGTAAGTGGCTAAGTCAGCATTCCCAGGTTTGTGCAATAGGATCTGTTTTACCCTGCACAAATATTTCCCAGCCTCCATGCCAGTCTCCAGCATTTCTGATGAAAGATAGCCCATCTTTCAGTCCCGTATGCTTCCTTAGAGTCCCAGCTATTGTGGAATAGCAGATTAAGATGTGTTACATTCATTTATGTGGTGTAATATTTGTTTAATGATGCAAAGATGTGTTGCGTTCTTTTATGTTGCATTTGTTTAACTCTGTAAAGCTGCGTTACTTTGCCTACCTAAAACACCTGATTGGTCTAATAAAGAGTTGAGCAGCCAATAGCTAGGCAGGAAAGAGAAATAGGTGGGGCTGGGAGACAGAATAAATAGGAGGAGAAATTTAGGAAAAGCAAAGCTAAGCGTGAGGAGAAAGAAAAGGAGGAGGACGCCAGGGGCCAGCCACCCAGTAAGCCACAGTGTAATAGTGAAAGTAAGAAGGGTAAAAAGCCCAGAGGCAAGACGAAAGTTAAAGAGAAACAGGATACGTCAAATTAGAAATGCTGGCTTAAAACAAGCCAAGCTAAGGTTGGTCATTCATAAGACTAAGTCTCCATGTATTTGTTTGGGAGCTTGGTTGAGAGTCCCAAAATAATAAACAAACAAGCTAACTAACTAACTAACTAACTAACTAACTAACTACATCCAACAACCTTGTCAACTGGGTCCCATTCAGTAAAAAAGACCTCCTATACAGATACTATTTTCCTTTCTCTCCTTTGTTAGTGCATTTCTCCGTACAGTGATTTTCCCACTGATCACACCTGGGCACTCCTGAGGTATCCTCTTTTTCTCCACCAATCTGAACCTCCTTCTTGGCTAAGAGAAAGCTTTCCCAAGTCACATTGCCATGAAGCATTCTTTTTAAGGGGAAAATTATTGGTTCTCTCACAAAGGCAAACAGAGCCCAGAACCACACACCTGCCCATCCTAGAGGCCACTCTGTATATTTCTGGCTGTGTTCTCTGTTAATGGCCTTGACAGCCCCAGGCTTCTTCCCTTCCAAGACTCAGCCTCCCTGAAAGTGAAATCAAGTTCTTCTAGATGATTACCTGGAACAAATGTTTGCTGAACTCAGCTGGGCTGTGTTCATCATGGGCTCTGAAGTGGGGGGTTGACTGGCCATCGTGAGCAGGGGTTGCGTTGTATTTCCAGGTGAGTTCACCATCAGGCAAAACTACTTAGTGCTGGGTTCACTCAGACATCTCAGGGCCAGTGACCCACAGCTACAGCCTCCATCCCCCAAATAGGAGCTAAACATGAGGAAGGGGATTTATAAGTAAATTATTGGTGTTGTTTAAATGAAAAAGAAAGTAAAGCTCCCCACAACAGGTCATCCCCACCTGTCAATAGAAAAAGAGAAAGTGGGAGGTGAGAGGCAGAACACTGATTAGTAGAGTCATCCCCCTCAAACAATGAAAGAAGATACTAACTCTGGACTGAATTCCATTCTCTGTGTCTCCCTTAGTCTGCATTCATCCATTCTCCATAGTGAAGAGATTCCAATTCAGGTCAAAATAAAACATAGTCAAACTAGTTGCAACCTCAAAACTAGAGAAAAAAAAAAACAAAAATAGACTGAAAGCTAAGTCATGCTATAGGACTTCCTAGAAAAGAAAAATGGTCCCCCTTTTGCAGACTTAAAAAAAAGGAGATCTGTAAAATGAAATGAGACTAGCCTTAACATGTAATTAATATTTATTAAGTTTTTAGTACAACAGACATCTCTGAGGTGAAAGGCTGATTATTGGCTCAAATTTCCTTAAGTAAAACCGAACCTTTCCTTGCTGGGAACCTTTCCAGCTCTCTGAACAAAAGATGGGGCAATGCAATCCTCATGCCTGTGAGGTGAAAAAATTGGTTTTGATAGAAAGAAACCCAAACTATGCCTTTCCTTTTCCTCCCTAATAGAATGAGCAAATGCATTGATCTGTTCGTCCTGCCCTGTTTCTGTATCATACAAATTTGCTAGAGCTTGGCAGGAGGCGAAATGTCTGGGCTCCCAATTGGGTCACCAAATTGCCCAATTAACCACATTGCAGCCTTTCCTCTCTTCTCTTGTTGGTGGCCTTCGCTCTCTAAGTGAAAACTAATATCTTTCCTTCACATGGGGCTCCTTAATGACACTAGGAAGCAGACTGGTGACTTCTCATATTAGAGCAATTTGTTCAAAGCCCGAAGGAACTCCATAGCAACTTCATCAAGCTGTTCCTCCTTTCCTGGCCTAACAGTATGGGCAAGGAGACCAGGTCTAGCTGTTCACATTAACCATGTACTTAACCTACCTTGAAAACACTGGCGATTAAAGAATAACTAGGAAATAACTTTCCTGAGGACCCAATGGGAGAGAAAGACACAGAAAATGAGAGAAGGGTTTGTTCTTGATTTTGCCAGATTATCCCCCAAATAAAATAGAAGAGTGTTCAGTCATACAGCGGCGTTCTTGGGTAGAGAGATGCACCTGTTTGAGGTCATCCAAAAACAAACCCATTATGATGGGCAATGTCTCCATCTCCAGTGGTGTGTGAGCAGTGTTTTTCTCCCTGCCGGCTTCTACAAAGTGCCTCATGACCCTAACGAAGATGGACTGTTCCTGCTCAGACAGACCCGCACTTTCGAATGAGACATTTCTCATTTTAGTATGCCTGTGGCTTCACTGGGGGTTCTTACTCCAGGTACTAGCTGAAGTCCCTCTTCACCAACTCCTTCCCTCATCAGATTCTGTTTTACGACTCCTCCCTGCCATGTCAGACCACTCTTCCAGAGCCAGGACATATCTTCAAACAAAAATGAGCTCTGGGACTTCTGTGATAAAGAAAACACAAATACTAACACTTCCTCCCCTGTAAGGAATCCTACCTCATTGGATTGGAAGCCGAATTAAAGGCACAGAGTAATTCATCCCCAAAATTGAATGCCCAGCATCAGCCTTTGATGGTTGTGATTTGGTCCCCATTATCTTCCAAGCCCAAGTTCACCTGAACACTCAGACACAAATTAAGCAAACCAAATTTGTTTTCCCAGAAAAAATCAAAATTACAGGACAGACTTCAACATTTACAGAAAAGCACCATGACAAGCCAATGGGCAAAGGGAACTCAGTAGATTTTTCTCAGCCAAAAATGTTCGTATCACATTCTGCTGGGGCTGGAGATACCAGTTGTTTTTTCAGTGAGAATCAAGTTTGTTCTCACTCGTAGGTATACCCCAAATCATTCTCTCTCATCTCCCTTCCAACAATTCAATCTTAACCCAAACAGAGGAATAAAAGATTATATGGCAAGTATCTCTCTTGAGAAAGAGGCAGAAGGGGAGTCATCTTTAATTAGCAACCGGCTTATCACTCAACTGCTGGTCTTTGCAGCAAGGACTGGAACAACAACAGACATTTTTATCCATCCTTTTTTGTTTTTTTCTCTGAACTACCCCTCCCTCTCCACTCCATCTTCTATATCCTAACATCCCCCCAAAATATGTGGTGATGGTTTCTTTTTGCATGAAATCAATACCATGCATGATTCACACACAAAAGCTAAGCAAAACCTGCTATGCAATTATGTAATATTTTTAAGAGCCAGACTCCTAAGTGACCGACAGCAAGCTGCATTATCATCCTGTTAAGTGTTCCCTTAACACTTCTTCCCACTTCTTTTCCATGTTCTTCCTAATATTGATATGCGTCTACTAGCTGAAGAGCACATTTGCATTTTCTAGCAGCTCTCAGGGTAGCAAGCACATCAAAGGGTCTGATGCCCTGCCGCTACATCTCTCTTCTCAACATCTGAATGCTCTCCCCGCAGGTGCCCACTGAACAATGAGGAGAGGGAAGAAAAGGTGATGCTTGAGAATTTGAGTTTTGAACTTATGCCAAAATCACACGATGGCTCGATTTAACCTTTTACAATTAATCAATTAATCAACAAAACTTAGCAGGTATCATAGTCTTCCTGTCTTCTAAAAAGGACTTTGATAGCTATGAAACTAGAAATAAATTTTAGGAAAAGCACGCCGGTTCAACTTGTGAACAGTGATGTAACTGGATCACCATTTTGCCTTGTGGGACAGAGAGGCTGCAATCGGAAGTGGGAGGTGCATATGCAATGGTTAGTTTTCCTTGTCGACTTGATGAAATTTAGAATCACCATGGAAACAAATCCCCAGGTATGTCTGTGAGGGGCTGTGTATTTTAGGTTAAATGATGTGAGAAGACTCACCCTAAATGTGGGTGTCGCCATCCTATAGACATCCCATTGGTCCTGAGCCCAATGGAAAGGAGGAACAGAAGAGACACAATGTGAAGAGCCAGCCACCTGCTCTTGCTGCCATCCCTTCCCTGGTATGGTAGAATATACACCCTGGAACGGTGAACACAAATAACCCTTTCCTTTATTAAATGGCTTCTGTTCGGTATTTGTTAGCAGTTTGGCAAATAATAATACAATGTCATAGGGCCCAACAGAGTAAGATGATCAGTTCGATGGGAGGGCAGATATGTGCCTGGAAGCTGGGTAAAATTCCCATGGGCTAGGCAAGGAAAATAATCACTAGCAGGGAGAAGGTTTGTTTATTAATAATGATTGTCATAATTAGATACTTGGTTTCCAGTGATCTTGGCCCTTTATTGTATGCACAGCCTTCACATTACTCCCTGAGGCTTCATACTTCCAATCTGAGTAAGCCAGGAACACCTGGGAAAGTAACACCAGAGAGTAACAAAAGGAGAAACTGAGACTAGATTCTCTCCAAATGGAAACCCTCCCTCATGGGGGGAATCAGATTTAGAAAACTGGGGAGATTCATGAAACCTATGATATTCAAGGTTCTGGACTAACCTTGTTAAATTATGAGGGAGAGGAAACTGTTCAGGGGATTTTCCCATAGGTGAAACTAGAAGCTCCAGGAATGCAGTTGTCATGACTCATCACCCATGGTGGGTTGGGAATTTTTGGTATTGCAGCTGCCATTGGGTTATCATCCATGCTTCTGTACTTAATCTTACACACCTCCATTCCTGCAAGTAGTCCCAATAAATCCATTGGTTTACCAAGCTTGTGTGAAATCATCTCTTTGGTCAGTTTTTGGAGCTCTACCAATGTTGAATAGGTATTTATTTGTTCATGCCTCCCAGAGAAAAGTCATGTTGTGGCAATGTAAGAGAAGGTGCCATTACCTGGGGTATTTCTGGACAGTAACACTGTATAATAAAAACTCATCCAGTACACACTCAAAGGAATACATGCTTAACAGTACTTGGACTAGCCACATGCATATAGCCTTCTAGCACTATTTTCTTTGTAAATATTTGAGGTGTTTTTTTTAGTGGGTTAGAGGAGGCTATTCTGATAAATAAATATTATTTTTAAACAAATTTAATGCTTGAATGATCTATCATATTGTTTTGCCACACTGTACTTAAACACTTTTTATGATTTAGCCTATTTATATAATTTCCCATTTTTCTTCCCTACAAACTCTACTATGATAAATATCCTTGACTATTAATTTGTAATAACATTGTATTAATTTTAAGACACAATTCTAGAAATAGAATTATAGAGTAACAAAGTTTTAACACTTTAAGACTTTGTATAAACAGTTCTAAATTACTTTCCAGAAATACTACACCCATTCTTATTCCCAGAAGTAGTCAAAAATGTAAATAAAATAAAATAAAAGTTGGTCTCACTAAAACTACTTCAAATATTCAATATTATGTGCATCTTTGTTTATATTTTACGTTGTAAACTATTTTTTACAAAGGAATATATTGTCCTTTCCAGGTATCAAACATATATATGACCTTACAATAATGTCTTAAAATTTTAAAACATGAAGAAGAATATCAAAACCCAAGTTATAGAAGAGCACCAGAACAGAGTCCATGAATGAAGCTGTGTGAGGAGATTTCCAAGACTTTGTGAGAAAACTCCAAGTAAACAAGACTAGAGTCTTGTAACCTCTGTTCCGACAGGGATTGTTCTTGGAATGAACTTTCTTTTTATTTTATTTTTTTTTATTATTTTTGGCTGTAAAAAGCAGGACAACTTTTATTATAGTCTCACAGTATAGTCATCCATTGCAGGACACCCCTTATTCTGAAGCCCCACAGTGTAGTCATCCATTGCAGGACACCCCTTATTCTGAAGCCCCTCAGTGTAGTCATCCATTGCAGGACACCCCTTATTCTGAAGCCCCACAGTGTAATCATCAATTGCAGGACACCCCTTATTCTGAAGCCCCACAGTGTAGTCATCCATTGCAGGACACCCCTTATTCTGAAGCCCCTCAGTGTTGTCATCCATTATGCATATTACAGATTTTGTTCTTCGCCGAGAGACACGTGGCTTGTTTCTATATATTGGTTATCGTGAATGACTCTACTGAGAAATGTACTTTCAAGCCCCTCCCAGGAGTAGCCGACAGCAGTGAGCTTACCTCTCAGAGTATAAGTTGTCTGATGCTCTGAATAAAATTGGCTACTAGATGAGAATTTAGTCCTCATTTTTAGGCCCACTCTCCCAGGTTCACTCTGCCAACTAGAGCAGTAAACAGAAGAGAATCTGAGGTGCCAAGTGTCCTGGAAGCTTCTGTCTAAAGAACACAAGGTAAGCCCAGTCCTGCATTCTTACTTCTTCCAGAAGTAAACTCAATGTTGCATTTAGTGAGCTATTCTTTTTATATATTTGCTACGCAGTTGAATAATTTTATGTTTGGTTGAGCTAATCTACAATTTCAGTAAGTTGCTCTTTGGATTTATAAGTATGTTATCAAACTATGTTTTTTAGGGCAACATTTTTTTTTAGCTCATTCTTCACCATTATGGAACATGTTATTGTATGAATGCATTTAGGCTTACCCACTCACCCCATGATTGGTATGTGGTTTATTTCTAAACTAGTGTTCGTAGGGAGGGCTCTGTTTGTCTACTTGATATACTTGAGTGAGATTTACTTCCAGAAAGACTTATAACTTAATGTGGTTGGTCCTGGGAAGACTCAAAAGTTTCCAGTGGCTTCAGGGAATTGTCAGGGTCCTAGGACAGGTTTACAAAGCATTGGTTTCTCTATATGCATTTCCCAATGTGAATCCTTTTAGCCTCTCAGACATCTTGATTCCTACCCATCTCGCACTATGAATCTAGGGTGTAAAACACCCAGGACAGTAATCAGAGATGCTTCAAACCTTACAGTGGTGTTGAAGAAGCAAATGGCCCTAGTGGGTAGAGAACGGATCATTTTGCAAATCATCAGTCATTAGTGAGTCACACAACAAAGCTCTCAGTAGTTAGATTATTAAAAATAATTTCTGGTGATGAAACCATCAATTATAAATCAATAAGTAAGATTTGGCATATAACTGGGAATGAATTTAAAGAATTAAGTGTCCTTGCTGAGGAGAGTTCCTTTTGTCTTCTATACACTAAGGTAAACAAGGATTCTTAGCACACACATTTATAAAAACAATAAATGAGCATACAATGATGTTATCTTCTGGTTTCTTCTATCCTTAAGTAATATTTAGCCATAGGTATACTAAACAAGTTAAGAATAACAATTCACTTTAACAAAAGTATACATTTCTCAATAAAATTTTAGTTTTCCAGGTTAGTAACTAGCAAACAAAATATATAATTTTCTCATACTTTTTTGACCAGTTACATATGACTAACAGATATAGTGGTAACTCAACCTAGAAGAATTTTATATCCAGCTTATTAGGAGCCAAATATGAGCAACCATGACCTGGAACATGGATTTAAAGTACCCTGAATGACACATTCTGCTGAGAAGAAATTGTTCATCCTTAGAACCGAAAGGTCATACAGAAAATCTTTGAAGAATTCGATTTATGCACATAATTTTTCTCTAAAGATGTGTGATAGAGTAACCAATTAAAGACTTGAGACTGTTGAAATTACCTATGAAGTTAAAACTTTAGGTTTGAAGAGTAAGAGTAACTAAGACCTTAAATTGTTAAAGAAGAGTTTGAGTCTGTGTTGGCTTTCTATTCCTTTTTCAAACCAATCCACAGGTAAGGATATTCAAATATTCATTACTTGTAGTAAAATCTCCAATGGAAAGTTTAGATGACAATCTCAAATTGTATGGACAGAGAAAAGATGTTCAGAATTGGGGTGCACAGAGGTAAAAATATTTGTCAACCATGGTTCCCAGGGACACATACCCAGGAAGGACTTTATAATAAAAGGTGTGCCTGTCATCCTTATTTCTAGATAATATTTAATTGTCTGCCAACTGTCAACCCTACCAGAAGAACCACAAACCCCAATCGCTATATATCCCCTGAAATACTTGGGATTGCTGGAGTTTCCAATTGTTGCCAAGCTAGTGGGTATTAAATGGCTTTTCATTGTGTTTTTAATTTGCATTTTCCTGAATTAATGAGGTTGGGCATATTTTCATGTGTTTATTGGCATTCAGTATTACCATTATTTATTTTTAAGCTTTACTAATTTGATTTACAGAGAGTGATGCTTCGTTTGCATTTCTTTGATAACTAACAGGGTTAATACTTTTCGTATGCAGATTAGCCATTTTTAAAAAAAAATGTGAATTGTCCATTCATGTGCTGCCTACTTCCTATTGGGACTTTAGGACTTTCTTATGAATTCAGATGAGCACTGGAAAGGCCTACCCCCTCACTTGTCACATTTATTGTACGTCCATCTCCGAGGAACTGTGCTTTCTTGTATGATACCATAGTTCTTTTACTATAGGTTTGAATGGGATTTGCAGGCTTTTCCTTTAGATTTCCTCGTCAGTATTTACAAGTCAGACGCCGTCAGGGTTCTGCTCTGCTGTTTTGCTTTTTAGTGGGGTTGATGCTCTGTCAAGCCTAGGTATCCTGGTAATGTTCATTCTTAGGAACCCCGGGTTCTCTCTTTTTTTTTCCTTCTGGGAACAGTACTAATCACTTACACACCGTGGAAACTATTTGAATAATTGGCAGAAAACAACTGCAGAATAACTTATAACTGAATTTGGAGGAGACAATAATCCTTAAAGCTAGTTGTTGGATTTTCTTTCTTTCCTTTTTTTTTTTTCATCCAAATTTAGTATACACACTGTATGTAGTAAGTCAACTAAGACCAACGCTCATCACCACAGGTGTGGATAGCTGTGCACTGATTGATTCTTCATCCTTCTCATTCCAGACTTTGAATGCTTTTACTTTGTTCCTATTTTGAGATTCCAAAAGATTTTAAATTTATATTTCTCAAAAAAATTATTGGGTATATTAATGAATTTACTTTTTATTTTAATTTTGGTCAATTTCTCTTTTCTTTCTCTTGGGTTTATTTCTATACTATTGAATTGATGGCTTAAAGAATTATTTGCCCCTGATTTTATATTTAAGGTAACTAACTTTTTGATCTCTTTAAGACTTTAATTAGAGAGAAACATCAATAGTCAAGCAGCAATTGTCCATGTCATCTTCCTGGGATTATGTCCCCAAGGCGCAGTATTCATTTTTTTTTCTCATGCAGAAATGTTCTTAAATGGTTCTCCACTGGGTGCTGAAGTAAGTCACAACTTCTTTCTTCTACACAAAGTCTACTGCTCTGTCTATAAGACATTTCCAGTGAGCTCCTACTATTTGCTCTGTGTTCAGAGGAGAGCTGGACACTATCCTGTGTTTGGACTCCCAAACACTTCCCAAGTCTTTCCCTTCTACTGGCAATGCCCTCATCCCTGCCCTGTTCTCTGAAGAAAGGTGAATGCTAATAGGTAACTTGCTTTCTCTTTCCTTTATGCAACCTGAGACCCTAAGATGGCATCACCTAAATTTAGGGCTGTGCCCTCCAACTCAGTCTGGAGACTCCGTCACAGACACATCTAGAAATTTGACTCCTAGGTGAGTCTAGATCCTGCCAGATTAACAACTATTGCTACACCACAGTATTGTATAAAACACAGAGACAAAAGGCATATGTATGCTAATCTAGGTATCCCATCTAGAAGTTTTCAGTGAGTTTTCTGAATAATTCACTGAGTGCTGGCTATTATCAATATCAGGTATCAGGAGTCCTTGTCCTATCTGTGCCCTCTGGAGATTCAAATTTAGTGGAGACAGACACATCTGGTTCAAATCATCCTAAGGCATTATGCTGACCTCATAATGTCTGAGACAGATCATGGAAGAAAGCAAGGTAATGTCCTAAAGTCCTCACAGTGACACACTGTCACAAAGATTTTATAGCTCCCAGTGCTGCAGTATTTTCTCAAGTCTTCCACTAGTTCCACTCCCTTTCTGATCATCACCATGACAACGCAGGTTTCATTAATAATGGAAAGATGGGGGTAGACTTCTCCCAGGACTCACCTCCTGCTTTGCCATTCCACCAAGTAATTCCTATTCCAGACACTATGCTTTGAGTCTTCCAAGTCATCATAATTTTGCATATCAGAGAGGAGGCTGATTAGACACTGTAGATGGTGAAAATGCATGATTGAGACAGAATTTCCTGAAGCAATTAGCTGGTCCAACCCATTTAAGAAATTGAAAGTCACTATAAAAATGCTAAACCACTCAAATGTGAAGATCTACATCTGGATACTGGCTCTGACACAGACGAAAGGGGAGAGGCAGACAAAAAAGTTTTTGATTGTTTTCACAAATCTTTCAAGGTAGGTAGTCAGGAAGAGGGTAAACAAGACTTGTGAAATGAATTGGTTACAGAAACTTTGCTAAATTTACATCCTGGGGGCCCAGGACTCTTATATAAAGTAGACCAATTTTCAAGGTAAAATCGTAATATGATTTTAAAATATTGATTGGATTAACTTTCCAGCCCCTATCAGTTATGAAATCTCAGGTGAAATACTTTTCCTCTAAGTCACTATTTCCTTTAACAAAGTAAGGAACTGCATTTATATTGAAAATAGAAATTAATATATGAAACGTATTCGCAAAAAAGTTGTAAGAGCAAGACTAAATACTCATTACCATCATGATCACTAATGTGATCACCAGCATCATAGATGTTCTTGGGGAATCACGAGTAGATTGAAAATCCTCAGGTCACATACGTACCAACACCACCACTCCCCCTGTGGTGCTGGGTCAAAAACATCAAACTCATTGACTGTGATAGAAATTAGAAGTGAGTCCATCGTCCAACAGACCAAATTAACTTAAGGTCAGGAATAAATGGAGTTGAAGTCACAAAACACAATTTAAAAAAGGAATTTGAACCTTTGTTCTAGAAGAATGGACAGACAGATCAGAGCAGGTATGTGTGTGTGAGAGTGTATATGTGTGTGTGAAAAATATGTGTGAAAATGTGTGTGTGTGTGCGTGTGTGTGCGTGTGTGTGTCTTCTCTGTGAGGCCTCCTCAGGACCTCACAGTAGATGCATATCCATCCCACTTTCCCCTTCATGAGCTCCTGGGAACATGAAATGAATAGGATCCATACAGTAACAGGTTATGTCTTCCTGTATCGTCCAGCAAAAGCAACACTCTCTACCTAGCCTAAGTTCATGGAGCTGGCTTCAAGTTTTCTTTCTTTCATTTCATATTACCTAGTATTCACTTTACACGTTGAATACTCTCCTCTGTTTGGGATGTTTCTTTCGCCTTGCTCTTCTAATCTGGACCCACTGCTAGCACCCTCCATCCAGCCCCTGTCAGCCATACCTGATTTGATTTGGCACAGATGTCGCTATCTTCAGAGGGGCAGAACTTCCAGGAAAACCTTCAGAAGACAAGATTTCTATCCTTATACCCCTATGCCAAGTGGCTCTAGAGTCTCTTACCTCCACAGCCCCACTCCTTGTTTTTTCTCAAAGCCACCTTTCTCTGCACCATGGTTCGACAATTCCCCTGATAAGAAAATTTCTCCCTTCTTCTGCTCATTTATGCTTTTGATTATTCTTCAAATGCCAGCTTAAAGCAGCATCTTTCGATACACCTCTACTGGAGCAGAACTTAACCATGCCTAGCCTGGGTATATATGGGACAAACTATGAGCCTTAAATCCTTTCATGGTGCCCAAGAATTAGTGGCTGGGTTTGATCTTAATCCTCACCTGGTACCAGCTGTGGGATACAGCTTCACAGCACAATAATTCTCTCTCAGTGATATGTTAGTTTATAAATGTTGCAACTTCATTTCAATCTCTCTCCTAAACTGGATGAAAATTTCCCGAGGCAATAACTCTGGTTCCTATTTGTAGCTCCTCTAATCACACATGCATAACAACACATAGAGCCAGTATGGGCTGCCCAAGTCCACCGCTCACATGGCCCCAGGAAAACTGACCTTTCTATCAGAAAAATAAATTGGAAACAACCTCCATACTCAACCTTACAAATACATTATGGAATATCCGTATTATTTATAAAGATATTGAGGCCATAAACATTTCTGAATGATTGTCAAATAACACGAGGAAAAAGTCTTACTAAATAAACTAGATTTGTATCAAATTTGATACAAATATAACTCTTAATTTCAATATACAATTGGCATAGAAACAAGGAGGCAGGAAGTTGGGAATCATGGAGGAAGTGCAGGAGGAAGGAAGGAATTGGTGAAAGGGAGAGGGGGGGGGAAGAAATGGACAAAGGAAGGAAGGCAAGAAAGTAAGAAGAAAGGGAGGAAAGAACACAGGAAAATAAGAAGAAAGAAAATGAGAGGAAGAAAAAAAGAAAGAGAGAGAGGAGGATGGAGGGAGGAAAGGAGGAAGGAAGGAAGGAAGGAAGGAAGGAAGGAAGGAAGGAAGGAAGGAAGGAAGGAAGGAAGGAAGGAAGGAAGGAAGAAAAGGAGGCTCCAGGGTCTAGCATAAGATTGCAAGAACATAATAAACATGGTGGTCTCAGAGCAGCTCCTTGTTATTTTGTGTGTTCATTTTCTCACTTTCTTTTTAGATTTTCCATCTTCAGATTTTCTAAAAGAAGCTTGCATTGCTCATGAGCATGAACAGCAAACACAACACATTTTAAAACAAAATCAGGCATGCAGAGACACTCACTGTGCACAGTGCTTACAGTGTGTGAAGACTTGAGTTTTGATCCCCAGCACTCAGGTAAAAGGCAGAGCACAGCTGTCAGTGCTGTGCTGCAACCCCAGCACTCTAGGGTTAAAGTCAGGAGATCTGGAGCTGCTGGCATCCTATCCTAATCAGCAAACTTATTATGCAGTGAGAGACCCTGCCTCAAGGCTGTAAAGCAGATCACAATAGAGAAAGACACCTGGCATCCTCCCCTGGCTGTCACATGCTTGACATGGGCATTCCTGGCCCCCAACCACTGCACACAAAGTCATACACCACACACAAAGGCTAATATCACTTAGCAAAAGTCATATTTTCAAAGACTGTTTCTAAAATTAGCATCTTAAAAGAAATGGCAGATACGTGGCAGGGTTGAGAAACCATTGACTGAAAACAAACACCCTTGAAATTCAGGAAATCTCTATCACATAGAGAAATGTGCAGTAGTAATATCCTATTACCGACCAAGTGGAAGATGACCTCTGATGTTTTGACTTTGATGCCATCCCTTCAATGGCAAAGCCATGGTGTTTGCATACACCAAAATAATACCTCCTCCATCAGCTCTACTCCAATGTCACTGGCTACTCCAGCCCAAGTGCCACTGTCAACCGTATCTCTGCTCTAATTCCATTTCTGGGGCTGTGAAAGGTTTCCTGACCATAAGCTATTTTAGAAGAGAAAGGGTTTATTTAGCTTACACTCTCAGGTTGAAGTCCAGCGATGTGGCAGCTTGAAGACTGGCCCGTTATCTATTCCATGTAGTATCTATCACCATCAACTAAGGAACTCAATTCACAGCCAGTGTGGCAGGAATCATGGAGATGCTGCTATCTGGCTAGCTGACAGCTACTTGAAAGCTACTTGACTAGCTTTCTTATAAAGCCCAGCACCACCGCCTTTTTGAGAAATCCTCCCTATGTCAATTAAAAAGACAGTCTTCTGTAGATATCCCCACAGGTCAATCTGTTCTAGGTAAATCCTCAACTGAGGGCCTCTTCTTAGATGATTCAAGGCTGTGTCAAGTTGACAGTTAAAGCTAGCCAGGACAATCCCCAATAGCTTTACTGCAAGCTCCATTTCTGTCCCTGCCTTCACTTACCCCACTTCCTGTCACCTTTATACCATCAACTCAAGAGTATAGTTAAGTCCTTAAAGCAGTGGTTCTCAACCTATGGGTCAAGATCCCTTGGGGTCAAATGACCCTTTCACAGAGGTAACCTTAGAACATCATAAAACAGAGATATTACATTGCCATTTATAGCAGTAGCAAAATAAGCAGGACTTTTGAAGTATATCCATACCATTGGCTCATAGGCACAGGGCTGTCACAGTCACTAAGGCAGTAGATAGTGGGAAGGATAGGAACCCTCTATGCTTCCCAAGCTAAAGAGAGAGAATCTTGACCTCGGTTTGCATTTTGCCCTAGGTGTCAGGTGTTCATATAATATTCTTAAGAACCAGAACATGCCCGGATTCAGCATTATATCACTCTGTGTTTGCTTTGAACAAATGACTGTCCAGTGTCAGGCCATGGCGTCCTGGGGAACAGAAGGGAAGCATAAGGGCAGAGGAGGTGGGAGAGCAGGGTGAGTACACCTGTGTTCCTGTGTGAGAACTACAGTGTCAGCATGCCGGGAGTGCCATTTGATTATGCTTAGACTGTTACATGCTTTCAAACACAAATTGAATACTAGTCACTTTTGCCCAGCAGCATGAAGGACTGTAGTGTTGCAAATTAGCCTTGGCTCTAAAGGAAAAACACATCTGCAAGCCACAGCAAGGAGAGAGGCTCCTTCCGTGATCTCTATTACAATTTAAGCAAACTCTTGAGGTAGAATGGGTCTTCCAGAACACGGTAGTCAGAGAAGGGCAGATTTGTGCAGGGAAGAGGCTTGGGCAGGTAGAAGAGGATGCAGGATAAGTACCTGCAGATTTGGGTAGTGTAGGGACTTGGGCAGATGGAGGAGGATGCAAGATAAGTACCTGCAGATTTGGGTAGTGTAGGGACTTGGGCAGGTAGAGGAGGATGCAGGATAAGTACCTGCTGAGGGACACCCAGCAAGGCCAGGAGAGCACATGCAGCTATCCACTTGAACAGACAGGAAAGGGGATGCAGAAGTGATAGGTGGTAGGCGACAGAACCATTCATGTCACAAACATTAATTGGGCATTTACTGTGTATTCCCCACATGTTGCTGTGGGGATTTTGTAAAATACAACCATGAACAAGACAGGAAAAGTATTTCTTTTTTGGAGGTTGTATTATAAAAAGAGATACAGAAAATCTATTACATAATGTCGGGAATGGCATGGTGTTCAGGCTTGGTAAGGCAACAGAGAGTACCCATGGTGTTGGAGTACACTCTATTTTAAGCAGCACAGCCATGGAAAACTTTTTTGAAGAGCTACCATTTGGACAGAGGTTTGAATAAAGGATATGGGGAGAGGGGCCATGCAATATCTGAGGAAAGAATGTGCTAAGTAGAGACAGCAGAATATGCAAACATTCAACAGCCAAGGAAACTCTGAATGTTTCCAGTTTTAGAACAGGAACAGTAGTACGTATATAACTGAAGGAATAAGAAGGAAAGAGTAAAAGACTGGAATCCAGAACCTGAATCAGCTAAGAAAGCCATAAACAGGGACGATGACTTTGAGGCTAACTTGATAGAAGGTGTGGGAGGGTTTCCATGATGTGATTGTTATATGTTTAGTGTAGCTCAGCCTTTTACTAACATAACCTCTGGAAAATAGATCCGTGTCCAAGTCCTCTGAACTCCATCTCCTGTCTCTCCGCAGGAATCAGTCCATAGTGGCCTCCCCTTGCCTTTCTCAGACAGGGCCCAGGGGCACTCCTCTCATCCTCATCACGTGCCTCTCATTTCTAGGCTCAGGGCTTCTGTGACTCCTGGCTTGTTTTATCCTGATGCTCGGTGGGAGTCTTCCTTGACCAATGAGTAGCAGAAGCTAATGGACAAATCCTTTTAATTTATATTCCTAATATCATTTGAGATTCTGGTGGGAATGTGCATCAACCTCATGCTCCCTAATTCTTCACCATGTGGGCATCTCTATGCCTAGGTTCATGCCCTTGCCTCATGTCCTTCTGTCTGATTACTTTCCTCAATGAATTCACGCTATATTTATTAGGCACATAATCAAGTACACATGGGATATGATGGTGTGATTGATTATCCCATTTCTTTAGAAAAGGAAGAGGTTGAAAAAGATGTACATGGTCATATCAGAGTCAGAAATGGACCTAAGCTCAAATGTTTCCGTCCATCATGATATTAACCGCTCAACTGTGCTGCCTCACCCTCAGAGCAGATAAGAGCATCTTACGTATGGATGAGCCCTTCTACATTCCCAATGAATCTCCAGCAAATTGACAGGAAGAAGCAAGGCACTGTGTACATGCCATCTCATCTGACTGTGATTCAGGGGACCATCTTCCTGTAAAAGACAGGACCATTGCCCATCAGTGCCTGAAGAAGCCTGAAGCCAACTAGTCCTCCCTTGGTGGTACTGGATACCATCCCCATGTCTGCAGATGAATGTCAGAGGTAAGTACCACTTGCTAGGAATATAGCAATACAAGAATACAGCCCAGATCCTGTCCAGGTGACTCTGAAATAGCAAATAATAGATATAGTCAGACTAACATATGTATGTTATTATGCTGTCTTTAAACTGTTTGATGACTGAGGACGGATGAAAAGCTGCTAAAAGACATTTGATTATAAATGCTGCTGGATTAATCATATATATATATATATATGTATATAATGCTTTGACTTTAAAATTTAAGTCAAAAGATATGATACTTTGGAGAAGAGGTTTTGCTTTTGTTTCCACAGGAAATGAGGGACTGTGGATTTATTCTGCATTAAGAAAAATCAGGTTTGACCAAAGAAGACCCCCTGAGAAATCTCCAATAGGAGGAATGGCCCAGATGTCTGAGTTCTACATCCATAACAGTTCAAAGGCTGCTGCCTGAGATTATCAAGCCTCACAGGATACTCCAGTCAGGACTTGATCATAATTCTAAATTTTCTTTAGGTCTCCATAAGATTATCAGCATACCCAATCAGCAGAAAGTAGCCTGGGAAACTACACCCACATTCCCAAAAATTGGGTTATGAATATTTCCCTTTGTTTAAAATATTGGTTATGAGTTGTTATGGAAAATGGTCAGGAGAAAAGCTTACCAAAGGATATTAGATTTGTTTTTTTAAAGGGGGGGTTCTGTGGAACAATAGCCTTTTATCCTGTCATTTGTATTATTTTTTAATAAAATGCTGATTGGCTAGTAGCCAAGCAGGAAGTATAGGCGGGGCGATGCAACCAGGCAAGAAGTAGAGGCATGGCAACAAGAATTCTGAGAAGAGGAAAGTTTCAGTCTGCAGTTGCGACCCATATGCAGAGGACACAAGATGTGACCGCCTCGCTGAAAAAGTTACCAAGCCACGTGGCTAACACAGACAAGAATTATGGACCAGTATAAGTTATAAGAGTTAATAAGTAGCCTGAGCTACTAGGCCAACCAGTTTATGATTAATGTAGACCTCTGTTTGTTTCTTTGGGACTGAATGGCTGCAGGACTGGGTAGGACAGAAACCTCAGCCAACACCGTACAGTTAACGAATTCTAGATCCAGAGCTCATTTCATTATTTTCCTCAAATGCCCAGGTACAGACTTTTTCAGGAGGTGATGAGAAGCCTGGCTAGTGGGCATCTTGAGGCAGGAAAGTATATGTAGAAGGTCCCAGGGCTAGTACAAGTTTTGCAGCTATTCTAGGAAGAAAGTATTAGGAGAGCATTTCTATGATGAGGAAGCATATGGCATGGAATGAAACTGGGGATGGGGAGAGCAAAGCCCTGTGCGTATGCCACCCCGTAATGGCACAATGAATATGAAGGACAAGCTGGGTTGTGACTCGACCCAAGTGAGGCTACACGAAAAGAACCTGCAAAGCCAGAAAGGCCATTGCATCAGACCCCTGACTGCAGAGTGAGGGAGACTGAAGACTGAGTCTTATTGAAGAGTGGCATGCCGCAACAGACAACAGAACGAGGGAGGGCAGCAGGAGTCAGTGACTAGCTCTATGTAGGTGACAGTGGCCTTTTATAAAAAGCACATCCCCAAAGGCTAATTAAAACGTGGTTCGGATGAGATCAAATCAGAAACAGTTTTCCATCACTGAGACAAAATGGATGAGATAATCAATGTGGACAGATGAAAGATACATTTTAGCTTGTGCTGTCAGTCCAGGGTGAGAGCCTGATGGGCCAAGCAGGATCACCACATGGCAGATAGGGTACAGGGAAAGAGAGAAAAGAGGCGAGGGGTTAGGCACTATAGTTCCTTCAAAATGCCTTTCTTGGCTCCTGCTAGAAATCTTTTGTGGCTGTTAGGAACACCTGAGAAAACAACTTGAAGAGGTGATTGTTTTAGCTCATGGTTCCAGAGACTTCAGTCTTTGGTCCTGTTCATTCTGGATGGCACAGAGAATCATAGTGGCAGAAGCATACAGCAGAGGCTATGCCTGGGATGGGAAAGAAGAGGAGGGGCCTGGGATAAGACCCAAGTTCCAGAGACATACCCAGGGGCATCCTTCTTCTATCTAGGCATCACTTAAAGTTTCCTAGAGGTGCCATCCAGAAGGAGAGGTACATGGGAGGATTTGGAGGAAGGAAAGGGAATGGGAAAATAATGTAATTATGTTATAATCTCAAAGGGTAATAGATATGTTAATGTATATATACATACATACACAATCATGTGCATATACAAAATGCCAACAGTCTTCAGTAACAAGCCCTGCGGGGGAACAGTACACGTTCAAACCATAAAAGGCTTCGTAAAAGCTCAGTCTTCCCAGTACGTCTCAGGGTGATGAAAGTCTCAATACACTCAGTGGGATTAGCAGGAGGAACCAGTTTAGCACTGCAGCCCACTCGTGAACACCCACTTCTTCTCTCTTGTTCCTTGCTTTTCCTCAGTCCAGGGGTCTATGAAGGCTTTGACTTCACACTATCATTGGCAGAGGAGAATTCACACGGAATCTGTCTAGCTGTTGGTAGTTAGAAATTGTATCTTAGGCTTTTCCCCCTTTGTTCCAAACGATAATGTAGTGGGTTGTGGGCACAACAACCTACTGGGTTTTGCTTTTGTAGGAATAAATCCCAGAATGTAAGACAGATCATCACTCCGCTGAGCTCAAGGCCTTTCAAAGCAGAAATGCCAGGTCGGAAGCACTCACTTTCCAGTACCCTCCTCTGCAGCTTTCTAACTGCAAATGGTGGCAGGCCTGCCCACACTCTAGGCCCTCAGTTTCTGCTCTTAACCAGCCTTGTCTCTCCACCTTCCCACTCCAATTGCTAGCCTCAGGCAGTTGAGACATACGAGCCTTGCAATTAAATTCTCCCCTCTGGCCAAACAGACCCCAAACCGAAGTTATGAAATTGCTCAGGTTTATTGATTGCCTTGTTTTTGTTTTTCTGTTTGCTGTGGTCACACAGGACCATTGCATGCAGGTTGCTTTGCTTGGCTCTGAAAGGCATTTACCTTGGGGTATAGAAGCCTCAGTGGTCAGAGAGTAACTTAGCCTTTTGTCCTGCCAGATCCACAGGTCATTCTGACCACAGCAGCAGGTCTATTGCTGCCTGTGGGCGGGTCAGGCGCCTGCTAACAAGAAGAACAGCCAAGACAGACCTTTATCCAGCAACCACCCCCACAGGTGTCATTGTACTGAAACAGTTTTTCTTGCTATGGCTGTACCTGTAAGACTAGTCCCACGGTCCCCTCGCCTCTATCACACCTCAATGTGAACCTCTTCCCTACAGTCTACAGGCTGTATCCTAATGTCTAAACCTCAGTGGACAAAGCAAAGTTCTTTCTCCCAAGCAGCTCTCAGATTAGTGGGGGACAGGCAGATAAGCAGATAACTGCAGGGCAGGGGAGCAGTATTAGAAAGATTATAGAACACACGGAATAAGAAACATTTCAGGTGCTGTCAAGGCAGGGTAGACCTGTCTAGGTTTATGACCTAGGAACCCAGCACTCAGGCTAAGGCCAAGGCATTTTTAGGAGCCTATGACAATTAATTTTCTTTCAGAAGAATAAATGAATATCATACAAATAAATATGCAGCAATGAATTTGATCTATATTCCATGAGTCTTTATATTAACACAGTTATAAAATCTGCTTTGTTTGTTTGTATGAGGTTCCATAAAAGCAATATTGGCTGAGTCAGTGACATTACAACAGTTGTGGATGAGGAGACAGTTTCAGGGCAGAATAGATGTCTGGGCCATGCAGAGAAGCAGAGTAGACTCTCTTTATAGCCAGTAAACACATGTCCAAAACCCAGCAACTTGGGAATGCAAGAGAAGAACTCAGAGTGTTAAGGGAGGTAGTAGGTAGACTGTGAGGGAGTTGTGCCTTTGTTGCAAACATGAAATTCATCTCATGAGGATATTTCCCTATGCTCCCAATTCACACT
The DNA here is from genome assembly GCF_014885135.2 of Alexandromys fortis. NCBI lineage: Eukaryota > Metazoa > Chordata > Mammalia > Rodentia > Cricetidae > Alexandromys > Alexandromys fortis. The sequence goes on from NW_026067942.1 coordinate 9,247,028, forward strand.
CATAGATAAAAATTTTCCTGCCACTGAGAATTTCCCTGGTCTCGATAACCACTGATCACTGAGTCAATGAGCACTCTGACTCCTATATACAAGCAAGTAGTTCTGTCATAAACAATATGACAATAAGCTTCAGGTTGCTGGTGAGCCATGAGCTTTGGAGAAGGTTTTCAGCTGTCTCAGCTCCAGAATCTTGGAAAAGCTTGATTGCCCATCCTTTCTCCTGTTTACACAGAGCCCAGGGGTCTTCTTTCTCAGTGACCATTTGCAAGCATAAAGTAAAGGCAGGATAAAAGAAGAGGGGAAAGTTCATTATGCAAGACTCTTAGAGCCCTCCCCACCATGTGTGTGTCACTTAAATCCACTGCGAGGGTACTCATTATTTCCCCCATTATTTAGAAATGTGTTTCAAAGGCCCCTCAAGCAGCAGTGTGCCATCACATTGTTTAAACATATGATTTGTTAAATCACCACCCTCAGGGCTCTGGAGCTCTGGGGTTATTGCCTAGACACAGACACAGCTTGGGGGTCACCCTGCTGTGAGGCTGTCTCAGTTATTCTATGCCTGGCCTTGACGACTAAGTAGGACCTGTTTCTGAAAGGCAAGGTCAAAAGGAGAACTAAGTGGTTCCTGTAGCAAACAGAGGGGCTATGAATTCTTTGTTGTTGTTGTTGGCAGACACTAGTGAGGAGAGAGCTCATTGTTTTCAAGGAGCTGAGAAGACAAAGCCTGGTCTATCCTAGACTTCCACAAGGATCCAGCGCCCCACTCTGAGGAGAAGCCCTCTTCATCAGGATGAGTCTTCTTCAGGAAGCTGAGTCCTACGCAGAAATCCTTTAAGTGTCAGCAATGAACTTTATACCAAAGATGCTTTTAGACACCTGCCCCCTGGGTAAACTAATGGGTTTATTTACAAGTCTTTAGATTGTAGAATGGAAATACTTATGGAAAGACACTGATTATAGAAAATCAAACTCCCATGCATGCATTGATTTGAGAGGAAAATAAGAATAATGGGGAGAAAAGGTTTCAAACTTTAAGAAATTCACTTATGTAAATTCATCAAGATCTTCTACATGAGAGACTAGTTCTCTTTCTCCTGTGCCTTGCACAATACACAACAACCGTTAGCCCTTGGTTGCTCCCTGCCCTCTCATCTTGACACACATACACACACACACACACACACACACACACACACGCACTACACATCAGTTTACATACTCTATGTGGGTTGCTTCTAAGAAACCAAAGATGAACCCATAGAAAATGCTTAAAGACCCCACACCAGTACTAAGTGACCAGATGCCTCCTTCCTGAGCTTGTGATGGGCTAGGTGGTCCACAGGTGGTGGATGCTACGATTGGAAAGAAGGCTGTACCAACTCTGAGAACAGAACCAGACTTAGATGATTCCCTTTTCTGCTTTTGCTGCTACAGATCCACTGTGAGCAGACAGGGGCTCTTGGACACAACAATTATTTACCTTCATTAATCCCCTAGATGTTATCAGTCACTAAATCCAAGCTCTTCTCCCCTGGTAATCATGACTCTAATTCAGTCCAGCTTATCCGGTCCTGAGCTTCAGCGCCTTTATCTATTCTTCCTACTACCCTTCATCTCCAGTGTTTCTTAAAGTCGGATTTTTTCATTTTCTCTTCATGCCACAGTGGACAAACCCCAGGACGGCTTGGGCTGAGCTCTTCCCATGGCAATGATTCCTTCTCATGGTTCTTCTCCAGCTTGACGCTCCACCCCCCTGTCTCAGAGGCCCCATCATCTCCTGTGAGGATCATCACTGCAGACTAGAACAGAGACATCCCCGGAAGAGCAAGCTATGTCACAGTTTAGTCTAAATTAATATTTCTAAAGGAAATCAGCCCCGAAGGAAAAAAAAAGGCATGAAAAGCCAGGGTCTGCTAAGTGCACAGAGAGCTCTGCCTACATCAGAGAGCTCAGTTCAGCTCTTCCAAGAGCACATTCTGCGTCATCTCCAGGAGATGCTGCTATTACAGTCAGAACATTCTGTGACCTTATAATGGACTTCCTGGGTCAAAGGAAGTCTCTGATTCAAAAGTGTGCCTACATCTCTACCACCACGTGTGAGAAGTAAAAGCTGGCTTCACGCCAATGGTCATCTGACGTATGACAGCTCTATTTTTTAATAAAATTCTAACGACCTTTGGACCAATTTAATGCAGATATCAGGCTCAAAGAAAAAAATTGGGGGTCTCCCCCAGAAGATCAATAATGAACATAATCAATGTCCCTCCCCAGTGTGAGGCCAGTAAACCATCTAAGGCGTGAGGGTAAGTTTCAGGCCTTCATAAAAAAATGTGGAAAGCCATCGTCCGCCTCCCTCTGCTAGGAAAGAAAGTCTCTCACTCCTTTTACAACCTTCCTCTACTTTCCTAAAAACACTCTGAGCTAGACCGGAGCTGGACTCCCAGTTGCCTGCTAAGTAATCCTTGGCTGGTCATTTCTCTCCTCTGGCCAGTATTTGTGTCCACAGTTAAACAAAGGAAGTTACTGCCAGCTCCTCCACTAGTGTGGATTCCATAGCGCCGTGACCTTGGCTAATAGGAAGCTCTTTGAAAAGCTTGGCTGTTGGAGAGCTCTGAGACAGCAAAGAAAGCATCTCCAGAAGGTCTCAGGATTAGCCCACTGTGATACTTACACTAGGCCAATGGATTACAGACTTCTAATTTTAGATCCCATGAGGGACTAGGAGAAGCACAGTATTTTCTCTGCTAATAAAAGAAGAAAAGATTTGCTCCCCAGCCTCTCGTCAATCCTAGCATGTTTTATATAAATGCCCTAGAAAGAACATACTTTCTCTTCTTGCCAAAACTGGCTGTGCTCCTGGCTGGGGCCGGGGAACAGAGGAAGAATTACGAGTGTGGCTGCGAGCTCTGGCATGCGTGGAGCCAAGGCTGCTCTGCGCATCAGTAACGTGCAATGACAGCCTCCCATCTGTTCTCTAGAACTCTCTGACACAGCCTTCACCAGAATGGAAGTCTGGGCGTCTATGAATACAGAGGACCCGCAGAAGCCACCCATGAGCTGCTGAGTATCTACAAAAGAGATCCAGTGCAGGCTGCTGGTGAGGAAGCAGCTGGCTGTGGAGCCCAGAGGAATAGTAGCAGCAGCCTAGGAAGTAAAGGGAGGGCTGGTGATGCAGCCCAGCTTGGAATGGTCTCTTTTCTATAATGTGGTCTAAAGGGTTCAAGCATTGCATACTACGAAATGTCAGCCCAAAAGAAAAGACAGTTCTAAGCTCCATCATTACCACAAGACTCTGGATTTCCCAGTTTCTAGTGCAGTAAAGAATGCTGCCAAAGTTAAAGGTGAATGTCTGATCAGTGGGCACAGAGTCCCATACTCCCCAAAATGTCTACTCCTTACAAAGAGATGGGCTTAGGGAAGTCATGAGGTCTGAGCAGCATACTCCCTGAACTGTATCTGAGGATTAAAGAGACTGAGAAAGCCTGGGATCCTTTAGGGTTCAGAGCTTGAAGCCTCTAAGCTCCCAGGAGTCCCTGAGAAACAACGCTGTGAGAGAGAGCATGCAAGCAATGAGCCACTTCCATCTGGGCACTACTCTGCAAAGCACCCAGGTTCCAGCATCACTCACTACCCTTTCCGTTCAAGCCAGCGCGGAGCTGCTGGTGTTTGCCTCAGGCAACCGATTAGCCAGCAAGAAAACTTATTAGCTCCCCCCCTCCCCAGTGAAACCTCCCCTGCAGGGGACAGAAGGGGATATTTCCACAGATTTGATAAATGCTATTGGGAATCTGAGATCACAGGCTAAGAATAAAATAGGTGTGGAAGCAGCACGTGACTGAAGCTGCTGAGCTTGACACATGACCTGTGAGAAGCTGAGGGGGACCCAGCCACAGCTAAGGAGTCCTTCCTGGCTGGGAGCTTCAGATTCCTGCTTCTGCTCCTCAAGTTAATTCATAGGTCTCCCCAGCTTTTCCCTGCACTTCAGAAACGTGGTTCAGCCAGCCCTTCCCACATTCTCTTCCCCAAATTTTGCCCACTGGAGTTGACTGCTGAGCTACGAAGTAAATTTAAAGTGTTTACCTAACACTTGAAGCCATTGCCAAACATGGAGACTAAAGGAGTCTCCATGAAAATAAACACGTGCCGGAGGTCTGGTGTCACTCACGGTTTCATTTGTAAATTTAGAGTACACCCTGCATCCCAGGTACCCTCTAGGGATGAGGATGAAGGAGCAAGGGGCTCCTGCTTTTTCATGGGAGAGGGCAAGCATCTGTTCATGGGGCTATTGAAGAATAAACCTAATGTGAGCTCAAACAGGGATTTGGTGGTGAGAGACACATTGCAAAGTGTTGCTATGGAAATGGATGCTTAGGGGCTTGACCTTGTCCAGAGGGCTTGGCAGTTTTGCAAGATGCCAGGGCCTTGCCTTTAGGCTTTAGCAAAGGGGTGGGGTTAGCATAAATGACAGCAACTCCAATCCTTCCCCTGCCTCCTACCCTCTGGAATTCCTCAGCAATCATGTGGCTGCAGAGGAGATGTCTGAGTAGCACAACACAGATCTATGGAAGAAAAGGCCCAAGACCCAAAGGGTAGAATGCTCGGAGAACTGGCAAGTGTGGTCTCATGACCTGGCCTAAGGGCATCATCTGCCAGATCATTAGAAATGCCTGGCTCAGACCCATGGCATCAGAACTTGCATTTAGAAGAGCCCCAAGATTTGCACACATGTTCAACTCTGAACATGGAGCAGGCCTACAGACTATCTTCCCCATCCCAGGCAGGTCTTTTCTCATCAGAGAGTGACAGCTGTCTGCACTCAGATCTACACAGGCATTCTTAGAAACCAGCAGGAAGCATACCTACACTTCAGGGCCTCCAGGTACCTTCCTCCTGCCCTGGTAACCATTACCACTTTCACCAAAGGTGGAGTTCAACTCCTGAAAGGAGAGTCTGCCCTTAACTGGCATAGGCCAGCTCTTCAGCTCAGCCCCTTTCCTCTCTGCAGGGCTGGCCAGCAGGTCAGAGCTGGCCCTTGAAAGGAGAAATAGACCTAGGTTTAAATTTATGATTTGCTGTGTTCCCTTCCTACTGTGTGACTTGAGCAAGTCACTATTTCTCTGAACCCCAATTTTCCTACCATAAGGATGCCCCTGCTGTGTGATTGATGTAATGCCCCAAACATAAAGTGTGTGTGAAATAAGGCAGGTCTGAGAATTGACAGCAAAGCTGGAGAGCTGACAGTCACTAGTGAGAGCCATCAAGTCTCTTTGCCCTTCTGCGCCTCAGTATTGATCTGTAAAATGGAAATAGTATTGGTAATTATTTCACTGGAGAGGCTTGAATTAGTATTTGAAGAGTATATAGCATAAATGTTTTACATATTGTGAGCATGACATAATTTGGTATACAAATAAAAACAAAGCACCCAACAAAGCAATAAGTTAAAAGCAAATAACCAGTAAAGGTTTGTAGCTTTTAGACTTGAAAGTCAGTATGATAAAAAAAAAAAAGCAAAATAAAGAAGACAGGAGAGGGAGAGGAGTGGGGGCAGGGAGACCCAGAGTACAAAGACAGATGCCTGCCTGTCCCTCTCCCTTGGTGATTAAAGTACTCAGTGGATGAGCTGGGTTGGAAAAGCTGAGCTGCGGTCTTCCAAGTGGGCACATGAGTAGTGAGATAAGAAGTTGAGGTCCCAGGAGGTGCGGTGGGGCAAGACACCCAAGATACACCACCTTGCTTGTGCTTTAGAACCCATGAGTCACTGACAGTGCCCCCAACTTGACTAGCTGGCATCTATGAGACAGCACAAATTCTATGGAATCACCATGCAGTTCCTGGAGGATGCAGCTCCTCGTATCAGAGGAGAAAGAGCCATGTTTTCCGGGTGTCTAGTGGCAGAGGCAGAAAGGCAACAGTGACCTGGTCCTTGACTTTCTCTTGCCTCGTCTCTGGAAATTCAGGTTCATAGGCATAAGGGATCCTGCAACTTCTATAGATGGCTTCTTTCTGTGCCTTGAGTATCACCCTGTCCTCCAGTTGGCCCACCTTGCCATGCCACACCCCGAGACATGTCAACAGCAGCTTTCACAGTATTGAGATGTCAGTGGGTCCTGTTTCCTACCAGTTCAAACAGAAGTCGGAGTCCAGAGGGTCTTGAAGCACTTGGGTGGGGGGTTGGGGAGAGCAGCTGCTTCCTGCTCAGAACTTGCTAGTGTTCAGGGTCTAGGCTATTGATGTGGTTGGCGCATCTTACCTTGTTTTGTCTTCCCTTGTCACAACAATTTTAATGGGTGGCACAAAGGAGTCAGGTGATTTAACTATTGTCGTCACCTGATCAGCTGCTGGTGGGAACAACCGATCTGAGTTTACAGTTTAAGATTTGGGTCAAAGACTACTATATTTAAGGTTTGGTAATAGATATTACACAAAATAGAAGTTGTGTGTGTGTGTGTGCGTGTGTGTGTGTGTGTGTGTGTTGGAGGGTGCCAGGGAGAGGGCTAATTGGTAAAGTACCTGTCACACAAGCATGAGGACCACAGTTTGGTCCCAAGACCCCACCTTAAAAATGCTTGGCATGGTAGCCCATGCTTCTAGTCCCAGCTCTGGGGAAAGAGGCAAGACAGACCCTAGAGCTTTGTCGATTAGCTAATCTAGGCTAATTGGCAAGTTCCAGGCCAATAAGAATCCCATTCTCAAAGGACTTAGAAACCCCAAGGAGTAACACCTGAGTTTAAACTTGCTTTATAGTCAAGGATGACCTTGAACTTCCTGCCTCTTCTCCAACTGCTAGAATTACAGGCCTGTGGCACTCTGAGTGGTTTATGCAGTGCTGAGATGCAACTTGGGGCTCACACATACTAGGCACACTAAAACACTCATACCTATTAAAAGCAAACAACAACAACAAAACATCTTGAGGAAGGAGAAAATCAGCACAAGGGCTTGAGAAATTCTACATTAAAGGAAAGGGTATCCTCGCCTTACAGTGTCTCAGACTCCTAACAGGCTGGTGGGTGTTTTTTACACTTCTCATTCCCCTCCATCCTTGGTCAGCCTTTCATGACAGAAGTCAAGCCTTGCTCCACCACGAAGCATCTTTTGTGCATTCATTGCTTCCCTGTGTTCTGCTTTTCTCTAATCCCATCTCCCTTGAGATCTTACTCAGGTATTACGTGATGAATGCCATCATTGCTCATTGCTTCATTGACAGTGGTCTTGTAGTCTCAATGAGCCATGAAATTCTCTTACAATAAGAAGCCCGTGGCATGCCTCTGATCCTTCACAGGATTCTTACACCAAATAGGAAACAGTTGGCCCTTGGTGTCTGTGAGGAAGTAAGTACTGGGACCTGGGATAATAATAAAAAAAACCTGCAGTGCTAAAGTCCCTGGTATGAAACAGAGCAATTGTTCGCCTGCAGCTTCTGCACAGCCTCCCACACACTTAAATCATCTCTACTTTACTGTTAATTCCTAATACCACATAAATGCCATAAAGTAGTTGTCACACCATATTGTTCAGGGAATAACGACAAGAAAAGCACCCATAAAAGTGCACTGGGGATGCAGCTGCTTTTGTACGGCACTGTCAAGCTGTGTGTGGTAGAATCCTTGGGTATGGAACCCACTGACATAAAGGCCTGACTACTCGTTATTAGAACTAGATGAAAACTTACTTATGAAGCAGAAATTGGCTCATCCCTTCTGTGTGCCCACCTGCCAGGCCCAAGAAAGCAAGGTGGATGGAAAATAGTCCTAGTTCTCATTATGGGCTTGTCTCTGCCTTGGGTTAAAGGATCTTGCCTCAGGAAGCGTTTTCAGGCACATATGACTCAGGATTCTTTGGAGGCTTGTCCATGTATGTGTGTGCTCACTCATGCATAGTGTTTGTGCGTGTGCGCATGCATGCACAAACATGCATGTGTGTGTTCACCCATATGAACAAATGCCCATGCCCAGGGAGGTCAGAAATCAACCTTGGGTGTCATCTCTCTGTTATCTACTTTATTTTCTGAGACAGGGTATGTCACTGGTCTGGAACTCCCCGATTCTGCGAGGTTAGCCAGTTATCCCCAGGGGTCCGCCTGTGTCTGCCTTCCTGGTACTGACTGATATCTGGGGTGTTCACCAAACTCAACATTTTGTTTAACTTCTGGGGGTTAAATTCATGCTTGCAAGACAAGTGTTTCCTGACTGACCTTCCATGTTTTAGAAGGCTACAATGACTCTACTGTTTGAAAAAAAAAATGCAAGCCTCGTATAGACATGAATCTGGCAACAGCCAACCCTGTTTCTCACCCTCACCTCCAAGACAGGGAAGGTACGTACTGAACTTCCAACTCTCCAGGCAATATCTGCAGCTTCTGGGACTCTTCCCATTCTCAACCTTCAAGAGTTTTGGAGGCCTCACTCTTGTTAGAAACTTCCCATATCAAAAAACCTGAATAAAACAGAGTAAGCTGTCCCCCTTTCCTATGAGAGAATAGAGAATACAAACCTTTAATCCCTGCAAGGTGGTAGTGACCCTCACACCTTTAATGCCAGCACTGGGGAAACAGAGACAGGTGGATCTCTATGAGTTCAAGGCCAACCTGGTCTACGAAACAAAACTAGTTCCACTACAGTTAGGTCCGTTACATAGAGAAACAGAAAGAAAAAAGAAAAGAAAAGAAAAGAAAACAACAACAACAACAAAAAACCCTTTAATCCCAGCACTCAGGAGGCAGAGGCTAGCCTGGTCTATAAGGGAGTTCTGGGATGGCCAGGGCTGCTATACAGAGAAACCCTGTCTTGAAAACCAAACAAACAAAAACAATCATATGTCAGATACACACCTTCAGGTTCTATTTATATCAACAATATCCCCACCCATAACTGCTAGAGAACCCCCACTGTGTGTTTCGGCGTGCACTGTCAGACTTCACATTGACCCGCCTTCAGCTGAACCTCACTCTGATTCGGATTGAGAACCCAGAGATAAACAAAAACCAGATGATGGCACATGTCCTATTGCTAGATGTATCCTCTTTCACTGTCTCTGCTCTCTCCCCTCCACCCCCAGTGACCCACACAGTGTGCTGGAAGTCAGGCAGGGCAATAGGTAAGAGAACTGGCTCTTGGGAAGGAGCAGCTCAGCCAAGAAAGGGGTGGGCAGCTCTGGACCAAATTCCTAACCATGTGGCAAGTTGGCGTCTAGGAGGCTGGCCTCACTGAAGGCTTCATTTGTGGTTTCAGAGCTGCTAGAAGAAAAAGCAAAGGTCTGTCACCGAGTCCGGTGCCAGTCTCTGCCTGCACCTGCCCAGCTGGCTGATCTTAGCAGCAAACAAAGCCAAGGAGGCCTCTCATCACGCTGTGTGCAGGCTGACAAGATGACTTGCTATGACAGGCAGGGACCCTGGCACCCAGGGAGGAACTTTATGAGAATATTGGACATTTACAGGGTGGTTCTCACAGACGCTGTGAGCTCACACAGTGGTTCACAGGGACTTTTCTAAAAGCCTTTGTATAGGCTTTTTATTAAACAGAGGCTGGCTGGACGTGTAATAGCTCCGACCCTACCATCCCTGGAAGGATTTTGCTGCAGGCGACTCAAGCTGCTCAAATCCACAGAGCATGAGTTACGCATTCCACAAAATTATTCCATAAATCCTAAAATGGGCTTTGAAAAAAAAAAGCGAGAAAAAACAAAGCAAATCAAGATGAATAAATATTAATGAATCTCCACTGTGGTGAGAGGAACGTGAGGCAGAGCTAATGACTGTCAACAGATACCATCGCCTTGAATATTTCATGGAGCACTGGTGCTGGACCTCAGAGTCAGGGTCACTTACCTCTGTGAGCAGGGGCAGACCCTGAAAATCTGCTAGGATGGGAGGAGGAGCATTCCTTGACCAGGAGGCTGGGTTTGCTAGCAAACTAGTGAGCTGGCCTGTTGTGTGTAGTAATAGCACTGTATTTCCTGAGCCATGTCACATGGCGTCACAAGCAGCTACTAGGATGTATGCTTCCCCCAGGGTACTGAGGACAAAGGAAATAATGGAAGTGTAAGGGAATAGAAATAGGGTCAAAGGGGTGGGAAAGAAACAAGAGAGGGTAATGGGGTGAATATGAGCAACCTGCATACTGAATGAATATGTCAGACTGCAACTGTTATTGTGTATAATTAACACATGATAATAAAAAGTTTTCAAAATGAAAGTAGGTGAGGCACTCACAGTATATGTAGTAAGTTACAGAGCTGGGATTCAAACCCTCAACTCTGAACTCAAAGCCTGGCACTACCTCCTTCCCTTCCTCCCATGAGATTTTCTAAGGGTCAGGTCACATTTTCAGGGCTGGATATAGACCCTCCATTGACTTGGCACAGGGCTCCCTGCCTCATGCATAGTAGGTATTCAAGAAATCAATAAATAGTTGTTGAATCAGATTGAGTTTCCTGCAAGAAGAAAATAACGTTGGCCTCTCCTGGGTGGGTGGGAATCCACGAGATAAATTATCCCCCAGGGACAGAAAGCCATACTGCCCAACCTCCTGGGAAGACACAGCATCACCTCCCTTCTCATTATCACTGCCATTATCACCAGTCTGCCCAGAACTGGAGTGCCTGATACAGAAGTGAAAAGCCTGGTGGACAGTAAGTGGCTCTTCAGTGACAGCCCCCACTTCTGTGCCTTCTCTTTAAGGCGAGTCCTTCAGGGGCTGCCAATCACATACCTTTTTTCCCCAACCACCAAATTCACTTAAAACATTTTCTTTAAATTAACAAATGGAAGAACAGGCACAGACTTTCATCAGTCCTCTACCAGATCCCCATCCGGACAGCTAAAATGTTCCACCTGTCAGTCATCGAAAATACCAGGCTTGAGCCTTGTAAGCACCCCCTCAGAATAGTTACCATTAACAGTCCTGGAAACACTGATTTCTGAAGCTTCTGAGACAGTAAGAGAAAGGGAAGGCTGGGGCAGGGGCAGCAGGAGGGAGGAGGGAGGTTTGTGGTGGTGAAGGTACTTCTTGATTAGCCTTACTCTCTCTGATTCTGCCGTGTGTGTGTGTGTGTGTGTGTGTGTGTGTGTGTGTGTGTGTGTGCATCTGCATGTGTTTCTCTCTGTGTGTCTGCATGTGTGTGTATCTCTGACTCCCACTTCCTGAACACTTTCCCCCAAGTCAAGTTTTCATTCTTTGAAATGATTTCCTGCTTATCTAAGCCTACTACGCAGCTTTATATCCCTAAAATGCATTCCTCTTCCACATTATTGACTTACTCTGGTCAAATCTCTGCCCATAATATCCACATAATACCTACATCTCTTCTTGGACAATATTAATTAGCTTTACATTTTGTGAGTGCATGTTGTGTGTGTGTAGATGCATTTGTGTGTATAAACATGAAGGCCAGAGATCACTCTTGGCTGTTGTTCTTCAGGCAGTATCTACCTTGGTTTGTAGGTGTGTGTGTGTGTGTGTGTGTGTGTGTGTGTGTGTTATTTTGATTTTGGTTTTAAGACAAGGTCTCACTGGTCTGCCTGAGCTTAATGAAGAGAATGGTTGACCAGGGAACCCCAGGGATTCTCTTGTCTCCCCATTTCCAGTGCTTGTTAGACTATAACCCTCAGCTTTTTAAACATGTTCTGGGCACTGCACTCAGGCTAAGGGCTTACAAGGTAAGTGTTTTATCAACAGGCATCACCCAACCCTGGTTGCATGTTTATTGAGGCATACTGGTTTCACTTGGTCTAAGTAAGTGAATTATCGTTAAACATAATCATTAAAACATCCTGTTTTATAGATGAGAAAACTGAGGGTCACCATTGTTCACTGGCTTTCCCCTTCCTGTTAGTCTCAACCCATGTGTCCCATTGCAAAGTGTACCTTCTGGTTTTACTCGATCCTTGAACCTGCTGTGGTTCTCTCCTGACCCTTCTTGGTGACAAACACTGGCCATGTTCTTGCCAGGAAATGAAACACTATTAGCTCCCTGGCTCCTGAATGCCACTGATAATATTTGAAGGTGACAGAAAAGGATACTTTGTACCCCCAGGTTTCTCCCTCTGTTTCTGCAGATAACCACAAGGAAACTGTCATAAACAGCTTGGTAGAAGATACCTCAAGGCCAAAGTGGTCATCTACCAAACCGTGTTGGGTAGCACTATGATGTGGGATGGCCTTCTGTATATGTGTTGCTTTTATTGGCTAATGAATAAAACTGTATTGGTGAATGGTTTAGCAGAGCAAAGCCAGGTGGGAAATCTGAACAGAGAAATAGAGAGTGAGTAGGTGGTGTCAAAGAGACACCATGTAGTTGCTGAAGGAGACAGACGGTGGATGGACCCTTACTGGTAAGCCACAGCCTTGTGCCAATACACAGACTAATAGAACACAGACTAATAGAAATGGGTTAATTTAAGATGTAAGAGTTAGCTAGGAATATGTTTGTGCTATTGACCAAAAAGTGTTGTAACTAATATAGTTTCTATGTGATTATTTGGGTCTGAGTGACTAGGAAATGAACAACCAGTCTCCTACTACAGCATTATCAACTCATTTTTGTGATGTCTCATGGCTTTTATGTAGTGTGACCATGCTTCAGGAATTCCCAATGCCCTCAGAAAGGGTAGTGGGCTTTCCAGTAGTCCCAGCCTCTGGATGTGGGAGCCCTAAAGAGCAGCTGATTATGCAGCTGGCTCACAGAGTCTTTCCTTTTAAGGATAATAAAATCGGGGGTTTCCAGGCCTTGATCATAAACCCTCATTTGATTTTACACTCTCTAGAGACCTGCACCCCCATTCTCTCCAGAACATCAACTTTAATTTAAAGGCCTGTCAAAGGCTTTCAGAGCTTAAATCTTTCCCTTCCAGCTGGTCAGAAATATTGGCATATTAATCTATTTAGCAATTATGTGAACAAGCTCTGACCATGTGTTATTGAAAATTAAACTATCAAAATGTGTCCAATCAAATCGTTCAATTTTCTCAGTCCCATCGTGTATTTAGATGCAACACCAAGATTAATTGTGAAGCAATGGGCCAGGTTCACCAGATGTTTTGCTGACCCCAGTCAAGGCACATCTGTCTCTCGGCCTCTAATTCTGGTCTGGGTCAGGGTCACTTTATTTTAAACACGCTGTTTGGTCTCCTGTTCCTTGCAGGACTGTGTAAGGCCATTGTCAGCTGACGATCTGTTTGGAGAGAATCACTAAGGAAGGAGAAACGCTCACTGGCTTTGAGACAAGGATGGAGACTATTGTTTGGGGGACAATAAAAATTATAGGTATTTTGAGTCCTAGTACCATAGAGAAAAATATGAACTATAAGGATTGGAAGCCACAGGTCTGGATTCCATCCCAGAGTCACTGTCCTTCCCGGTTATGGCACAATTTTTGTGGCCAGTTGTCCCCTCCCACCCCCATTATGCAGTATCACCACCAACTATGTAAATGTTACCCAACCAGAATGCCCAGGGCTCACAGAAAAAGCAAAATCTTATCAGTTACACAAAATTGGTCTTATCCTGGATCCCTTCCATTGATTGGATATGTAACCAGAGAAAAACAGATTTACCACCTCTGAGCTTTCTCAGTTATCCAATTAAGGCGCTAAAATATCAACCTTTCAGGGTTGTGAGAACTGGGACAGGGTATGTCAAGAAAGCCTGACTCTGTGTGCCATGAAGAACATTAAACTTCTTGGATTAGACCTGACCTGTCCTGTGTGTCCTGCTAATTATGAGCTGAGCACCTTTGAGCAAGTAATGGGGTCTTTCAAAGCCTTGGTTTCCTTGGCTGTAATGTTACATGTTTAATAGAATCTGTCTCACAGGAAATATTCGTGAACCATATAATTCATGGAAGTGTGTGGTAGTTTTCATGGAAAAAAGTTTCATGGAAAAAATTGAATGAATATTCCTGGAATGTTTTTTAATGACATGGAGTGTAACCAAGTCATTGATCAAATATCCATTTCACTCTCAACTTATTTTCTTGACCCATTTCTATGCTTCTATATAGTTCCCAGAATTAAAAAGTACTAAAAATCACAACTGAGTTCTGTTCACAACTGAGGATACAGCTCAACAGTAGAGTTTTTCGGTAACATCCATTAGGTACTGAGTTCAAGCTCAGGTAAGGCCAAAACCAACCAAATAAACAGAAAAGGTCATGTGATCTAATCCCTGGTGTAATCAGATACCTATCCCTTTTGTAATACAACAAGAGAAAAAAACATATGTTGCAACAATAAATGCAGGTGATTCCTTAAGAGGGCAGGTGCTGAATTATGAAAGGTAGTTTTTATAGAATACCTCAGGATGTTCATCTTGAAATATTATTGTATTCCTCAGGACAACAGTCTGTATAATCTTTGAGAGTGATGGAGCCTCCCTCAGCTGTGGTAGGCTTAACTCAAGAGTCTACAGTGCTGGACAGGAAATGGTCATCAAATCTGCCCAGCATTGTTGGCCTGCCATTTGCCATAGTTAGGTATGCTAGTCCTCAACCTTGTGGGTCCACTAGCTCCCAACGTTGGATGGCTATGATAGTGATCAATTAATCCATGTTCATTTTGTTCTCACTTATGTGACTTGTGTGGAGCTCAAATGGATACCTGTCTTTACTGCCTATGGGACTCTGACTCCTACCACACCTCCAAGACAAAGCTGAAGCTTTCCTGGTCACATCGTTATCTAAATCCCTGTCCATGTGGCAATTAGGGTGGTCTCTTTCTAAGAATGGGTTGAGGGCATTTAGAAGGTAACTATATCCACAATTTAGTATTGTAATTAAATGGAAGAATATGTAAAATATCAATAGTGTTTTGTTCCTCGAGGGGTGGAGAGCTCACGGGAGCTAGCCAGGAAGTGACAAGGCAGGCCCTGTTGTGTTTCTCAAAGCATTGCCCATATCTGATCAGCTTGGCTGTCTCAAGCTCAGATACAAGCTCCCTTGTTGACTTTTCTAAGTGTTTAGAACATTGCCAATTTAACCCTAGAATTCCTTTTAACCCTAACATCTGTTTTCATTGTTACAATACAAACTAAGAATTGAGAGTCAAAAGAAAATAAAAAGTATTTTAAGAGAGCAGCCTGCCAGGATGAAGAACAGAGACAGGGACAAAGGAAAGGGTAGTGAAGAACAGGAAGAGACAAAATTTCATGACAGGACTTTACCCCCCAAAATCCCTTAAAGCATTAGTGAAGTTATGTTGTCTAGCTGTTTACTCTTAACTTAAACATTTTCTACCACTGAGAGGAGAGGGACTCAAGAGACTCGGGAAGCTAATGGAAGGTGCAAGGCTCACAAGGTTTACAGGGCCCTTCCTGAAGTTACGAACATGGAGAAAATAGCTGGGGAAGGCAGACTCTCCAGTGAAGCTGACCAACAGTTGGGCGGGGAGTTCAAGGAATTCACCTTTTGGGAGTCAACATCCACTCTTTGGGCTGTTCGGTAATAAAGGTGCCTCTGACATGCATGGTACTTTAAGTAACACCAATGAGTTCACTGGTCACTAAGCTAGAAGTAAGTGGAGCAGTTTCATTGGTGTCCTCTCAGGAAAATGGATATTGGTTCATGTCCCCCAGGAAAAATTACACAGTAAATCCTAACAAGCATTTGGTATGAGGTGATCTATCATAGAACCACTGTTGAAAGGTCTCAGAGAAGGAAACGGGTTCATAGGTAAAGGAGTTAAAGATAGGAGCCCCCCCCCAATGTAAAACTCCCAATCAGTGGGTCTAGACATTTTATATAGTTTTATTATTAAAATATTCAGAAGCTTACTACAACAAGTGTTGGCTTCAGTGTCTTTGTAAAGTTCAGAAAATCACAAGAATATGGTGGATTTACTATTATAGTAAAATAAAACAATCCATCAAAGACTAAAACATGCACAAAGGAAACCTAGGACTACATAAATTCAGAAAGTCACATTCAGAAAGAGACGCATTTTGGTTTGTATCATTACAAATTAGGGGGATGAGGTTGGCAGCACACACATGTGTAAAACACAGTCCAAATCTCAACGACACTTTAAAAGGTCAAAACTCTGGCTCTGCTTAGAGTGGAGACTCTACCAAAGCACTAGAAAATATAGAGATGCTGAATTGACTTACTCTTTTGCCTCTGGCCTTCATCAGGTACACATGCAGAATACTGTACGAAATGTCAGAGTTGCTGTGAGAACCATCCTGCAGTGTAGACCTTTGAAGCCAACAGAAACCTGAAGAACAGGCGGTTTGACAGAAGTCCTCCAGGAACTCAGTCACCAAGCCCTGATGTAGATGCTTCAAGCAATAAAGTCCTTCTACATTCCAGCCACAGACTGGGTTGACTCTGATCTCCCCACCAACAGCTTGACAGAGAAGAGAAATGTAACGCCCAACTTCACAAGTCAACTCACCCGGGCCACCCAGAACTTTATTCTGGGTGTGTATTTGAAGATATCTCTAGATGAGGTAACATTAGTATTTTAATCAGGAAGCTAAGTAAGGCAGAATGTTCTTCCTAACCTGAATGTCCCTCATCCAATTGATTAAAAGTCCTGAACAGACTCAAAGCACTGAATAAGAGTGAACTGTTGCCCATCTTCTGTCTAGAGCAGAGTATTGGTCTTTTTGAGCCTCTGGAGTCAGATAAAAACATCTGCTGCCCCTTTACTCCTTCACTGAGATCAGAACCCAGATTCTTTGAGCTTCCAAATGGACTGAAGATTACCAGCTATCTAACAGTCCTCTAGGCCCTCAGTTCAACACTGGGACTGCTGAGGCATCCAGGCTTATGTTGGCATAAGCCAATCAAATAAATACCCTTTTAATATATATTCTATCGGTTTTATTCCTCTAGCAAACCCTGACAAATGCAGTGACATAATAGCATTTTAAGATAAACTAGGTGTTGTAAGCCATGAAGCAACCACTTTTTAAAAAGTAGTTTAGAAAGAGGCATAACTAAAAAAATTAGAAGTGGCAGGCAATACAATGGAAATACAATAGATAGTCGATTCAAAGTAAGGCAGAGAAAAGAGAGTAAAGATAGCAACTACTGGAATGGCAAACAGAAGGTGACCAGCAAGACTACACATTTATATCTACCCTGTCGATATTTATATGGAATATGAAAGGCCTGTATCTGGACTGGAAGGTAGATTGTTCCGTTGGGTAGGAAGATCCTGCCATATGCTACTCACCAAGATTTCATATATAATACAAAGATAAAACAAAAAGCAAGGGAGGGAGCAGGTACACAAAGAAAGCAACCAAAAGAAACCTGAAAGTACAAGGGTGGTGAGCTCATGATAAATGCTGACTGTGGAGCAGGGATTACAGTGGGAGGAAAACTGCTTACAGTGGCTGAGGAAGAAAGCAACCTGGTGGGTGGACCCCAGGCGTCTCAGCAAGTACCCATAATCTTGCAGTCAGCCCCAATTTCCAGCAAAGCCCTTGTGCCTCATTAGACCACTTGGGTAGCAGCTGTGTTTCTTGCTCACCTCTACCATCATGATGCGCTGCTGATTAACTAAGTTAATCCTGTGTACAAGTTTGTTGTCTCACATGTAAAGACATAGGTGTGTGTTAGTTAGTTTGCCTTTTTATAATTGGAATTCTCATGGTCCAAAAAACAATTTGGAAAGTAAAAAGGAATGTGTGGTTGGACTATTCGTAAATCTCAGTTCTACGATTATTGAACTATAAGGTCTTGAGCAAATTACCCAGCCTTCCCTGCAAACCCACATAAGTCCCCTGTGAATGGATGAGGAATTACAACCCACAAGATTGTTGAAAGGATTAAATAAGCTCATTTGTGGGAAGTGTGGTATGTAGCATAGGGCATACACTCAGGATGGCCCACGTTACCCCAACTTCTTATGAGACAAGCATTTCTTGGGCATATATTGATAGTAGCCATGAGGTAGGGGAGACTGGATCTCTTTTTTGAGGGAGGAGTGTGGGCTAAATGGCTAACTCTGTGGCAAGTCCATCTTCTCAAGCTGGAGCATAACTGGGAAACACATTCTTGTGTATTTCAGAACCTCAGCCTGATAGACCAACACTAGTGTCTGCAAATGCTAGGAGCAGTCACTAGTGATGTCCCAAAGGGATAAGCAATGAACTTCTGTAGCTCTTTAGAAGAGCAAGGGGGAGTTGGCATTAACAACAACCCAAGTCAGACAAGTGAATCCAAGAGAACCCACAAATCATGTGGGAACAGCTGACCTTTTGATATGCCTTTGTCATCTACAAAATTAGCACTTGACAATGATTCAATCAAGCTACCAAGAAGAAATCACAAAACCTTTCATCATGTTTTAAGCGACTTTATTTGTGCTTGGGCACATTCCGTCTACAGGTCAATGGTATGTTCATTTATCCTTATTCATTCATTTTATCTCTACTCTCCATATATTTAAGCTTCATCAAAGATCAGCTATGTGCCAGGTATCACAAAATCAGTGACATTGACACCCTTCTCTGTGTCTTGGCAACAAACTTTTATTTAAAACAGCAGATATTCAGCAAGCTTCTCACAGGTGGTCAGTTAAAGTCCAAGCCCCTCCCCTTCACACTTGAACACGCAAACTACTTGGTTCTGATCACTGGACACAAATCAGGAGATTCTCAGATGCACTGAAAAGAAGATCCAGCTTCCACTCCTCATCGTCAAGATATGGAGTACACTTGAGGAGTGACTGAGTGTTGGCTATGTTTTCAGCAGGTCATCTGCTCGACTCATTAGGAGAACTCCCTGCCTCATTAACCAATGTACCTGGTTCAGTGGCTAACACTCTTGATTGAGCAGGGAAAGTAATATTTCTTTTTAAAGATAGGGCCCTTCCACCCACCCTCACAGCAGTGGGAGATGCAACTGCTCAGAGAAACTTCAGTTTATTACAGAAATTCTTGCTTTCCCATTACCGCCCACCAGTGTGAGAGCACACAGGTGTGTGATGTGAACGGTGCTGACACCGGCGAAATCGGGACTGGGCTATTTCAGCAAATGACTGTCATCCAGTGTGGCTCTGCATTCAGTCAAAGAAATTTAAAAAGGTCTCAATTTGTGGTGGACAGAATGAGGCTGTTTTTAGCTGAAATTCACTAGATGAAAGCTTTGTTTTCAAAACAGACTCCTTTATAAGGACACTGGGTGTTGGGACTAAAATACCAATTCTCCAGTCACTCTTTGCCTTTGGTCTCCTCCTTCCGTGTAGAAGAATAGCAGGAGATGAGATCCCCAGATGAGGAGCATCATTCCCTGGGTAATACTTATGTCAGAACCTGGGATAAAACCCCAAAAAGCCCCCATGCTCAGCCTCATTGAATGGGCACAGACTTGAAATGAATATGTCTTCAGTTCTGAAGAGGAACTCTGAAAACTATCAGATATCCTGGAGGGTTGGTTAAGCCACAAGTTTATGCCCAGATACTGTTCCTCTAACTTTTCAACAATTGTGTTTTTAGGAATATATGATCTGATTTACATATGCCAACTTCAGTGGTGTAAACATCAGCCAGCCAGTTTGAAGCCACCATTGTGATTTCACTGATCATGGAATCTAGAAGAATCGGGCACTGTCTGCGCTTGAGGACTCACACCTACCTGTTCTAACCCCACAGTCCAGGTTCCACTTCAAATTCCCAATCAGACGAGGCTTGAGAATCACCACCTCCAAGTTCCCAGGCAACATAGACATCATTCACCCAATATTATAAATGATGGAGTGTATATAAAATCCCTTCCCTTGAGGACATAAACAATGTGTCTACTATCTAGGTATGGTCCCAACTACAAATAAAGGTGTAGTGACATCAAACTTCACAGTAAGGAACCAATGAGTTTCTTAGGCTTACTTACAGAGCAATGGATGAAAGGTTACAGGTAGGAGCATGGATGACTTAAAGGAGTCCCCTGAAAGATCTGCACCAAGCATAGAGGATGACTCCCTCCTGGCTATATAGATGAGGTCCCCTCTTCTCATCTGTCCATACTCTAGCCCCTTCCAAGGACCCCAAGTCCATGTTTCATTGGAGCAGAATTACACACAACTGATGGGTGGAGCATCTGAATACTCAGGTGAGGGGCCTGTGACTCTCCCTACTCCCTTCTTCCAAGAGAGAATGTCAACAGTCATCAAGCCTAGCTGTGATGGTCTTTGGGGAGTAGGCCCAGCTGGAATCCTGAAGATGATAGCAATTTAGCTCAGATAGTCCTGCACAACTTACATTATTATGAATGCTATGGGACTTTCCTTTGACCACAGAAGTCACAGAACCCCTATTTTCATTTCAAAGGATCGTCTTTATTTCCCCCTGTATGTCCTGGAGTGGCCCAAAAGAAATCACTGGAAAAACTGGTCATGACAAACCCTGAGCTACAACATTGGTAAAACTAGACATACTAATGTTTACAAAAGTGTCATACGTTCCTACCTTTTCTTTGCACCTCCTCTGTTTATAAGCATTATTTAAAGAACAAAGTCTTGTTTAGATTTGCTTACACAATGCCAGTGAAAACCCACTGAACTGGAATGAGTGTAGTATATTGGCTAGGGTCCCAAGAACACATATCTCATTTCTACCACTCACTCTTTAATCAAACCACCTATTCTTGACTGTATTAGACTGTTCATTTGTGTAACAGATGTTTCAATCAATCCCTATTATGGGCCAATCCCTGGTACTTGGAGTATAGTAATGAAAGAAGCAGGACCAGATTTCACCCATGGAATTTATAGTACCTTATAGAAGGCAAGTTTCAAATAATAAATGCTTCAAATAAAAATCCCAGGATGTGCACAGTAAAGAAGAATGCAAGGAAGCAGGGGAGAAATCCTTAAGGAAGACAAGAATGAACTGAGACCCACAGGTTGGGTAAGATATTTCCTAAGAGGTAACTGGGGAAGGAGGATGGTAATTTGAATAGGAAATATCCCCACAGGCTCAAGTAATTTGAACATGTGGAGGAAGTAACTGGGGGGAGGGAGGTTAAGTTGAGAGTTTATAGCCTCATCCTATGGCAGTTTATTCTCTCTGCTTCTCACGTGTAGATGGATGTATGCGTCAGTAAGTTTCCCTCTCTGGTTGCATGCTGTCATGCCTCCTCTAACATTATGGACTCTGCTTCTGGAATCATAAGCCAAGAAAAACTCTTTCTTTTAAGAGTTGTTTCTAGTTATGGTAGTTTATCACTGCAACAGAAAGTGGGTACAGGATGGGCAAGAGATTTACTGAGAGGTGATGGGAGATAGAAAAGGTGCTTGGTGGAGGTTACTAGAGAAGGAAGAGGAGCATGGCAGAAAACCAGTATTCTAGGGAAGAGAAACTGTAGGTACAGGGAGAAGGGAGGGGCTGCATGGGATGAACCCAATAGGAGAGGTGGGTTTGGATTTTCCCCGTGAGCAGGGAAGGCTGTGGAAGGATTGGAAAATCTCTCTTCAATCCCAGCAGCCTAAAGAAATGGTGTCTCTGAAGGTAGCACAGCTGATGTGGCTTCTGAATCACCAACACATCTCCCCACACAGCTTTCTTGTTCTTGAGTCAACCAGACCATTCCACAGTGATCTCTGATTGCTTTCTTCTTGGCATTCTAGTCCTTCAGTTGCCAGCTGCCCTATCACACATACAGGGTGCTCTGATTTAGACAAAGTCATGGAATACCAAGGAGGGCTGACCTTAGTCAAAGAAAACCAGGATCCAGCCCAGATGTCATAGCTAACCAGATATAGATCTCCAAGAGTCCACATTTGTCTTAGGTCCTTTAGTGTTGCTATAACAGTCATGGCTGGGTACCTTGTGAAGAAAGGAGGATTATTCAGCTCACAGTTCTGAAGATCCAGTAATATACTTCCAGCATCCACTCAACTTCTCATAACAGTCAGAGGGAAATTTATCTCACAGTGGAGAAGTAGACACAGGAAGAGAGTACACGTGAAAAATCACATTCTCTAGAGATAGAATGGAGATTCTGGACTTGTTTTATAACAAGTCTCTTGAAAAGTGTTCAATCCTGTCTACACAAGTGAGCATTGGCTACTGGGAGAAAAACACAAACCACTCTTAAAGTCCCAAGCATCTCTCAACACTTTTACCTAGGGGCCAAACCTCAACACTCAACACAAGTCATAGTGGAGACAAAGTCTTCAAACCATAGCAGCATTCAGCCTCTTGGGACTTTTCATGTCTTCAATGTTCAGACTTCCTCCACGTTTTATGAAGTGGTTGGAAAGGAGATGAATAAATTAACAGCAGTAACAACTTTAGAACTCTGTGATTGCATGCAATGATATTATTAACAAAGTGTGGTTTGATAGGTCAGGCTTCACCTAACAGGATTTCCTGATCAGAAGACATTCAACCACATAGCTGCCTGTGGCCTGATCTTGCAGTTTTGATCAAGTGTAGCCAATGAGGGCTGAGTCCAGCCTCAGGAAAACCAGGGCATCACATATCTTGATGTTCCATGCAGAACTTGCCTTTAATCACTTGGGCTCTATCAGTCACCATACCTTCCCTTATAAGGGCAAGTTGAGTTGTATGAGGATTATCTGATAATTTTTCAAACAGGTTTGACCCAGGTACTTATCAAACCTATAAATGTGTGGGTCCTGCTCCAGAACAACTAAATTAGAACCTTAACCAACACTTAAGTCCCCTAATTTGCCTGGTACACAGAATCCCAAGCTTTGACCTTAACCTCAGAGAGTTGAAGACAAAGGTTCTACCAACAAGACTCAGGCTCCACATCTGGACCTCTGATCACAGACAATACTTATCTCTATCCTTGGTAGGGGCTGCAAGGGTTAAATGAGCTAACGTGTGTACAGGGCTTAAAACAGCATTTGGCACTTGGGAAGTGCTTGATAAATGGCCTCATTTTGTGTGTCACCCTGGTCTCTTAGTGGCCCTGTGTGTGGGCAGATGGGGAACTAATGTCTAGAAAAGCAAAGTGAGTTACCAGAGGTCACACAGCTAATTAGCGGCTGAGCAAGACTCAGGCCAAGGCATCTAACTCCCTATCCAGCTGTGTCCACCACCACACTAGGCTGCTTCCTTCATGCTCTGTTCTTTCTTAAGCACTCAGCTTCTCTGCATAGGCCTCTGGGTAGCCACGTGGAGCTCCCCAGGCCTCCCTTTCATTAGCAATTTATCTCCACATTCCTTTGTATCTTGCAAACAGATAGCCAGGCTGAGCCCAGCTGACCTCCAGAATCCCCTCAGACATAATTGAGTTTGCATTATCTGACAGGTAGCCCATCTTCTAACATTTAGGTAAATTGCAGAGCTGCTGCCCTTGACCTGTATAACCCGCCCCAGGGCGGTGAACCCTTTGTTTTTCTTGCCACAGTCTCCTCCCTGTGTCCTCTTCCAGCCAACTCTCCTTTAAATACAGCCCCACCATTCATGCTCACTGCTGTGGACGTTGTCTTAATGCCAGGCACGCAGGAATATAAAGCCAAAACCATTGCCATTGCAGAACCCAGCCCTGTCTTTTTGAGACAGGGAGATTTAATTTAGATAGAGATGGTTTTAGAGATTCCAACATCCCAGCCTACCCTTGAGGAACAAACAAACAAGGTAAAAGTCTCTTACAGCCAGAGACTGGAGAAGAATAGCAGTGACATCCCATCTTCTAGGCCAGGCTCCTGCTCCTGCCCTTGAGATTGCAGTTCTTTCTGTGTTTGACAACCTAGCCCTCCTCTAACACTTCATCCATGCCCTCCATCCACTCAGGCTGCTGTGTGATTTTTGAATCTTAGTTGAGCTGGTACTTTGCTTTCTCTCCTCCTGCCTCTCTCCATATCCCTGCTTTTTACCTCTTCTTCACTCTTGCAACTCAGAATAAGTGAAACAGGGTTGGGTATCATTTTGAGGACTTAGGATGTGTGCTTGTAAAGTGAGGGGGCTAACCTAGGTCATTTGAAACGGCTCTCCTATCTCTGACGCACCAGGGTACTCGGGCTGGCTCACACTTGCCTTGCAGGCACAAGACCAGAGGCACGATCAGCAAAGGCATTTTGCAGCTTCTTTGAAACCTGATGGCAGAGGTTCACAGACCCTTTCCATTCTTCACATCATTAATGTTTTAATGGTTTTTTTTTCATAGTCCCACGAGTCAAATGAGAATCACCTAACAGTTCTACTTATTAAGCAGGTAGGTGTAAAGGACTTAATGACTATTTATGTATATTTTGAAAATACATATAAATTGTAAGGGAAATACTGTTTCAATTTTCTTCTTGAATAATAATTACTAGCTAATAGTTACTGCAAGCTTTCTCAAATGGGAATCAGACCACGTATCCCCCACCCCCAATTTCTTGCTCTGCCTGGACTTAGCATTTAGAGAAGTGTCTAGAGTCTGGCTTGAGAAACTGGAAGAACTGTGCACATTGTACTTTATTTCAGGCTGGAAACATAAGTAAGAAGATAACTTATACTTAGGCAACTGAGACCTGTTTGTCTTTCACTGTTTACTAAATACAAATATACAAATACATCCAGGCCCAAAGACCAAAGGAAACATTGATTAGCCAGGTGTGTTACATGGATCTGCATTCCCTGGGTAAATTTTCAGCCCTATGCTGAAGGTACTTGAATAAATAGTCAAAATCAAGCAATCAGGTATTACATGGTATTTGTAAATAGCTGTTGAGCTTGGTTAAAAGGTTGTTTAGAGACATAAATCCTATGGACATCTCAGCCCTACAAGGGAAGATGCCTGAACTCAGGCAAGGCTCAGCACGTAAGAACCAAGTCAAGACTTTTATCTGTATCTTTCTGACTCCAGAGACTGACTAAAAGTTTTCCCACTCAAATTACCTCTTGGAAAGTATGCGTCTCTCCTCCAAGGATGTCAAATGTACTACTTTGCAGGAATCCCCAAATATTGCACCACAAAGGCCATGACAAACCAGTGATGGTCTGCCCTTCTGTAACCAGCCTACATCTGTGTCCCAGCTCCAAAGATAGCACGTTTTCTCTTTGACTAACCTCTGGATGCCTCAGCTTCCAGAAAGCTGCACTCTTCCCAGGGGCTGCAAAGATGTTTGATTGCCAGGTTCATTTCACCTTCAGTAGTACAAAGTCCTCTCTTCCTGCTCTCCCCTTCCCCCCTCCTCCCCTGTCCTTTCTATTTAAAGGGAAGGATATGCAGAGTCCTTTAAACAGAAGAGTCAAAAGCTATAAAGGAAGTGACATTTGTCTCATGTGGAGAATGGGTAAGAGTCAGTACCTCTAACATATAGGAAATTCATTAGACTAAATACCCCATGGGCATTTATTTCTCTCACTGGTCAAATGGGTCTTGAAACCCCAATTCTACGTATAAAGCAAATATCAGGAGGCACTGTGGCTCTCTCTCCATGATCAGAATTCAGGGTGGAGGCCATGTATCAAGGCCTGGAATTAGTGGGGAGCTCCTATTCCTTATCCTTTATCAACAACTCAGACATGTTAAGACTATGGGTATGAGATAAACAACAACCTTGCCTCAGACTTAGCAAGTATGTAGCCCATCTATCAACGAAGACAGTCCCCAACTCTAACCTGCAACAGTGGCCCCTTGTGTAAAGAGAGCGCCTGCCTTGGCATCATTCCCAGTACCAGTCATTGCCACAACAAGTTCTTCCTTCTCCTTTGTTCAAACAAAAGCTTCCAACTTATGAAAAACAGATTTTGTTTTTTCTTATTCCTATAAAAACTTGCCATGACACAATATTCCTTAAATCTCCTCTACTTCTTAAAACTTTAATACAAATCTTTTAATCACTCAACCTAGTGAAAATTTTGTTTGCAGAAAGGCCCTGCTGCATTCTTGGAATTTGATGGCCAAGAACAGCAAACCCTTTCTCCTTTCCTTCATTCCTTTTGTATCAATTACAAAATAGCCAGTTAACTAATACTGTGATACGATACAGTCACATTTTATGTTAGAATAAAAACAAAGTGAACTTCCAGCCCTGATGTCCTTCCTAGCCCAATTCGGGTCATAGGGTATCAATTTTGCAAACAGAAATCCCTGATACTTTCATTTAGTTTGTTTATGCCTTTGTGTGAAATCAAGATTATTGTTTTCAATACATGTTTATTGCTGAACCAAAGGGATGGAATGCAAAGCCTGGCGATCAAGGGAAAACTGTTTTCCCAGAGAAACACATCCAGTTTGCAGAGGGTAGAGACCTTGACTATGCCCTCTCAGGTACAACCATTCATGGACCCACCTAGGTCCTTCCCTGATGTTGCCTCTTGGATCAGACTTTATCATGTGCCCTCACTTAAATCCTCTGGTGAGCAGGGCCTTGACTAAGAATCACTTAATGCTGAAAACCCTATAAGAAAATATGGAAGAAATACAATCAAAAGTACATTCCACAAGGACAGTGAAAAGGAGAGGGGTTCATCCTTCTCCTTTTTTTTTTTTTTTTGAAGAAATATTTGTCTTTTGCTCTACAGGTCTGCAGTTTTATAGAGGCCTAGGGTCACATACATCTATTTCTATAGTGAAGACACAGAAATCATACAATAAAAATTCTTGGCATATTCCTTTGCAATCAATTCCTACCCTCATCTAGGCCTATAAATCTGTTGCAGTTTTGCAAACTGTTATCTAAAGCCTATATAAACTAATAATTTTATAATTAGAATTGGAAAGTATTTACATTGGATTCTTTCTCTTAGCAAAATACACTTGAAATTCATGAGTTCTGTTACCCATATAACTGATCTGTTCCTTTTCACCGCTACTCACGTGCTGGTATTTGTCTACTCTTCTGTCAAAATGCGCTCTGTGACTTCAAGTTTGGGGGTGCCAATAAGTATAGTGCAATGAACATTTGCATACAAGTTTTTCTGCTAAAGACAGACTTCCATTTTTCTTAGGTAAATAGCCAAGAATGGAGTTGCTGGGTCATGTGGTAAACATATGCTTAATGTTATCAGAATTATAAAACTTCTATTGAAATAACTTTTCCAGCAATGTGTACCAGCTAGGTGCCCTGCATCCTGCACACATGGTTGGACACTCTGCTTTGTTTTCCCTTTTTTTAAAACCTCAAATTGTTACCATAGTTGTCTGGTGAGATCTTAGCTGTGTTTTTTAACTGGCATTTATCCTAATGTCTTTAAAAATATTTATCCATTGCTTATTGAGTAGTTTGTCTTGTTATTGTTGAGTTTCAAGGGTTTTATACATTCTGATTCAAATCCTTTGTGTTTTATAAATATTTTCTCTGCTTTGTGGCTTGTCTTTTCATCCTGTTGACAATGTCTCTTGAACAGTTTTCAATTTTTTTTTAATTCTACTTTGTCAATGTTTTCTTTCATAGGTCACGCTTTTGATGTTGTATCTAAGGAATCTTTGCTTAGCCCAAGGTTACACAAAGTTTCTCCTGTTTTTTCTAAAGAGTTTCTTAGTTTGAAACTTTAGTATCTCGTCTATTTTCAGCTCTATGCTTGCTTTTCATTGGTGATCTTTCAAAGATGGAGGCAGAAGTAGGAAGTGAAGTTCAGTTTGGCATCCTTGAGTCAGTCTTGGGACAATTAACTCGGCACCTCTGGAGGGGTCTTGTGCAGGTGGATCCATGTTGGGCTCTGCTCTCAAATGGCCAGAGTTGGGACTGTTTCCCATGCCCTGTTTGGTAATGGGGGAATTACCAAGACTCGCTCATTTCCAGCCAAATAAACTGACATCAGCAAAGTGAAGACTGATGCCAGGACCTTAGTTCTGGACTTCAGAGTTCAAACATGGCTCTTAGCTAGAGAGGGAAAATGGGTTATACTGCATGCTAGGACAGCAGCAGGGTCATGTGATTGACCCACAAGTCCTGAACAGGGTGGCTGAGCCTCCAGCATAACCTTTCCCCGAATTCACCAACTGTAATGCCCTCCAAATATTGCTCTCTGGCACTACAGTCTGCTTTGGCAGTGACTGATTTTTATCACTTTCCTCTCCCAGTCTCTTCATTGTTCTGGTTTGGTTGTCAAGGAGTTTCTGTCAGTTTTTTAATGGACCCTTTCCTCCAACGAGAGCACAAAGACCCTCATATCCTAGTTTAAAAAGAGAGAGAGAGAGAGAGAGAGAGAGAGAGAGAGAGAGAGAGAGAATGCTTAAAAACTACTGCTACATATGATCAAAGATAGTGTCCTCCATGCCCTCAACTTCAAAATGGACCTCCCCTAAAACTAGCTGCAGGGCAAAGGGACCTGAAGCTTGAGAACACATTGTTTTGGGACTCAGAAAATCTCAATTCTGGCACTTGTGTTTCTCTCTTGGGAAAAGCACTTACTTTTGATTTCCCAATATCAGAGTTAAGCATTTAAAATCTATTCTTGGCTGTGTGAGTACTAGGATGAAATAATCACTGTATGTGAAATAGCTGGCACTTTGTGGAAAACTTTCATAATTGCAAGGACCGAGGTAGCTCAGCCTTCCCCACCCTCCCCTCCAGGATTCACAGAGCTCTTCTCCAGACCAGCTGCCTTCCATCTAATCAAGATGCCCCCTGCTGCTAGCCCAGCTCATCTCTGATGATCCTATCCAGTCAATGGCCCTCAGACAATCAGACAGGAGTCGAGAACATCCTAATGGCTTTTGAATTCTTTGAAAAGTACATGTGTATGGATAGTGCACTGCACTTGTGAAGAACTTGTCTCAGATCAATTACTGTAAATGCTCTAAACAGCCTCAATTGATTGCTGTGTGTGATCTGAACTTCTGATTAATAGAGGCTTTGTTTGAAAGGGACTGCTTTTCTGAAAGAGAAGGGGGAAATCGGTACCTATTCTTGCCAATATCCTGAATTATGAGTCTGCAAAACTGTCTCGATTATCAAGTGTCTTTGTCCAGTGCTTTGATACTCTCTGGGCAAGTCTGACCAGGTGGACAAGACTCCTGTGTGTGGGAAATTTGGGAAGAATCAGCTGGAATGATCTTATTTCAGCATAATTTTTTAATTTTTTTACCAGATTGCTTGTGCTAAACACAGTTTTACCATCCTAGGGCAAAAGAAGGAGGGGCAAGCTGCCTTGTGCCTTGTGTAGCTCTGCTGACTCCTCAAAGCCCTCTGGGGCATAGTCTTGAATTCTCTTGACTCTGAGGTTGAAACATCCATCTTTCTCTTTCTGCTACCCTCATTCCTGGAGGACTCATGTAGAGATACAATTCCCATGTGCACATGAGTATTCTTTTGCCTTAAAGTCTTAAAATGCGAATGTGAATCTAGGTGTGACTTCTACTGGCCAGACCCTGGCTTCAATATTAATCACCTGAGGATAGCAGAGAGGAGTGCTGGACAGTGTGTAGAGGAGGCAGAAGCTCCCCACAAAGCACAATAAGGCAAACAAATCAAAATCAAACTCCCATTTAAAACATTTCTCTCACCAGCAGGCTATTCATTTTTCTCTAGTGTACATCTTGCTTTTGATCAGGCAGACGCAGTGATCTGATCAACTTTTCAATTGAACAAGAAAGAAAACAAGACACATCCAATTCACATCATGCTTGTGGTTTTGTGTAGAACTTTTCCTCTTTGAATCTCATGCCTGTTTATTATGACTTCAAAAATGCTTTTCTTCTCTCCCTCATTTCTTCTCCTTTCCCACAACTTTCATCCCTACCCCTCCAGTACTTTGTACATTGGGGAGTTATTCAAAATTCAGGAAAGTTCAGTGGTCCAGAGAGCCAGGTCTTCATGCTGGGTAGTCACTGACTATGGTTTTGGGAGAGCCTGTCTGGACTCACCTCCCACCTCCAGCCATGTCACATGGTTCTCTGAACCAGGCTAGGTGTGGTCAGCCCTAGTTTTGGAACAACAGGAGTGTCTACTCTACCCAAGGTTAGTGTAGAACACACACTGTCTCCCTGACAACTACCCTGTGTTTATTTATTAAGCCCCTTTATTATGCCAAGTCCAGAGCCACATATTTTGACTTGGAATATTTGATCTCCATTCCAAAAAGTATTATGTGGTTTAAGTAATAACTTCATCTCCCCTTCTTTTGTATTATTTTGGAATAGGGTCTTGCATGTAGCCTACGTTAGGCTGGCATTCTCATCCCTTCTTAACCTCCCAAGTTCACCACTGAATCCAGCTCTCACTCTCCTCATTTTAACTACACGGTGCTCACAGTGCATTCTGCTGTTGCTTAAACTCAGCTCTGCTTTGATTCTGATGTTCTTTTCATGAATATCATTTATTCATCAGAAAATGCTAGTTAAGTAAAATAACAAAGTAGTCACACTGACGTGGAAAGTCTCTGAACTTTTCTCTGGAATTTTTTTTTTTAGATTTCTCTTAAATATGCCTCCTATAATTTATTGCAGTCCCATTTTATCTAAAATGACCCGATGTAGTTGTTTATCTTAAAGCAGGGAGAGAAGACAGCAGGAATACAGCCTTCATGGCCCTAGCCAATCCCCTGATAACAAAAGGGAAAAGGAGTCAAGTACGTTGGAGGAAATGTTTCCTTCTCTTCAGTAACATGGCTTTTGAGAACAAAGCTGCTGACGAATATATTATAGACAAGCAAATTGGATGAGTTCTGTTCAGGAGGTCTCCATGACCATCCGGTGGTTTATGTCCTCACAAAATCTGTCCCCTGAGGCTATTTCATGGGTTTGTAACCAGACCTCATTTTCACAATGTGGCTGTCTGGAGAAGGGAGGGGAGCAACCCAGGTGTGCTGACCTTACCCACAGACCTGACTGTACCCAGTACCTATCTCATCTGCCTTTGTGAGGGGTCTCACCCAAATGCCTACAAGTGCACACGAAACTTGAGTTCCCGGACTTTGTAATCATCAGCTCTGACCTTTGACCCCCCATTAGGCCAGTGGCCCCCAGCTGAGTGACAGCATAGTAACCACAGTATTTGTGCATCTATCCGCTCAGCAAATGCGAAGCACCGGTCCATTAGGTGTTAAGGATATAATCGGGACAAAAATCAATACAAGTCCCTGCCTGTTTTATTAGATAAATAGATATGAGAAGCATAGGATGAAAGATCATGTCAGAAGGTCCACAATGACAATCAACGGAAGCCAGCCACTCCTTGGCCCAGTTCAGTTCCTGCCTGTCTGCCATGGGCCATCCTGGAATTCTTCTTTGCCCTAGTCAGCTGCCTCTCAGCCCTGAGACTTGATCTCAAGAGGACTCGCTGAACTCACTGATGTCTACATGCCTGGGACCATGTCTCCATCTGCTCCCTCATGCCCTTCTCTTCTCTAGGGTTCATTCCTATGCTCTTCCACTGTCTAACCCTGATCCAATCTTTAAGCTTTCTTGTATTGTTCTCCCAAGACGAATTTCCTGTCATGGTTGCCTGTGTTCCACACCCCAATGTTAGGAACCCCGGGTTCACCTCTGCTATTTGTGTGATGCTTGCTCAGGCATCTATTTCAAGGATCTGAATGGAAAGGAAACATTATCTCCAAATACCCTAAATCAAGATATGGTCACTTCCATGCATGTACACATGAGCAGTGCTTATATTAAGCCCTCGTCTGAATGAACACAGCTGGCTGTGGGTACAGGACCACAATGCTTTGTGGCCCCTAGATTGACATTTATTTGCAGAACAATACTACCATGGAGACAGGCTGCTTTGTTTATTCAACCATATGCCTAATGTGCTCTGAATCTCTTTTAGTTCTCCTCTCAGTGATATCTTACTGCCGCCAGGGTCCTGGGGTTAATTATATACCTTCTTACATTTAAAATGATTTCCCTTCTTAATCCACTTAAAACATGTGTCCCTCAGAACAGAACGCTAGTCTCCCTCATCTGGAGATGTCATTTAACTAGACGCCTAAGTGGATTTTCAGATGTGCTGATTACAGTCCAGCTCTCTGTGCAGAGCTGCTCCTCCCACCATGTCAACAGCTGCTGTTCTCCACAGCTTGCTGGCCTGCTGGCCCTGAGGTGCTCGCTCATTTTGTCTGTAGAACTGCCCTTCTCAGACAAGCCATTTGCTGTCTCCAGACGACAAAGCCACCACCTTTGGGAGTTTTGCAATGAACAATTACGTCCAACCTCTTCTCCAGGTTGGGAAATCTACTTATCGACAGTTATTGTTCAAATACAAAGTGCATTATAGAAGCTTCAAATCAGCACAGACTTGTCTTCAAACAAACAAATAAACCAAACCAAAAAAGGGGGGCTGGTATGTAGCTCAGTGGTATGGTACTTACTTGGTATGATACTTACTTAGCATGCCCGAAGCTCTAGACTCAATATACAGCACTTCAAAAACAAGTTTTTACAACACCATTCTATTTTACATGAAAGTTAAATTGGAGAATGCCCAATTACACAATCAGTTCTGAGCACACAATGATTCAGTTACCTACCCTCATTTCAAAAGCAAGCTTACCACGTCCTGAATGTTTGCTCTGCCTTCTGTGCTGACCACAGCCCCACAGCACTGTGTATTCCGTGTTTACACAGCAGCTTTGAAATAAACAAGGATAGCACAGAGGTGGAGAAAGCAAAGAAAGAGAATTTGAGTTTTTTCAGCTTTGTTATCCAATGTGACCACTTGAGTATTTATTTGTGTTTAATATTTAAAGCAGTGAAACAGAGTGTAAGCTGTGAAGTCTAGCTTTAATAGAAGTGCAAAGGTTAGTTCTTACATGAAATCTCTTGCTGAATTTGAAAAACAACCTTACAATTGAAATGTATTCGTTGTAATTGTAAGCCATGTATACGCAGCATGCCTGAGTGTTCATGTGTGCACCAGTGCATGTGAATCCTGGGTTCACATGAGTGCACGTACATTTGTAGACCAGAAATCAGCCTCCTGTTAGGGAGCTCTCCACCTTGTTCTTTGAAGCAGGGTCTTTCATTAAGAAAGTTTACCAACAATTGGCTGAGAGGGTCACCAGTAAACCCCATGGGTCTGCCTTTCTCTGCATTCCCAGCACTGGGTTAACTACGTGCCACGATACTTGCCTTTTCCTGGGTTCTGGGAGAGAATTAGGTTTTCATGTGGAGAAGACACTTTACTAGCTGAGCTATCTTTCTGTCTAATTGATAATTTTTAAACTAAACGACAACTTAAGAAAAAGTGGAGTTGGGCTGGAGAGATGGCTCAGAGGTTAAGAGCATTGCCAGCTCTTCCAAAGGTCCTGAGTTCAATTCCCAGCAACCACATGGTGGCTCACAACCATCTCTAATGGGGTCTGGTGTCCTCTTCTGGACATCAGGCATACTCACAGACAGAATATTGTATACATAATAAATAAATAAATAAATAAATAAATAAATAAATAAACTCCATCCTTAAAAAAAAGAAAAAGTGGAGTTCTATCAAAATCTATTTATTATTTAGACAGTCATATAAATGAGATGTTCAGAATTGGACCATCATCAAAGAGTCAAAGTTGAAGCTACTATTTAGGTAGGTATGCAATTGCTGAGTAAATAGCTGGGCTTTTCCATTGTTCTAAAAGGAATATGGAGGGACTTAAAAGTCGTGACAGTACTGGTTCATAATTATTCTGAGTTTGGTAGAGAGCTTTGAAAAGTAAATAACACTAGCCCAAGATCGCTCAAGATAACTTAAAGCACATAAAACATTGTGAGTTCAATATCATATACAGCTTTGCCTCATGTTGGCCACGGAACATGGTTCTGTTGTGTGTGGGGGGTAAACTGTCATCACCCCAGGTGTCAGGTATCCTAGATGCTCCCTGAATTACAGTTGTGCTAATTAAATTAGCATTGCCCTGATCACTGAGAAATCGAAAGCCTTTTCCTGAAAATTTCTTCTTTGACAAATCACGTACTAAATTCTGAGGCTGTTCTGTGTTAAATTTTATGATAGATTTGTGCAAGTTCCCTCATAGTCTTCAAAATAATCATTGTATCTTCACACGAGTTCTTATATCATGTCTCAGTATTCTGTAAGGTCCAATAGAGACATATATTTGCCTTTTTGCTTATGATTTAAAAATTTTATTTATTCTGGTGAAAGAAATCAGATGCTAGCATGACTCTTGACATACTACACTTGATTGGGAGAAAATAACTTCCTTAGTTTTTATGTTTATTTGTTTCTAATACTCATTTTTATTAAAGCATATTTTTAAAATGTAACAAGAATGACACCGATAGACAAGCCAAAGTGGATGGAGGAAAGCCTATGAAATCTCAGTCACACATAAATGTTGTGGGAGGTCCTTCCGCCCCTCCAACCAATAGCTGCTGTGATACCAGCCCATTGGGGTGTGGTCTCTCTCCCTTTAAAAAAGCGGCTATTTCCTCTGCTCACTCTCTTCACTTCCTGCTCCGCTGGAGACTAGACTCCCTTCCTGGTTGTGAGAGGGCTGTTGTCTGAGACGGTGATCTGTAAGTTTTCCCCTTTAAATAAATAACACCCTATTAATCATAACTCCAAACTGGTGTGGCCTTGTTCGTGACTTACGCCTTCACATAAATAACTGCAGGCTACTGAGGAATGCTGAGAATGGGAGAAAGAAATCTCTTCTCCAAGGAGGAACTCACCAATGAGAAATTGTAAGCCCTGAAGATATACATACAGGTAACACTGTACACACACTGAGTAGGCTATATTTAGGAATATATATGTATATATACATAAATGTGTGTGTGTGTGTGTGTGTGTGTAATAGCAATTAAGGAAAAGGAGAATCCTGAGTTTGAAGAGAGCATGGAAGGGTATGTGCAAAGGTTTAGAGGAAGGGAAGGAGAGATAGGAATTATGTACTCATATTTTAATATCAAAATAAAAAATTTAAAATTATATTGGTACATAAGGATTTCTACATCTAATAAAGAAAGATTAGCAATGGTTAGGATTACTTTCCTCCATAGAAGAAAAACAAAAGTCTTTAATAATGTCCAAAACAGTAAGCAACAAGTAATAAAGAGTAACATCTCCAGGTGGTGGTGGCACAGGCTTTTAATTCCAGCACTCGGGAGGCAGAGGCAGGCAGATCTCTGTGAGTTTGAGGCCAGCCTGGTCTATAAGAGCTAGTTCCAGGCTAAGTTCCAGGCTAGAAACCCTGTCTTGAAACAATAACACCAAAAAACAAACAAAATAACAGCCTCAGAGAGATGAGAAACAGTGGGATTGCAGTTGGTTGGGCTTTCTGCTTGGGAATTTCTAGCTTGTGCCCAGGGGTAGAGCCTAAGAGTCTAGCAGAGCTACAAATAGAGAACAAGGTACCTGTGTTGCGTGGGATAGACCACCGATGCAGCAGAATTACCCAGAGAACTCTGGAACTCTGGGAACTCCCCCACTTGCACCCAAGAAAGGAAGAGAAGAAAGAAAGGAATGAGGAAAAGAAAAGGAATTAAAATTGAGGGAAAATTAAGGGTTCAAGCTCCTACTACTTTATTGGTAAATTCTATTAAATACTTAAAGAATAAATATTATAATGAAGTCATTGCAGACAAGTGAAGAGATGGAAATATTCTCCACTTGACTTCCATGAAGGCAGTATAATTATGGTACCAAAGTAATACAAAAATACCACCAGGAAATTATGATATAAACCAATGTTTCTCACAAGCATACATGTAAAAATTCTAAAAAACTTTATTAAATGCAACCAATAACAAATAAGAAAGATAATACATCATGACCCCATGTATGTTGTTCCAGGAATGCGGGATTGGCTTAATATTTGAAAATCATTAAAATTTGTGATTTATGAGGAAACTTTTTTAAAAATTAAAAATCATATGTCACTAGACACAGAAAAAAAGGATTTGACAAAATTCACACATCATTCAAAAAGTAATTCTCATCAAAGTAGAAGGAAAAGAGATTTTTTCGTTAACACTAGGAAAAGTACCTACAGAAATTGAATATATATATGAAAAAGATTTGAAACAAAACAAGGATGTCAGTTCTCACTACTTTTATTCAACATCACACTTACAGTTCCTAGCAGTAGATGAAGAAAAAAATCTACAAACACACACACATATATATGCATGCATATGCATACATACACACTTGCATACATATAAAACATACATACCTATTCACACAAAAAGCATAAATACTTGTGTACACAGTGTACCCACAAAAACAAAACATAGAGTGAGAGAGAGAGAGAGAGAGAGAGAGAGAGAGAGAGAGAGAGAGAGAGAGAGAGGAGAGTCAGATTCCATGGACAAAGCACAACTTAGAGACATGTTCCCAAGGGCCCAGGTCTTCCTGTTACGCCCTACCTCCAGCACTTCCCAATAGCCCATCAGATACTGACTCCATCTAAGCCTGTTAGTTGTGGGGTCAAGGATTCCTTTGCCAGCTGCAGGTGCCTCTCCAAACAAGGGCTGTTACTTTAGTAACAAAGTCTTATACACATGTACTAAGGGGGAATTTCTCTTTTCCACATTGCAAATCGGTACATTCACAACGTCTTTGACTTTTTAATGTGTGCTACTGGATGACTCTGTGTTCCTATAAGGCACAGGCAATCGTTGTGCATGCATTTACATCTTCCATGTGAGAAATCACTCTTGCTGAATTCTCTACAGAGACTTCTAAAAGTCTGTCCTTGCTGCTCTACATACCGGGTGCTTCCTGCTTCACTTGATGTCATTAACCCCAGCAGTAACTGTCTAATATCATCTCCTGTAACATTTAGCTTTATTATTTCTCATTTTTGTTACAGTTTTCTTTCTGTAACTGTGATAAAACACTTTGACCAAAAGTAATTTAGAGGAGGATAGGGTTCACTTCACCTTACAGGTTATAGTCATCATCATATAGCAAACAAAGGCAGGAACTCAAGACAGGAACTCGAAGCAGAAACCATGGAAGAGCACTGCCTATTGGCTTGTTCAGCTGGCCTCCTTACATAGTCCAGGCCCACCTCAGTTTGGCAATGATTTCTCACACATGTGCAATTTTCTGTCAGTAACTGATTCACATTTAGAAAATATCCTTTTATTGTATCTTGGCTGCTTCTGCAGAGGACACAGGATCGCTATCCTAGTTGCTCTTCAGTAGTCCACAACTTTTTTTCTGGTTTTAAAAGCTTTTCACTGCGATTCTAAACACTCACCCACAAGGTGTCTGGATATGGGGTTGTTATTTTACCCCTAAGAATGCTAAGAATGCTGTCTTCTTCCTCACCTACAGGCTTCCATGTTTCTTCAGGTCCGGATATTTCTCTTTAATGATTACAGCACTATTAATTTTCCTTCTGAAATTTCTCTTGCATTACTTTGAAATGTCTAGTTACTCCTCTATTTAGTACTCATTCTTTTAACCTCTTTAGCAACCAATGAGTTACTACTATGCCAGTTTCCTTAACTGTAACTTCAAGCCCATTAGTGAAACAGTGCTGCAATGCAAAAACATTGATTTCTATCATCAACGTCTGTACCCACTGCTGCAGTCTTACTGATCCTTCCACTTCAATCTGTTCACGGACACAGGGAACTGTGGGAAGCTGGCTCATCTGTGAACACTCACAGAGAACCTGCTACATCTGGAAAAGGTTTAAGGGGAAATCAAAAATCGATTGAAGGAATACCACACTGGGAGAGAGCTTTATGCTAGAAGAATGTTAAGTTTCTCCTGATTTTTGAGAAGAAGAACACAAATAACTCCATTAAAATGTACTAGAGAAATAATTCAGCTTAGGAATTTATAAAACCTATCATAAAATATCCTGCGTGAAAAAAACTTGAGCATTTTTTGCATTTTCTCTATTTTTAAAGCAGTGTTCAACAGACCTCATGCCTTTGTGAGGCTCTAAAT
The DNA here is from genome assembly GCF_014885135.2 of Alexandromys fortis. Taxonomy (NCBI): domain Eukaryota; kingdom Metazoa; phylum Chordata; class Mammalia; order Rodentia; family Cricetidae; genus Alexandromys; species Alexandromys fortis. Next base: position 9,284,748 of record NW_026067942.1, read on the forward strand.
GATTTATACTTTTATTATGGATGCATCTGATAACATTTCAAAGTAGCCCAGGGCATAGGAATGGCTGTGAAGCCCTTTGCTGTAAGTTCCCTCCAGACTGTCGCATACAGCATGGCAAAATACATACCTGGGAACACACAGAGAAAGTATATTAATTACAACACTGTTTGGCCAATGACTTGGGCATATTCCTAGCTAGCTCTTACATCTTCCATTAACCCATTTCTGTTAATCTGTCTATAACTACAAGGCAGTGGCTTATCAATAAAGTTCTGGTGTTCCAGAATCCTTCTCCTTTGGCAACTTCATGGCATCTTCTTGACTCCACCTTTTCTTTCTCTATCTCTGTCTTCAGAGTTCTCACCTGGCTTTACTCTGCTAAGCCATTGGTTGAAACAGCTTTATCCATTATCCAACAAAAGCAATACATATACAGAAGGACATCCCACATCAATGAAAACTACTCTTTAGCACAAATTTTATTTTATCTAAAGTTGGAAAAATTTTTATTAAGATGGAAAATAAATTCTTAAAAAACTTAATTAAAGACTTCATTTTAAAGCTAAAGTCAACATAAATGTTATTCAGAGAGTTAGACCCAGCCTACTACCCATACAATGAAGCAAAATGCTTACTTATCAAGAATTCAAAATCAAGCATTAGTGAACAGAAAACATAGTTTGAAACTGGAAGTGACCTTGAACAGAGGCAAACACATGGTTCTCCTATCTCTCTTGACACCAAAAGCGGTGTCATGAGTGAATGAGATACTGGGGAATGGTGATGTGACAGACAGCCTGGCTAAGGTGGTAGATCAGATGCCCTGACACCAGACTCGTAGAAGCTGTTACAGCCAATGGGTTATGTCAAGAAAGGGCACTTGGAGAAGCTTCAGTGTTCTTTTTTTTTGGCAAAGCAGCTTTGTGAAATAGAGACAAGGTAGAAGGAGAAGTTTCCACTGGCAAAGCGAGTAGTCTGAGTCAGGATGAGTGCCTACATTGGAGAGTACTCCCTATTTGCACCCGTTACAGCTGTAGTAACTAAACACAGGGCCCTCAGCACTACACAGCTGGTACAGAGTTTCTAAGAAGGGCTCTTGTCTCCAGTCCCTCTCTTTCTCACTACCTCATTTTCACCTGTCTGATTTTGGTGCGCCGACAGCTCCCAGCCTTGCCTATCTTGCAGCACAAGTCCATGAAAAGGTCATTTTCTCACTTCTAATCTCCCTCCCTAAGAAGGAGCTTCTGAAGAACAAAGACCCCTGTCTTCCATCCTGTGACCCCAGCACTTACTTCAGTGTCCAGCAGTAGGTAATAATGAATGAATGAGAGACAGAAAGAATAGTTAGGTATATAGCTCTTTTGCCCTCTCTTGCACATGCTGTGTCTCTGTGTCTGTCTCTCCCGTGAATGTGCCATGTGCTCACCGAATCCCTCAGGAACCCCTGAGGCTGGCTGCCCGCTGTGCCTTCCTGTGCTGTTGAATGTAATCCTAGGAGATGTGGCCTACTGCTTCCATCTTCTGTCCTTGGCTGTCAACAGTTTCAGCTCATTGTCACTCAGATTGTCACATTTAATATCAGCTGTGTGGATCTGGGGCTTTGTGGAGGCTCCACCCCCACCTTGAGCATCCATCTCTGTCCTCCAGCTTCTCCTCCCTGGTTGTTGTGAAGCATTTTCTCTCTGTTAAGAGGAGGGCAGCTGCAATTGCTTTCTTCCTGTGTTCACTGTATGTCTTTGCCCCATACCCATTTGTCATTTTTTATTGTATTTCTCTCTATATTTATCTTTTGGTGAGGCCTTGTTCTAGGCATTTGCTCTCAGAAAGTAGAATAGCAGGCTTGGTGAAACCAAGAATTTTATGTGACTGGTTTGAACCAGAACATTCGCACAACCTTCAGATGCTGCAGGAACTTGTCCTTCCAAGGAGCTTTCTAAACATCATTTCTTTGAAGGCTGTGTAGAATAGGCATCATGATCCTAAACTAAGTATTTTGAAGAGTCCTGGAATTCTGGTTTACAGGTAATCACTTCATATCTACTACAGTGGACTTGGACAGATTGTTTACTACCCAAACACTTTTTCTTCCCACTCATTAAACAGTAATAAATAACACCTTTTAACACCCTACCTATATGACTGGAAAGAGTGTGTGACATTGTGCCCCTAACCACCTCAGATGATTTCAAGCTCCACACACATTCAGTATAACAATGAATCATAAAATCAAAAGTGATCAAGACCAATCCCAAAGGGATGCTACTGTCTATCTTATTGTGAAATAGTAAAAGGAAGAGAGAGAGGTAGGGAGAGGGAAGAGAAAAGGAAAGAAAAGTTTAACTGTGACTGACAGATGTGGGTGAGGGGTTATTTACAAGAGCATGGACGATTTGCCAGTAGAAATCCTCTGAAGAAAATGTATCTCCCTACCCCAGAATAGGGGAAATTTTTTAGAACTCAAACCTCTTACCTGCCATCCCTCCCAATATGTAACCTGTGCTGTGACTGACAGGGTCCCAAGGACCTGATCATACCAGGAGATAGCAATGAAACATTTACACACACACACACACACACAAATACCACATTGTATACACAACACACACATCTCACACACTACATGCAAACCACATGAATACACAACACATATAACACAATACACACAATGTACAACACATACCACATGCATGCATACACCATACACACAACCCAAACACACAGACACAACACACATACATGCCAATACACTGTTCCCAAATATATCCAAATACCACATTCTTACATTCTTTTAAAACACACAGAGATACAACACAACACATAAACTCACACAACACACATCCCCATATCACATACATGCATACATTTCATATACAGTTACACATCACATACATACAACATATACATTACACATATCACATACAGTCACATATCCCACAACAATACGCACCTCATGCACAGGCATGCCATGCATACAGTACAAACCTCACTTAACACACACCAACAGCATTCATATACCATGTATATTCACATATCATTCACACATACATATCACACACATATGCATACATACAAATATATACTCATATGCATATACACTGAAACATCACATACCACATACACTAACATATCACACATATACACATAAACATGCATATCATATATACTCATATATATGGAATAAGTCACTCGTTTCAGCAAGAGAGAAGAAAGCAAATGTATTTCTGGGTACTTGTGATCTACCCTGTCTCTTGCTGGCCAGCCCTTAGATCAGTTGGCAAGATGGCAAATCTCACTTGCTTGCTTTTCTTTTCCACTAGGGTTTCTACTGTCTAAGACTGGTGGCTTCCCGACTCACTGAAATGGTTTGACTTTCTTGACTGACTGGCTGTTCACGAACAGACATCTTTCCTGGAAAACCGTACTAGTCTCCACCCAGAAGCACTTTCTAAACCTACATTGGTCATTTTGTCATTGGGGCTCCACGGCTTTTAAACACACTTGTGTCCAAAGTTGCCACTAGATGGATCTGCACCAAGAAAGCAAGCTGTAGACTGAGATAGGAGAGTGACTTCCTGAGTTTGTCACTGAGGTTAGGCACCACTCTGCACAGTCTAGACGCAATGCTTCAAAAGTAACAGGCTGGAAACATCTTAGCTTCAATCCAATTGCTTTTACCAGGATGGCGATGAAACCAACTCTATTGATAAAAGCTTCCGAGTTTCCCTCCCTAATTGCATCAGCTTGACCCTCGCTTCTGATTAAACGCTTATAATTTTTCTCCCAGCATGTAATTTTTTAATTATAATATGTTTGAAGAACATCAAAATTATTTGGCTGCTTTCAAGGTGGCTGTTGACAGTTGAGTCAATACGTTTCTTCTCTGATGTGCCAGGCACCCAGTGGGTCCCTGAGAAATAATAATTCATGACAGTGACAGAGATGCCCCCATGTGTGGGTGCTGGGCTCCTAGGAGCAGCAACAGGGAGAAGCATCCAGCTTCATCAGAGCACTCGGGAGAGTGTGAAAGAGAAGACAACAATGCTGAATTACAAGCCATGATCTTATTTACCACGGCAAAGAGTCTGCTCAGAGGCCTCCAATTAGCTGAATTAGTTTCCCCAGGGTCTGGGACTGAATACAGCAATCTTATAAGACTGGATTCTGTCTAGAGAGTATTTTACTAGTCAAGGTTAAATAACTTCAAATCGAAATATTTTCTGGACAAACATACGCGTGCACGCACATATACATAATGTGTATTTCCCTAATGTCCACAAAGATAAGCACCGGGCACATTCATGGTGATGATCACAGGAAGTAACACTGCTCACAGAACCCAATCCAGTGCTCCCTAGAAAGAAAGTGTATGGGGATTCTTAGGAAGAGCATCAAGGGACAGATAGCATATTTAGATCCCCAGCAGTATGGACCCATTTGAATCTACCTTTTGGGAAGTTGATAGCAGATTAGACAACCTCTGGGAGACTCCATCTGAAGGAGCCATCTGTCTGCCCCACTGAAGTCATGGCTCTCTGCCTCATTTCCTGCTTGTCTGGTCTGTGTGTTTTTATTTGTGTTTTTTTTTTGTTTTGTTTTGTTTTGTTTTTCCTGGAGTCAGCTGTCTGACCCTCAGACCTGAAAAGGATACTAAATTGCCAATTCAATTTACCTAAAACTGGTGGAGCCTGAAAGCCTGGCCCACACTGACATACAGCTAATCTAATACAAATTGATTTTGATTTTAAATCCAAGAAAGTCAAGAAACTGCTGTGGGTCTCTTTCTCCTGCCCCCAGTACAAAGGACTTTGCTTTGCTGCTATTGAAAAGCACATGACCTGGGCCTGGTGGGCCCTCATTTCTCCAGCATTCTGTATGATCCTCCACACACATGGGGCTTTTGTCTCCACGCTGCTCATCCCCTCCACATGCTGCTTTCACAGAGATTAGGAGCCCAGACCAAGTGCAGCAACTTCCCCTTCAGATTCCCCTTATGCTCTCTCCTAGACCCTGAGCTCTGACCACTCTTATTCTGACCTCCGATGCCCCATTACCACTGCTCTTCAGGCAACTAAATTCCTGGGTTAGCCCTGATGACCCATGACTGGCTCTAGAACCCTAGACTGGTCCCAATTTCAGGGACAAATTTCACAAATTTTTTGTGAGGTTCAGAGCCCTATAATCCAGAAACTTCTCTGGGGCTAACCATCTCCCTGTAAATATTAATGGTTGAATTTTCTAGATGCATTGACTTTAGGCCTCCTCATTAGTACAAAATCCATTTCCAACTACACAGATGCCAATCCCTTGCTCAGATCAGCTCTAGTATCTATCTATGAAGAATTTTCCAAAGGATTTTTTTCCATGGACCCTGTCCAGAAAACAACTTCAAGATGAATTTTTTTTAATGTGATTGAATGGACAGGACTCAGATGAGACTATCTGGAAGATATATCTTGAGGAAAGAGTCTGTGTCATGTGCTTGTGACAAAGAAGCCCTATTTAGCTCTTCTGTAATTATGCCTAAATATAGTGAAATAGCAATATCTACCTAGGATTACAATGATTAAATGAGACAATGTTCTACCTGCCATTTATCAAATATAGCTCTAGTCTCGGGCTTTCTTAGAATTCTCAATCTGCAGAACGAGGTGACACATATTCTATTCCAGCTCTAAGGAGACTGAAGCAAGAGGGTCTCAAGTATAGGTTAGTCTGGGATACATAGCAAGACCCTCTCAAAACAAACAAAAATGAAAGAAGGGGGGAAGTACAGAAAGAAGAAAGATACATCTCTGAATACATATGATGGAAAAATGGCCCAATGAAATGATCTGAGCCTTGGAGATACTAACTAAAGAGAAAAGAGCCCTTGGTGGAAGGACACATTCAGCTAAATTCTTCCATGAATAGCACACCCTAATATACAGATTTCTATCTGGAAACCGTGGCAACATATATCAACATCATATTGTAGATGGAGAGCCAAATGATAAGGTTGGTTGACAGTAAGCCAGAAAGGGGATGATTAGTCATAAGGTCTTGGGTCCGGGTTGGTGTCAGCATTTTGATACTCATTGGTGGTCAACAATAAGTGAATCATTGAGTCTGGGACAGAGCATTTTTAGTAAGTCCTTTAGGTGATTCTCATATGGATGATTTGATGGATACTCTTAGGAAAACTTGAATGCAGAGACATATAAAAGTAAGGGAGAACACAGGACTGGAGAAGCTGTGCCACTCAGAAATTAATCAGAGAAGAACCAAGCCCAAGGATTCAGTCTCTATTGTTATAAGGCCTTGGAAAACAGGACAAAAGTCCCTTTATTCTTTGACCATCAGAGGATTTAACCCGCTTTCAGGGTAGTAATTATAGCTTTAAAATGAGCCAAATTTATATGATTTTTTTTCTAAACTCTAGAAAAATAATGATTAGTTTGTCCAAAAGTCAGATGCCCTTGGCCTTTTGCTCTCATCCACTAGTTCAGGCAGGGATTCTTTCACTCATTTATGCATCAATTACATCATGACTGCCTCTTCTGTTGCTTCACCTATGATCTCACTCCCAAGCCTAATAACCACACCTAAAAAAATCCTCTAAAAATTCAATACATACATTTAAAGTCTGACTTATCATAGTTCTTTCCATCTTCAAATTAACTTTTTCTCCTAAACTCATAATCTCCAAAGATCAAGAAAGAATATAAAATCACCTCTTATAAGTGCATGCCACAGACTAGAAAACTGAGAATTTTACATAGGAAAGCATTTTATTTTCTGAAATAACCAAGGGAGAGACAAGAAGAGCTTTCTAACCATTCACTTATCTTGAAACAAGGGTTAGGTTCTAATCCTTCTAAGATGACATGCAGTTAGTACCAGGAGGCAGAGAGATAAACCCTTCAATCCTCCTTGTACCAGCTCAGGATTTTTTCAGTTTTTCAGAAACTGTTTTCCTGATGTGGTTTGGAGATGGGAAGCAGAGACTGACAGATAAGGACCCAAACTATTTAATGTGTAATTTGACCCAAGAAACCTAAGGAATATCTTCACCCAAAATAATCAGTCAACATAGTCACTCGATGGCATCGTCATTCAACACCATCACTCAGGCTATCATTCAATTACGTTACTCCACATCATCACTGAGAGGCGTCACTACACCATGTCACTCATTGTCTGCAATGGTGCCATTCATTACCATCATTTTCAATCATCACTCAACATGCTCACTCAGTGGAATCACTCAACTTTGTCACTCAAAGGCATTACTAAATATGAACATTTGATGGCAGCCCTCAAAAGCATCACTCGACATTATCACTCAGTGATGTCACTCAATAGTGTCATTCAACAGCATCTTCACTAAATGTCCTCATTCAGTGACATCACTCAATGCAGACTTCAACAGTATCACTCCATGACATAACTCAAGAAGACAGCATAATGGCATCACCCAGCATCATCACTTGACATCATTACTCAATGATAAGAGACAGGGGCAGTATCCAGTGTCACTGTCACCAGCATCATAATGTCAACCATGATCATCACTAAATTTATTTGAGCAATAACATTACTATATGAAACCACTCAAAACTATCATTCAATGAATTCACCCAGTGATACCACTTTAGGACCACACCATACCATCGCCCAACATCAGCATTCAATGGCATTGTTTAATGGTTCAATGATACCACCAAGCAAGAACACACACAGAATAATCACCCAACATCATCATTTGACATCATTCAATGGCATCTTTAGATGATGTCATATAATGACATCACTCAGTGTTACTCAAGGACATTAATCAGCTTCATCACTGAAACATAATTTTTACAAATGACTTGATACAGTTTCTCCAAGTTTTCCTTTAGCAGTTTGCTCCTTGTAAACCTTATTTAAAACACAAGGAAATACTATTGCCAAAGAAAATAATTACAGCAATTATTTTGTAACAAGTTCCCCAGACTTGCAGTGACTTCTCCAAACATTTTCCTAAAGCCCACTAGGCATTGATCAGCTTACCAATGCATCTAACCCACATTCATCATTAGGTATAGGGAAGATTTTTATCTTTGTTTTGCTTTCTAGTGCTGGGCTAAACCTTAGAGCCTATACATGCAAGGTCAAATCCCCTGCCACCGAACTACACCATAATCCAAACATGAGCTTTAATGGTAAGAACTTTCCTCCCCCCTAGTTAAGGGGTTTCCATGAAAGAACACAGAAAATATGCTTTACTCTCAGAATGCTAAAAAAAAAATCATTTTCCAGTGCAGATAAAGCTAGAAATCACCTAAATGTTCACCTCCTTCAGTTACAGAGCATCTGCACAGAGGGACGAAAAGAAAGGTGCTAAGCATGAGAGATAAATCTGTATGTTTTGATAGGCAAACTTATTCACGTGCATCATTAAAAGAAAAAGTCAGAGAGAAAGAGACCATCTATAGAATGGCTTTAAATGTATTTTAAATGCACAGGTATGTGCTTTTATATGCACAAACTAGATTAGGGAAGTTACACAAATCTTGCCTGAGAAATTTGGGCTTGGAGATTGGGGTGCATATATAAAATGTATTGTATCTTCTTTTGTAGTGTTTTAGCTTTTTTTTAAACCATAAGCACATACTGATTTTTAAAATAAAAACTATGTTTAAAATGTATGACAATTCTTCAGGTATCATCAGCTATTATTAATATATTAATAGATATTAGTTGTTACTTCTTTATGGCAGCCACTCAGAAAAGAGAAATTACTGAGCAGGTAAACTGGGGTGTGAACCAGTAAGAGAAAAAAGAACTCATATAGGGTCTGTTTCCTGGCAGCAGGGTGGAACGAGGTGGAGAGTGTCTGACCTACTTGAGACATTGACATTTGGCAGAGACATACCACTTGGTGGGGAGAAAGTAAGTCAGAAAAGCTAAGAGGGAAGACTTCATTTCAAATTTTACTTGGTCCTTTAATGCATCTATTCTGAAGGGCTCCCAGCAGGGGAACTAGGTTCAGAGGCCAGACAAACAAGCAAGAGCCAGGGATTAGAGAATGGTGCTCTTTGAAGGACTAGAAAGCTGTTATTTTGGGCTGGGCAATAATTTGATTAAATCAACCAGATTGTTGCTCAACTCTGCACTTCCTGAGTCTGGGCAGGAGGCACAGTACTTAAAGTCTAAGGGTGCTAGGGTCAGGAAGCTTGGCTTTGGATTCTTAGTCAATGTATAACTTATAAGCCACTGTACAAGTGAAGAATCAGATTATAGTTTCTCCAAGTTCTCTTCCAAGTTCAAGCCCTCCGCATCAATACTTCCAAGAGCTCCCCGCTTTCTTCTAAAACATACCCCCAGAATAAGTTGTCTGCATCATTACCCTCACGTCCTGTCTCATTTCTGGCTTCTGTAGGCAGGCATCTATGTGTTGAGTGTGAGTCCATGATCTTGTGTGTGCTCCCTCATGGGAGGTGAGTCCTCAGCTCCTGCACCAACATCCTTCAGAGTTCAGGAGACACACAAACCACCCTGCTCACTGGGAATACAATATTCCCTGAAGGAACACAGCCAATTAATATGCAAGGTCAGAGTTTTCTCAGCTTCCACTTGGGAATACTCTAACCAAGCAGTCTCTTGACTTACAAATCAGCTTCTCTTTCTGTTGTATCCTGCAGGTGAATACCTGCACTCCCCTTTTCTAGAATGCGTGGAAAGGCAGGTGATGGCTGGAAATGACCTCAGATTGATGAGGGAACGAAGGTCAGATGCAGGGGCATCTTAGATCATATCCAGAGCACAGCTCAACCACTAAGGGCCTGTTGTCTGCAGCCTTCTCCTCCCTTACCTGAATTCTGTGGTTTACAGGACTCTCTCCTGGGTGGTCTTTCTTAAACCAGGATTTGGGGAATGTCAAAGAGCTCCTCAGCTTAAACAGGGCCTTCCCACCAGCAGAGATAATGCAAAGGAGAGAGGGGTAGAGTTCCTGGCTTGTTTCTCTGCCTTGCTTTGTCACTAAAATAAGCCTCTTCTAGTGAGCAGGTCAGATTGCTCCTTATCACTCCCTTTACAGGTCCCCAAAGTTCTGTAGGGTCTGGCAGCTACCCTTGATTTTTCCTTCAGTCTTTATCCAATCAGCCACAGATCCTGTTAAACCAACTTCTTATCATTTCCTCAAATCTGTCCATTTCTCTCCACTCTCTCTATCCCCAGTCCTTGTAACCTCTTCCTGAAAGACTGACACAGTTTCCCACAGGCCTCCTTTCTGTCTCAGTCTGGCTTTTAACAGTCCATTCTAGGTGGTATTTCTCAAATATCCAAGTAGGCAAAAGCATTCCATCTGCACCCACATATCCCATCCAAGTGGCCTTCAGGGCCTTTTGCAGCTTGAGTCTGTGTTTGCCCATCATATCAACTCCAATGAGGGCATCCACTGGGAATTAATTAAGTACCTTCCATATACAAACCTGGCATCCTGCATATGCAAAGTATTTTTAAAGTTGGGTGCAGAAAACCTCTTGGCACTCTCCTTTTCCTCTCCCATGAAGCCCATTGCTTCTGTCACTTTCATTTCTGTTGTATAATTTTTCTCACTTGTTTCTGGGCAGTCCTATCTTCTGTCATGGAATTCCCCCTTATGCACAACTAGCTGCTTCTCACTCAAATCTCATGCGATGTTGTAAGGGCATGGCATGTTCAGCGCTATACTGGAGCTCTTCAAAGTGCATGAATAGCTTTTCACCCACTTCTCTAGTACCTTCAGCAGGACCTGGTTTTCAGTAGTGAATGGGATCTGGACACCCTGGCCCAAGGAGCATGGAGGGGCTTTCATAGGGGCTCAGATTTATCTAGCGAAGGCTGTCTTCTTTTCTCCCTATCCACTATGGACAGGACTAAGTGGGGAACACAAGGCCAGGGCTACTGGGGGCAACAAAGTGTGTATAAACACTGATGATAACTGTCACTCTGAAAGGAGCGCCCTTTGTAGTTATGAGATCTCTTATCCACTCCTAGACTACAAATGAATGTAAGCTATACTCTATTGGGCAGGATATAAAGACACTGACATTGTAGTGTCTTGGAAAGGTAGTCATTTTCCTGAGTCAAGGATGCTGCCTCAAAACTCGTTCACTGGAATCTCCTCCAGTTCCCGTTCTTTCCCACCATTCGTTTTTAGTGTGAAATAGACAAAAACTTCCAACTATCTCCAAGGAAATAGACAAAAAATATTATCTCCAACTGAAATAGACAAAATCTTCCAACCATCTCCAAGGAAATCTAATCCCAAAGTAAGGATGAAAGAGAAAAACAGATTCAAAGTGACCAAACTTCTCCCATGGGAGAAGAGCTGGGCCTAGTCAGGAAGGGGTCAGAACTTCTGGAAGCATTTCCACACCTCATCTACTAATTCCTGCATTAGAAATAGGGTCCCAGCACAAAAAGGATTAGGGAGATGAAAAACTCCAGAAATCTAGGGAGGCTTTGACTGTCATCTCAATACTGTGGGTCTGTGTTGCTGCCCCAGCCTTCCCACTGGAATCCCCTCTGCTGATCTTGTGAGGGCTGTGTCTTTTCTGTGGTGTCCCTTTCCTCCCCTTCCCCAAGCTGAAGGGCAAATCCACGAAAATCTCTGGTGTGTGTGGAGAGTCAGTTTGCCACAGGAGGTCTGGGATTTTACAAGCCTAGAGAGCAGTAGGGGCACTGTCAAGATTAGTTTGATTGTCAGCCCACTGCAGTCTAGACTCACCTGCGAAGAATGTCTCATTGAAGGAATATCTAGATCAGTTTGGCCTGCTGGCATGCCTGTAAGGAATTTTCATTAGTTGATATGAGAAGACTCAGCCTAAAAGTGGGCATCACCATATTCCTGGTTTGGGACCTTGGACTGTATCAGAGCAGAGAAAGCTATCTGAGCAGTTAACATACATGTGTTCCATTATCTCTGCTCTTGACTGTGAATACAATGTGACTTCCCTGCTATGACGGACTGTAACCCAGAAAACTGTGAGCTAAAATAAACCTTCTCCTTCAATTGCTTTTGTTAGGATATGTTACCTCGGCAGCAGAAGTGAAACTAGGACAAGAGGTCCATACATAATGTAAGACATAAGAACATTTATTATAGGTCGAGGGAAAATCTCTCTGATCTGTTCACGGAAACTTCTTGAAAATTCTGCCCTCTCTCTTATCTCCCTTTACCCCATGATGAGCCCTTCTAACCCTCCCAGAACACTTACTCACCTGTTCCTATGTTAGGACACTGGCCAGGGTCTCCTTTCTCCCTGAGACACTGTCTCCTTCAAGGTCCTGCCTATCGTCAAATCAAATGTCAGAATTTTCTTGCCTATGAAACCTCTGCAAAGGTCTTCATGCCTCTAACTCAATAATGGTGATCTCGGGTTGCTAACAAGCAAACAGTCTGTGCTTCTTGAGCCCAGGGAGCTTCACAACTAAGTAAAGAACTATGAGATAGAAAAATGCCCATCATTCTCATTCGCCATAGTAAGAGACTGAACTTAATCAAGTGTTAGAAGAGAGAGGCCATCAGAGAGGGTCCTGAAGGCAGAGCCCTTACTGAAGAAAGGAACAGGGAGGCAGGGAAATGAAGGTCAGGCAAAGGAAAATCTGAGCACAGCAGATGACTGTGAAAACACATAGAAAATAGGAAGTTGCATTATGAAGTAGCCGGGATGAAAGGCAGAGTTCCTGCATAAACGTGACCAACTGGGTTGATGGCTATCAGTTGGTACCTACGTCTTTTGGCTTTTCTCCACCACTCTCATTAGAAACTAGAAACCATATATTGTTTACTGGTCATGGTGGTGCTTTTTCTTATTGTTTTGTTTTAATTTTAGTGCTGACTACTGAACCCAGGCCATTGTGCTTTTGAGGTAAGTACACTGACAGTTAAATCCCCAACCCTATCTCTCCATGAACTATGTAGGACACAAACCTGTTCTTCAGACCATTCCTCATGTGTTCCTAAATCCTTTCTCATTATAAACCAGTTTGATTGTAAGAGCCAGGGGACCAGGGTGTCTGACACTAGGTAGTATCTTCTGTCCACCATAGGGAGTTGCACCCGTAAAGTCTCAACAATGTGACTGCCTAACCAAACTTCACAATGACAGTCTGCCAATGCAGATGGCACAAATCTCATAATAGTCTACCCCTAGATTAAGAGATTTGGTCAATTAATGGCTTCTTAGAGAGGGGAATAAGTCTTCTTTGGGGATGACCTCCCAGATAGGTTATCTAACAGTAGGAGTCAGCCCTAAATACATATAGATAACAGCAACATTAAATGGACTCAGCAATTTGTATATATATATAGCATACATCCATACATAAGTAGTTAAAGAAGAAATCATGAAGTTGAGAAGGAATGGGGAACATGAGAGGGGATGAAACAGGGAGGGAAAGAGTATGGAGCAGTAATGATGTAAATGTAGTATTTGTGTATGAAATTGTAAAAAAGTAATAAGTATCTTTTAAAATGTTATATTGAAGAAATTTTGTACAATATGAATGAGAAGTAGAATTTAAAGTGGGAAGTACACTTGAACACATTGGCACAGGAGATCACTTCCTAAATATATTCAGCAACACAGACACTGAGAGAAACAACTAATAAATGGGACCTCCTGAAACTGAAAAGCTTCTGTAAAGCAAAGGACACAGTCAACAAGACAAAATGACAGCCTACAGAATGGGAAAAGATCTTCATTAACCCCACATCAGACAGAGGCCTGATCTCCAAAATATGCAAAGAACTCAAGAAATTGGTCATCAAAAGAACATATAATCTGCCGGGCGATGGTGGCGCACGCCTTTAATCCCAGCACTCGGGAGGCAGAGGCAGGCGGATCTCTGTGAGTTCGAGACCAGCCTAGTCTACAGAGCTAGTGCCAGGACAGGCTCCAAAGCCACAGAGAAACCCTGTCTCAAAAAAAAACAAACAAACAAACAAACAAACAAACAAAAAAAAGAACACATAATCCGATTTAAAAAAAATGGAGTACAGACCTAAACAGAGAACTCTCAACAGAGGAATCTAAAAAGGCTGAAAGACATTTAAAGAAATGTTCAACATCCTTAGTCATCAAAGAAATGCAAATCAAAACAACTCTGAGAATTTATCTTATACCTGTAAAAATGGCCAAGATCAAAAACACTGATGACAACTTATGCTGGAGAGATTATGAGGAAAAGGGAACACTTCTACATTGCTGGTGAGAATGCAAGCTTGTACAACTGCTTTGGATGTCAGTGTGGCAATTTCTCAGAAAATTAGGAAACAACCTTCCTCAAAACCCAGTAATACCACTTTTGGCTATATATCCAAAGGATGCTCAATCGTGGCACAAGGACATGTGCTCAACTATGTTCATGGCAGCATTGCTTGCCATAGCCAGAACCTGGAAGCAACCTAAATGCCCCTTGACCAAAGAATGGATAAGGAAAATGTGATACAATTACACAATTGAGTATTACACAGCAGAAAAAAATAATAACATCTTGAATTTTGCAGGAAAATGGATGAAGCTAGAAAACATTATTTCGAGTGATGTAACCCAGACACAGAAAGACAATTATCACATGTACTTACTCATAGGTGGTTTTTAAACATAAAGCAAAGAAAACCAGCCTACAAACCACAATCCCAGAGAACTTAGACAACAATGCAGACACTAAGAGAGACTTACATAGATCTAATCTACATGGGAAGTAGAAAAAGACAACATCTCCTGAGTAAATTGGGAGCATGGGGACCTTAGGGGAGGGCTGGAGGGGGGGGGGAAGCAGAGAAAAATGTAGAGCTCAATAAAAATCAATTTAAAAAGTTACATATAAATCTGTTGCATGAAAATAACCTGTTTGTCTCTAATCTTTCCATCCTGATCTAAACCTGTATGAACGCTTTCCCTAAAACACTAAAGCAAAACTGTAGTGGTTTTATATCTCCCTCTCTATTAGCAATGAGGTGAGTATATCCACCCATACTGCTGGATCTTTCTTGAAACTATGATCATTAATATGGCATATTTCTAATACCCATATGCCCTCTGTGGTCTACAGAAGGTGCAGGAGTTGTGAATTTAGCTCAGTGACATAGATCTTTCCATGTGAACACAAGGCCGTAGATTCAGTACTCAGCACCAAAACAATTTTTCTAAATTTTCTTTTTTGAAAATAAGAGGTATCTTCATCATGAGAGTGTTGTTGATGGCTACACAATGGTCTAACATGTGAATATTCCATCTCCACTTAACCCTGTGCTTAGATTAGTAATGCCTGTTAATAGATTAAACTAATTTTCTTTCTGGATTTTGTAACTCCTAAGAGTTCTGATGTGGATTGTTAAGCTTCAAAATGGGGCCATAGCAGGTGGTAGTTTCCAACTGTACTAATTCTATTTTTTTTTTGTTTTTTTTCCTTTGGTAAAAGGAGCTTCCCAAGGGACTCATTTTCTACAAAAGTTTAGGAAATGGTAGTTTAACCTCTTTCGCAGTGTAGGGCATTTAGAATCCTTCTAGTTTCTCACTGTTATAAATAACACTTTGATAAAGATCTTTATACATAAACTCAAGCCACGGTTCTCATTTTTCTTGAAGGTAGAGTCTAGGAAGTAAGTCATAGAGTCAGAGAGTAGGGCTTTTTAAAGGGGGTACTGCTGGGGACATGGAAGGGAGCTGACGGATGGGGGTAGAAAGGTTAGGAGAAGGGTGGATGTTGTAGGAGTTCATTACATGCACATAAGGGAATATCACAATGGAATTTCTCACTTTATAAAAATAATTAACAGATGCTAATTAAAATAATATGGGTTTTAAAGACTATAATAAAATGCTTCTCTCCTCCCTTATAGTTCCTTCAGATGCATGTGCATGCTCTTCATTTTGTGCATGCTCCTCCTGTGTAGTCTGTCCTTTTTACTTAGAAAGTCCTTGGAAAATTTTCCTATCATGAAAACAACAATAAAGAACTATCAGGTGCAAAGTAGCTTCCAAGTAGGAACCAGTTGTCTCATTCGGTGACACTTGGACTACAAAAGAGGATTGAACTGCAAATAAGTTTTCATTAGGCAGAGAATGTTCCTAGTGGCCCCACTTACTCTCCGGCAATGTCTGTCAGACAGTAACGCTGGTGACTCTTAAACCCAGAGGACAGTAGCAAGCACCAGCTGAGAAGAGGCAGGGCTGGCAATAAAAGCATGACATATGTACGCACTGCATAAATGGGGCTGCCAATATCATTGTCATCCATCAGCTGGTGTTTAGAGCCCAAGGGGGCAGTTTCTCCAAGACGTCTGAAGTGTATGTCATGTAGGATCTGAGCTGATGTGAGCCAAGCTTGCACAGAAGAGGCATTCAGAAACTACACCTGGGAAACCTAGAGACATGGCTACAGTGGAAGACAGGGAGGCACTGGGGAGAAGGGGAGTCACCAAGACAACCAGGGATTGCATCAAAGACAAAAATCCAAGTCCTGTTTTGTCACTAGCAACTAGGATTACCTTCTTAAACCCCTCACCCACTAGAAAATTTCATTCTGTCCTGGTTTCCCTTGAGGAAGCCATCATCGTTTTTCCCACATCCACAGTGTGTAGTATGTGTAGTATTCAGCCTAGAGGTAGCCTATCAGCTCCCATCACTGCCTCCAAACAGCAGACCCTCCAAGCTAGCCTTCCCTGAAAAGATGCTGCAGACAACAACTCTTAAACCATGGTGTCTCTTTGTACCTTCACTTTTAAAGCATCATTTCTGGTATAGAGAGAATATCCTTAACTGCTTCTCAATTCCCCATCCAGAGTTGGGTTGAGAAATCAAAAGCTCAGTAATTTGACTGTATCTAAAACCTGAAAATACCTGCATATTGACCGGGACCTGAGCCCAGAACATGGAGCATAGGAGTCAGGATGGGCTCCACTCCCCTTCAGGCCCTTCTCTCCTCCCACCTTTGACATCACTCTGGGAGCTGCTGTGAGTTAACAAGTGCTAAAGACCCTCAGATCTATTTAGTAGGAAGGCCAATTTACTGTGATTAAATGCAAGGTAGTGTTCAATTAGTGGAGGGTAAACACAACATATCAACCCACCATGGTAATTTTTAAATCAAAAGTTAGAGCACACATAGGTTGTTGTGATCATCATTCACTAATTTAGTGATGACGAAGTTCTTAAAATCTCACCATTTTCTCTGAGTGTATATGAAGGATGCCCCTAATGTTAATTGGAGCTGCTTCATTAACAACTTAACCAAAAGACCACACTTTATGAACTTATTTGGGAACCTATGAGGGTTGATAGAAGCAAATTACTGCCGTATCTTTCCCATCAGTTAATGAAGGGTGTGATGTATAAATCATTAGTGTGGGCCATATGGTGACAGCCAGTGAAAGAAAGGGGGGCTTAGTGTGGCATAGGGAAGCAGGGCAGATGGCTATGAATAATGTGTGTAGGCACATGTGCCCTCATATATGTGCCTCTTGTGGTCATAAACACGCTCTATCATACAAACCTGGGGAGTTCTGTTTGGCAGACAGCTGTTGCTTACACCTCTGGGCTCTGCCTGACACACTCCAGCAGAGTGTGCAGAGTTGGCAGACAGTCTGCTTGGAAACTGAGGAATAATTTGAAGTCCTACACTCTAGTGGACAGATGGCTCTCAGACCCTGCCCAGCCTTTACTGCCTTGGTAGCTGGATCTTTGAAAGATGTGTGCCCAATGTTATAGAGCTCCATGCTGATTGATGCTTGGGGTGTAGATCTCAAAAGCAGTGCCCACTGGAATCAGCAGAGTCTTTAACAACTGTGTTCATTTCTTGCTCTCACTCCCAGACACTGAATCAGTGTGTCTTGAGATCTGAGCACTGGGACTTTGAAAAACATCCTCCATCCGAATAATTGTAACCTGCAGCAAAGAGTGAGGGTCACTGATCTCCGACCCATGTCTCTGGTCTTGGAAGGATGAAAGGTGGTGAGGCCTGAATGTTGAACCTGGGCACAGTCTTTTTCCAGAAGTTCTTCCAGTCCCTGTGTGACCGGGTAGGCAAAGCAAGGCCTTTGGCCCTGGCAGTCATGAATTTGAATCTACTGCCACTTTAGGCAGTTACTGTTTCTTCCCGTGTGAAATATGGGTAATAAAGTTTCTCTAAAGTTGTAAGAGAATTAAATAAAATAAATGGGTAAATAGTTGAACCTTGTGCTGGCTAGTTTAATGCCTACTTGACACAAGTTATAGTTATCTGAAAAGAAGGAACCCCAGTTAAGAAAATGCCTCATGAGATCAGGCTGTAGGGCATTTTCTTAATTGATTGTGGAGGATGCAGGCCATTTTGGGTGGTGCCATCCTTGAGCTGGTAGTACTGGGTCCCATAAGAAAGTGGGTTGAGCAAACCATGGGGGAACAAGCCAATAAGCAGCACCCCTTAGTAGCTTCTGCATCAGATCTTACCACCAAGTTTCTGCCCTGTTTGAGTTCTTGTCCTGACTGACTTCCATAATGGACTACTATGTTGAAGTGTTAGCCAAATAAACCCTTTCTTTCCCAGCTTGTTTTTGGTCATAGTGTTTCATCACATAAATAGAACAGTGATGAAGACAAACCTGGAGTGCAGTAAGTAGAAGGACTTATGCAACAATCTAGCAATAATCAAATAAGAGAGACGGAGATGGAGACAGAGACAGAGAGGCAGACACACAGAGGGAGGGGAATCATGACTTTGTTATACTGAAGTATTTAGTAGAGTGGCTAAAGAAACTGTATTTTTTTGTTAAGGGAGAATATGACCAAAATACACTTTATTAAATACTGAAAGAATTAATAAAACAAAAAACATAATTTTTTTGAGGTAGAGCATGCAGAATTTAGTAAAGAATTTTCAAAGGTTGAAGTCAGTAAAAGGAAAATTATAAGTAACTCAGAATTTGTAGCATAGAACAATGATACAAATTTATTGCGACTCATTCAAATAAAAGAGTATTTGAAAATCATTTGGGGTAGATTTAGGGCTCTGTTAGTGACTTGGTCCTACTGGGCATTCTCAATCTTTCTGTAGTTGAGTTAATCTCATTTCACACTTTTCATTCAGTTACCTTTTCCAAGTTACCTTAGTTCAGTCACCTTGAGCAAGAAACTGTATTTTGTGCTAGTGCTAACCTTATTCTGGCTGAGATAAAAATATTCTAAAGAGAAAACTGTGCCTCTTCCTTTGATTGTGTACACAGTGGACCCCAGAAATCAGAATTTCCTTTAGGAGATTTATGTTGAGAGTAGGAAAAGCCTGAAGCCTGGTGCCAGCCAGAGCAGGAACTTGTCTCCCAAAATGAGATTTCATATGGTCTGACAACTTATCAGACAACTTTAAAGAAGATATTCAAGCTAGCCAATGATAGACAGGACTATACCATGGTCAAAACAGTTTAGTTATGGATATTTCTTGCCCTGTATTTAATCTTAAACCCCATCTCATGACTGTGAAGATGGATTTTATTGGACTTATTCTTTTACCTCTTTCCAATATGGCCACGTTAAATAAATCTCCTGTTTCTGTTTTTCACTTTTATTTTGTCTTTTCAATTAGTTTACTGGGGCGAATGACAAAGCCTGGTTTATTAGGCCTCCATGACGCATGCTCCAACACTAACAACCATAGTAACATGCCTTCTGTAAAACCATCAGGCTTCTGGTAACCACAGTGCTTTGCTTTGTGTCTGCTATCAGTAAGGCTGCACTATACCCATTGCAAGCTCGTCCCAGGCTACTGGCTAGAAGAGATACCACATCCATAGGGATGTTTTAGAAAGCATTGCATCGGCAGTAGCTGTTCATGGAAATATCCCACGAATACGTGACATATACTTC
This sequence comes from Alexandromys fortis, assembly GCF_014885135.2. Lineage (NCBI taxonomy): Eukaryota > Metazoa > Chordata > Mammalia > Rodentia > Cricetidae > Alexandromys > Alexandromys fortis. The sequence continues at coordinate 9,304,601 of NW_026067942.1, forward strand.
TTATGCTGAGATGACACCTACCTAATTCCCAGATGGTACACATGATCTGATGAAAAAAAAATCTGACCAGTAAAGACCTGCTTACAAGCTTCAGGTCTGATTTCCAAGCTGATCCAAAACAGGTACATTTCTGAGTTGTTCATTCGCATCTCAGTTTCTGTTAACCAAAGTACATACAAACGTGTAAAGCTCCCTCTCCAAATATAAGGCATGGTGTGAGATGATGCGTGTACTAGTACAGACCATGGCATTGGGTAGACGACAAGAACTTTTGAATCAGTTTGCTGAGGAAAACAATCAGTCCTATAGGGTGCTTATAGTAGGACCTTTAAGATTATACAGAAAACCCATGAGGTGCTCTGCCCCATTTCCCAGAAAACAACATGTCTAGTTATTAATATTGTCCTCTTCCCACTCCAGAGCACATTCATATACATGTGGCCCTGTGCTCCAGCCACCCTTGGAGCTGAAGCTAGCTGGCCAACAGAGCCTGCTGGTGCCACGGCTGTCATTCCACAACTCCAGGCCAGCACCTCCAGCAGAGCCATCCCTCCTCACTTGGATGCTCTTTACTAAAAATCCACCCCCGAACTAAGAGATCACTGGACTTTGCTTCCCTCCGTGATCTAAACAGCTGTGTGATGTCTCCTGGAACAGGAGGAGCCTTGAACAAAAGGTCAGAGATGATTCAAAGCTGGGCTTTGTAGCAGCAATTGCTTTTAAAGACTCAATTCCCCTAACTCTAAGCCCCTGAAGATAAAAAAATTATATAAATGTACAAATGACTTTATGACTTTGATTATACTACTTCTGAGAAATATCCATATGAACGGTGGAGGAAGACTAAAGATATTGTGATAAAGAGAACTCTTTGAAAATGTGCTTTAAAAAAAAAACTATGTCATGAGATATGAATGCAGCCAAAGCCCTGATAAAAGTCATGTCATCCTTTTGCCATGGAAGCTGCTGAGGCATGAAAGGGACCACGGGCCTGGAGATCTCTGTGCCTTTCAAGTCTGGCTTATTAACATGCATTAGAGTCTTTTGGAAGATGGGTCTGGCCAAAGGTTATCAATAGAAACTTAATTTAATGAGCCCAGAACAGGGAATGAGGAGCCCTGCAAAGCCAGCACGGGAAGGGATCTGGCGCAAGGATGTCTCATTCTCTGAAGAGGGGAAACAAAGATAAACTTGTTAGAGCAGAAGGTACTACATTGTTGGTTTAATCCTCAGAGCAGCACTCTCCTGGTGTGGGGGCACCTCTCTCACTCTCATTGTAGAGATTAAAACATCTCCATACCCATATTATTAGAATCTGTATAATAAAGACCTTTGAGTCAGAGGAGAGCTTGCTGAGACACAGCAGCTAACCTGGACTCGAGTCTAGCAGGTAGCAGCAGATCTAGGCCAGAGCTTTCACGGTTGTATAAATGCAAAATATTCCATAAAGTCAGAAGACAGAGACAATTTCTCAAGAAAAGCCTAAATGCTGTCCAGTCTTGAGAGCAAACTATTTCCAGCTAGAATGGCCAGACTGTTGGAGTTAATAAAAAGGAGTCACAGAGAGACAAGCATAAGTGAGCACGCAGCAGTGAGATCAGGGACAGCGTTACTAGGGCAGCAGAGCCTTGGCTCTGGTGCTGGCTGCCTCACTCTGAGGACCATGTGTGACCAGAGCTGCCACCAAATAAAGCTAGAATTGGAATCAGCACACAGATGTCTCCTACGTTTATTAGTGGATATAATTTTCTGGATTTTATAGTATTTATTATTGTTGTGGCTAGTTATATCTGTTCAAGAAAAACACGTATAGGATAGGCATGGCTACATCCTGTCAATTGTTTGTAGGTGCTAATTCTGGAAGTCAGAGGGAAAGTTCCAGCTAGAAGGCTGACTGGGTTACACTGACATTTATTCTTGGAAGAAGCCCTCCTCTGACTGGAGTTACCATGGCTGTGTATTGCATCACAGAACTTTAGGGGCAGTGTTCAGAACAAATGCTTGTTAAATCTCTCCTGTCAAGTTGTAGAGTGAGCACCTGTCCAACCACACCTAATAGCATGAGTGTAATCTACATCCGGACCTTTATCTCAACATGCTCTCTAGAGGCACAAGGCAAACCCATCTTATCCCCGGTTCACACAGCTTCATAGCTTTGGGGTAGACTTCCATCACATTAAACTGTTGCTCTGTGACATTGGAATTAATACCTGAAAAATATTGAAACTTTTTTTTGCATCTTATTGCCTACAGTTGAACACACAGTTTTATTAGCAAGGACCTAGTGGTTGTGGTTCAGCCCAAGAATGCTTAAGTAAACGAATTTGAACTTTAAAAAGTAGTTGTATTTTGTTTGGGGCAGTTAGACCAGTTACTCTTATTGTTGCTATGACAAAATAGCTAAGGAGGAAAAACTTAGGGGAGAAAGGGTTTATATGAGCTCACAGTGGAGAGGATACAGTCCATCATGTCAGGGTGGTCATGTCAGCAGAAACAACAGGCTGCTGGTCATACTGCAGCTTCACACAGCAGAAAGGGAACAGGAAATCAGATCTGACTATAAAACATCAAGGCCCACCCCCACTGACACACTTCCTTTAGCAAGGCTCTACTCCTAAAAGTTCCACAACTGCCCCAAACAGCACCACCAGCTGGTGAAGTCAAGCATTCAAACACATGAGCCTGTGGGAGACATCTGACGTTCGAGCAGCAACAACAGGTTCATAAAACTGTCCAATAGGATTAACTGTAGGACTCCGAATAAAGCCTATGAATGACCCAGGGGCTTCAGGGGCGGCGCTGAGCCCGACACAAGAAACTGGCAGTAAAAGTGGTCTTTGCATCTTGAATCAAGACGTGATTATTTTCTTGGGAAACTCAAAAGTACTACGTGCTACTGTGAGGACCCTCGAGGAAGAGAAATATGAGGATGTGTTAGTGAACGTGATGAGCGGTATTCCAGCAGCTCAGAAAACATGCAGCCAGTAACTCCCATAAATATTTAATAATAAGCCAGAACTACAAAGACGAAGAGAGATACATATTTTTAACACCATATTAAAAATGTATCATAAACATTTGTTGACTAAAACGATATTTCAAGGTATAAAACCTCCCAAAGACAGAATTCTGTTTCTGAGGACAAACTGAGCCGTTTTGAGGCAAAATGAAATAGAAGACTGGCTTTCTCGGCTGACCCTCTGGGCCAGTCCTGACAGAGATGGCAGAGAATGACAACAGCCATTTGATTGCTGAGATACTGAGGTGGACCCTGGTATGACTAGGGAACAGAGGTGCTGTCCCCAAGTGTGCCTCCTCTGCACTGCTTTTTCAGAAGACAAGAAAAATAAAATCTGGAAGACACTTATTTCCTTGGTTAAGATTGGGTCAGACTCCCTCATCCCTCCCCGCCTCCCAAAAGGAAGAAGAAATTGAGTGTTCTAAGTAAGAATGGCCACATCTGACTGGTTCAGTCTTTACATGGGGGAAAAATGAATTGCCACAGGAAAACATTAAAGAAGAGTCATGTGCGAGCCTAATAAACATCTTCATGAAAAGTTAACACAGCCGCCTCATTTGTCTGCAGTGCCAGGCAGCCCTGCCAGGGTGCTTCCAACTTCCTTCCAAATCAGACAATTTGCCAACTTCAAAATAAAGGAAAGAAGAGAAAGGGGGGCTGTCTGGTCAATGATTTATTCATGGAGCCAAGGAAACTCTTCCCCTCTAAAATGATATTTTTCCTGGGTTCTAACCCTTCAATCTTCCTCCAGCCTGGGAATGTATGTTTCTCTCCTCCATGTATTTTTCAGTGGTTTCCATTATTACATGACACACGGCTCACCTCAATCTGCCCTGTGCAATCTCAGTAGGGCTGCCTCAGCTCAGAGCACTTTCCTGTTCCCAAACTCAGAATTGATGCTCTGTCTCTCTTGAAGAGGTGATCAGTTGCTCTCTGCCAGCAAAGCCTTCCCCCAACCCAGGAAGAGGCCAGGAGCTGTACAGCCAGAGTACTGGCATTTGCAACTGACTATGTACAGTTTGTAAACAAAGGATGTTTTAAAAGCTTGCAGCAAGTCAGGTTTGTGGGACAAGAGGCTGAAGAGGGGCCTGTTTCTAGATAGTGACAAAACTTAATCCATGCTCCTGAAAGATTCTAAATTGCTACAAGTTTTAAAATTATTACTCACAAGCCCATAAAAGTTTAGGGGCGGGGAAATACAAGAAATTTGAAGTTAGGTTCCCTGGAAAAAGGTAGACTCAAATGGTTGAAGCCTCTGCTGGAGCCCAGCATTAATACTTTTATAGGCCTCTGGAAGTGTGCATTGGGGGAGGGAGGTAGGGGAACATTATAACAATCCCACCCATACTGGAGCTAAACTTGGGGTTGACTAAGAGATTCAGTCACTTCCTTGTTCTTCTGGTAACTTGTTTAAAGAACATTTCCTTTAGGTAAATGCACACTGCTTTTCATTCTTTGGTTATACACCATAATTCACCACATACAGAACCTTCTGGAAGGACTTTTCTGAAGCCCACACATGGAGTAAGGGGGTCCTTCTGTCCTTGTGTTGCTTTCATTGGTTAATAAATAAACTGCTTTGGGTCCTTGATAGGGCAGAACTTAGGTAGGTGAGGAAAATTAAACAGAATGCTGGGAGGAAGGAGGCAGAGAGAGAGAAAGAGCCACCATGGAGCAGCCAGAATCAGTCATGCTGAATCTTTCTCGGTAAGCCATTGCCATGTGGTGATATACAGATTAATAGAAATGGGTTCATAAGATGTTAGAGCTAATAGAGCTAATAGGTCAAGCCGTGATTTAATGAGCACAGTTTCTGTGTGATTATTTCGGGGCTAAGCTAGCTGGGCCGCAGGGATGAAAAAGCGTCCCTCTCCCTTACAACACAAACACGCATGTGTGGTTGAGCTTATTAGAGCGCCATAACTGTGTCACAGCTGTGTCTCTTGGGAGGTGATTGGGCTTGAAGACAGGACCTTAGCTCTTGGCTCTGTGTTCTGAACATCAGGGTACAGAACCCAACTCTAGCATGGAAGCAAGAAGTAGCAGCTAATTCTGCTTGTTCATAATTTGAATTCTGAAGCTACCTTCCTGCCTGCCCCACCAAGCTGAAGTACTTACTGAACTTGGATACCATATTTTTCCTCACCAGAACTTCCAGATCTTCTTAAACTTGAAGACCATTGTTTCTTATTGCAACTACTGAGATTTCCTAGAAAATCACCTCAAGAATTTTCTTGAAGAAAGGCTGCTTTTCCATTCTTTGATATTTCTTGGAGCATCAGAGAGCAAAAAGGTACTACTCCGCACCTAAAGACATGAACCCCACGAGTTAAGGCTTCTCTCACATAATACAGCAGGTATACATAGGTGGCCAGCCTATACAGTAAATCTGTTTTCTCTTCATGAAACACAGCCCAACCAAAACTCATATTTTTTTTCTTTCTTTGAAAAATATTTTCCAAGTCAAGAAGTAAGAAATGAATACAATTGTCCAACATAGACTCCATTAGTAACATCTCAATGCTCTGTAAACATGGCCCTCCCAGAGATGCCAGAGGCAGCAAAGCTGAGATATACCCACAGAGACCATGATATTAATCAAATTCATGGAGTAAGTGGAGGCCAGAATGCTTAAGGCCAATGCTTTCTAACAGGCTTTCCTCCATTATGGGAGGGGAGCCAGTTCCAGCGCAGTGTGACATCATCAATCTAAGTAGGCAAGTGGAATAGATTTCCTGATTACCAGAGTAAGTGATGCATCAAGCAGGAGCAAGCCTGGACATTGCTAATCATTTAAATTTAAGAAGACTGAGCTCAGTGACATTATCAGACCCACATTAGAGAGTGACTTCTCCCTGCTATTGGAAATGTATTGGTGTACCCCGCAGGATTTATTACTCTGGAAGCTCCAGGATGGGCTGAGGCAGCAGACACCAGCTCCCATTTGTCATCCACAACCCTTTTCCGGCTGGCTTCAGGGTAGGCGCCTCTGATCTCTTTCTCTGCTGGGCGTTTCAGTGGTCAAGTTCATGGCCTGAGTGACAATGATCATCAATCCCTAACTGGTTCTTTCCTTTTGACTTTTGTTTTGAAAAATATGCTGCTTACCATAGTTCCTATCACGATAGCCGTCTGAACCCAAAGATGATTTTTGCTCACAAGATACATGCATGATAGTGTTTTGCAGTTCTAAGCACCAAACCAAGGACCTTGCACATGCTAGGGAAGTACTTTCTCACCAAGGTGCACCTCTAACCTCAAACGACTGCTTCAATCCACCCTCTAATGGATTGCTTTCCTTACTTTACAGTTAGGACTTGATAGATAAATAATTTTTTTTTAAAAAAATTCTCAAATGGGCTGGGTCATCCATAACTAATAATCAGGGATTCAAAGGACCCTCACTGAAGAAAGTTAAATTATGTATTGGAGATTGCCCACTAACAATGTCTCTGGACAAGACATTGCAAACTGACCTTAAGACTGAATGGAAAGGTACGTGTGAAGGGCAATACTTGGTGTGTCACCAACTTAGTTCTCCTCATACTGCACTGCTAACATTCAGAATCAGAGCTAATGGGTCCTGTGTGCCACTTAGGATCCTGCATATCCTGGGAGCTTAGAAGAGATGGGAGTGCTCTAGGTCCATGAACCACATCTAGTAGCAAATTTATAAGGCTCTTTCTCAACATTGATCTCACCTGGGAAGACTTAAAAAAAAAAAGAAAACAACAACATCCTGAATGGCAGCCCCCTCCTCTGCAATCAAATTAGAAGCTCTGGGGGTGGGGTCTAGACATCAATATTTTATGTTTCCAGTTGGTTTCATTGTGATCCGCCTGTCTAAAAAGCTCTGCCCCTTATGGCCAAAGCCAGAAATAATTTGAGTTAAGTATAGAAATGGCCTTTGATCTAAATACACAGGTACTCCAAGGAAGTTGAAAGTTGAGCCTACTTTCCAGCTCTCAGTATGGGTCTGAGCAGTCCAGAGGTTACTGGGTCATTGGCCTCTTACCACTAGCCAAATTTTGAGGTCCTCCTCCTCCTCCTCTCCTCACCTTTCTCTTTCTTTCTCCCTTCCTTTCCTTCTCTTCCAATTGGATCCAGGGTCTTGCATGTGTTAGATACGTTTTTCTTTCATTGAGTTTCATCCCAAACTCAGATGAAGATATTTTAATTGACACTGTCACTCTTGGTTTATGTAGAACAGGAATTAGATAACATAACAAATCCATTCTAATTACATAAAAATAAAAACATAGCTACTGAAATTGAATTTAAAAATATACCACCTTCTATAAAATCCCTATGTCTCTATTCCTTTGGTCATTCTCAGTGAAAAAGGCAGGAGGGAGAAGGACATGAACTGAGCCATGCAATTTTGTCCTAAAAAGAGTTACCTTCACAAAGTCCCCAATTTTAGCTGAGCCATAGCCCACTGGTAAGCTTCAGGATAAGAGCCTCTATGCTGGGAACTTGCTATGAGCATCAAAAGGGAGGCAGATACGCAACCAGCCCACAAATCTACTGAACAAATGTCACCTGCAGCTTCCATAGATTTTGCTGCTGTTAGGAAAAAATAAGCAGTCACTCAGAGGTGGGAATTTCTCAGTCACAGCCACTATATGTTCATGGAAGTACAGGTGAGGCTAGGTATTCTGCTCATCTGTGCAAAGTTTCCACCTGTGAAGACAGCCCTGCATTGTCTCTAGCAATAGGAAAGAGGAAGAGACACAAATCATAGTGCTCCTTGCAGACTGAGGGAAATGGGGTTGGGAGGAGAAAAAGGGAGGTTGCAATCTAAGTGATTTTTAATTATTTTCTGATTCACTACATCATTAAGGAGACAAGAAAAGCACTTAAGACTTAAGATACAGTGATCTAATGCCATTGATTTTCACATATATTTTATGAGTGGTGAAATATGATGAAGTTGAGAAAACCTTTTCAAATATAATAACAGAATACCAGAGACCCAAAAGACATCAAGTTTTAGACTTGGGATATACAAAAATAAGAGCTCAGGACACCTTAAGATTGGTTGGATCTTATTTTTTTTTTTAAATCTCCAGATGACAATGTCATATGTTCAGTACTCCACTAATGCCCTCATCTTCAACTGCAAACTTAGGAGCAATTTAACTTATGTCTACTAAAACATAAACTTGTAGATGCTATTCTTATCATGCCTTCAGTATTTAGCACGGGACATAAACAGTAGGCACTCCATTTATCCAGAATGAATGGAGTCCATGTCCCTAGCATTACAGTAGTTCCTCTGGGGTAAAGGATCATCCTGTCTCAACTGAAACTGTAACTACTTGAAGACCTGTGAATGAAAACAGTTTAAAAAAAAGCAAATCATGTACATTCAACAGCAGGCAATGATAGAAATACCAAACAGCACCTGCAAATACCGAGGCTGTGCAGAGCTGAGAGAAGGAAGAATAAGGATCAACTAGGACTGCTTAAGATATGGTTTCAGGAGATGCTGGACAGGTACTTAGTGCTCCAGGGCACAGTACACTGCCCTAAGCAGCTATGAAGTCTTTGAACACTCCAGGTGGCTTTATTTCCCATCAAGAAGCTTTTTATTTCCTTCAAGGCCAGAAGTTACCCAACTTTTAATCAACGTACCTGAAGTAGGAGCTGTTCATTGTGGAAAGCTGTGCACAGCACACTGTGACAGAGGGTGTGCTGTTTCCCATATTTAGACTTAAAATAAGCAAGCTACTTCTGAAGAGATGTGGAAAACAAGGCCAGATAGCTCCTGAAAGGGATGAGTGGTAAAATGTCCAGGCTATCTGGTTGTGGCACAGGGCTCCCTGTCTGGGGTTGGTGTTGGCATAAAACTGAAGGGAAGTTGAGGAAAGGGCATATTTCTTCATAACAAAGTTGATGCCATTTGCCTTGTTGGACATTTCTGTTTTTCTTCTCATTTAAATGCAATAGCCTAGGAAGAATATTTTAAAAACAATAATGTCAAGACCACTGTCATTTATTTAAATCCTTCATATTCTCAGCAATCATTTTTATTTCTTACATTCTGACAACTTTATGGGAGATTCACTGACAAGTTGGCTTGGCCAGGATCTGTTCTTCGGGAGTGAAGTCAGGATTGGATGTCAGGTTTCTCTTGGGCTACATTATTTCCCTTGTTTTTTTTTTTTTTTGGTCTTATTAAAATAGAGTTTTTGAAAGAAAATTTTAGATCTATCTGAAAATAAAATTGGTTCCAGGTGGGATTTGGAAACTATTTCTACTTTTTAGCAAACCAGAGGTACTAGGAGAGTGGTCTGAAAATCCTGTGACCCACAAAAAGATGGAATGTAAGTAAAAGAGATTTTAGAAGAATAACTTCAGATTAGTGAGCAGTGACCTAGGCATGGAGCTCTGGAAAGATGAGAGGACAAAAAAAAAAAAAAAGAAGTCAATCACATAATAAAATGGTTCCTCAAGACCCAGAGAAGGACTGCACCCCACAAAAGACAGGCAAGAAATTCATTTTATGATATCTGTAAGACATAGAAAAGCAAGACCTTTTCAGATGAGTGGGGAATTCACTGAAAGTCTTTGCTGTTGAACAGGTAGAATGTATATAGTACTTACAGCCAATAAAGTTCAGAAAAAGTCACTGAAGTTTTTCATCAATATGAGTAATTACAGAAAAGGCCATACTAGGAAAATGAGTCCTGGTGAAAAGCAAGATAAAGTCAGGGCAAGAGACACTGGAATTAAGGCCTTGAGAACTCAGCAAACTTTTCCTAATGTAATAATCTTTTATGAGGTCATAAGAACACAAGAAATGAACTAGACAGAGTGGCACTTTAATCTCACCACTCAGGAGGCAGAAGCAAATTAATCTTTGTGAGTTTGAGACCATTTTGGTCTATGTAGCAAATTCTAAACCAGTCAGAAACACACAGTGAAACCCTGTCTCAAAAAAACAAAAACAAAAGAATCATCCTTAGAACATAATGAGTTCATATTTGAGACTAGTATGATCAACAATGGCCTTGTCAAAAAAATAAGGAAGGAAGGAAGAAAGGAAGGAAGGAAGGAAGGAAGGAAGGAAGGAAGGAAGGAAGGAAGGAAGGGGGACAGGGAGGGAGAGAGGAAGGGAAGGAGGGAGAGAGGAAGGAAGGGAGGAAGGAAGACATTTTGAGCTGGATAGATGGTTCAGCAGTTAAGAGCACTGGATGCTTTTCCAGAGGGCCTCAATTTGATTCCCAGCACTTATGTGGTCGTTCACAACTAGTTATAACTTCAGCCTCAGTGAATGTGATATCTTCTTCTGGCCTCATAGGCAGTAGTCATTCATGAGGTACATAGACATGCATGAAGGCAAAACCACCCACACACATAAAATAAAAATAAATAAATCTTTAAAACATACATACACAAAAATAGAAACAATGAAGCATTTTTAAGTGGTTATCAAAAGCCATTGGTGTGCGTTTGAGATTAGGATAAAGGAAGGCTCAGCAGTGTTTAGCCTAAATCACATAGAGGAACCTGCTATTACCAATAAAAAAAATAAATTAACATAAAGACAAGTCAACAGTAATGCCAACCATTTACTTATATGTTTATCACATATCTACAGTACCTATCTGAGTTATTCTTTCCAGAACTCTTGACTTCAGGCTTTCTGGTTCTTTTATAACCAAGCACCCAAGGCTTATTTTAAACTATGGCCTAAATTTCAAAGTTATTTTATGATATGAAAGAATTAAAATTCAGTTCAAAACAGAATGGGAGAGAATATCACAAGATAAGAGTGGAAGGATACAATTTAAAAATGGGGTATCAATCTAAACAGAATTTTCAAAAGAGTAAACTCAAATGAATGAAAAATGCTTAAAGAAATGTCCAACATCCTTAACCATCAGGGAAATGCAAATCAAAACTACTTTGAGATTCCATCTTACACCTGTCAGAATGGCTAAGATCAATAAAACAAGTGACAGCTCACGTTGACAAGGATGGAATAAGGGGGAACACTCGTATATTGTCGGTGTGAGTGCAAACTTGTGTTGCCACTACAGAAATCAATCAGTGTGGCTGTTCACTGAGAAAGTGGGAATCAATCTATGCAAATACGCAAATACAGTATATATTCACATTTATGTAGACATTAAACATTAAGTCAATGATAACTGTCTTAGGGTTTCTATTGCTGCAATAAAATACCATGACCAAAAGCAAGTTGGACAAAAAGGGGCTTATTGGGCTTACTCTTTCATATTACTGTTCATCATAAAAGACATCAGGACAGGAACTCAACCAGGACAGGAACTTAGAGACAGGAGCTGATGCAGAGGCCATGGAGTGATGCTCTTTACTGGTTTGTTCCCTATGACTTGCTTAGCCTACCTTCTTACCAAGACCACCAGCCCTGGAATGGTATCACCCACAATGGAATGGGACCGCCCCCTTCAATTACTAATTAGTAAAATGCCTCACATCTGCATCTTACGAAGGTATTTTGTCAATTGATGTTCCCTCCTTTCAGATAACACTAGCTTGTCTCAAGTTGACATAAGACTAGCCAGAACAATAATCAAGCTACAATCCAAAGAACCAAGAGGTTTGGTATAGAGTAACGGACTAAAGGGGTTACAGTATCTCATTAGGAATGGAAATTAGAACAAATAGTTATGGGTGGGGGCAGGGATGGAATGGGATAATCAGGTAGAGATGGGGCAAGGGAGTGAATACTGGGAGACACAGTTAAAATTAAGGGCCACTTGAGGGGTAGTATGGAAATTTAATATAGTAGAAGCTTTCTAAATACATGTACGTATGTGAAGGTGATCTAAATGAAATTACTAAATAATGTAGGAGAATAAGTGGCATGTCACTAAACAAAGCTTCCAGTACATTGGGTTACATCTATTGAGTTGTTGACCAAACAGGTCCATGGATCCCCAAAAAACTCAGGTTGTTGCTAAGACTATAGGTTGCTCTCCACAAACTGATAGAAAGGCTCCATTGTTAAAAAAACAACAACACTTACATAACTCATTGAGCCAAAGGGGATGAAGCAAAGCAAGAAGAGAAAGCCCAGTAAATCAACATTATCCAAGCTCATTTGAATGCACAGAGACTGAAGCAGTATGCATAGGACCTGCACAAGTACACTCAAGGTTCTCCATACAAATTATAGCTCCCAGTTTAGTGTTTTTATTAGCTATGTATAAACAAGTTAGTCTCTTCAGGAAATGATGGAGTTCCCCTAATCTAGCTGCCTTGGGAGGCATACTTTTTTTTTTTTTTTTTTTTTTTTTGAGATTTGAGTCTAAGACTTCTGGGCACTTCGTGTGCCTTTCAGTTCCCAAGAAACTGAGGCATTCCCTTGATTCTCTGTATGCTGTGATTACCATTGATTAATAAAGAAATTGCTTTGAATCTATAGCAGGACAGAACAGAAGTAGGCTGAGAAAACTAAACTGAATGCTGGGAGGAAGAAGGCAGAATCAAGAGAGGCCATGTAGCCTCCTCAGGGAACAAATGAGCTGTAACCTTGCAAGTAAGCCACAGTCATGTGACAATACAAAGATTAATAGAAATGGGCCAAATTAAGATGTAAGAGTTAGCCAATAAGAATCTGGAGTTTATAGGCCAAGCAGCGATTTAATTAATACAGTTTCTGAGTGGTTATTTTGGGAGTATGGGCAGCCAGGAACAAACAAGTGGCCTCTTACTACACTCTGTTAGGCAGTGAAGCAACCAGACCACTTATATATCTCATATTCCTTAAAAGTCAGCAAAACATGGATAACTTGGCTGAGTAATTACTATTAGACATCAGTTTTGAATACCCTGTCTAGCTTGCAACCACCACTTTATCCTGGCAACTGCCATTGTATTCTATTTTGATAAAAAGTCTGACTGCTCAAAATAAACTGTCTCAGTCTCAGTGTTGCCAAGACTCCTCCAACATAGCCTGATTCATTCATTCCCACTGACCATATCAGAAGACCCTGTTCACTAAGTGAGCGCTGGTGCTTACAGGTCTCTGATTATTGTGCCTTTTCTTGGGCTTCTCTTTTCCTTATGTTTATTTATTTTGTCAAACTCCTTCAATATGTTAGTTTTATTATTTTTTTAAATAAATAATGGAAGGATAATTTGAGAAATAATAGTATAACCAACTAAAACTATTATTTCCATAGACCTTGAGCCTGAAGGCCAGTCCTGTGTTACTCAGAGTTTCTTCCAACAGAGCCAGGGTTAGGGGTGGTGCCAAACTGGAGATGCAAGTTACAAAGTATTTTCATGGACCTAAAACAGTAAAAATTTACTTTTTCAAGAAAGGAAGCATTTGTTTTAGAAAGTAGAAAGGGATGTGCAATAAGACTTTGCAAATTTCCACCAATCAAAGAGTATATTGACTGCTGCACACACACATGCATACACACACACACACACACACACACACACAAGGATAAGGAGATAGTGGGCCCATGTGTGCTTCTAGTTGGAGTATATATAAATGGAGCATCCACTGTGGAAATAGTTGGGTAGCTCTTCAAAATGTCAAACATAGAATTAAATGCCAATTTCACTTTTTAGTAAAAACAATTACAGAAATATTTGTATACCAATAGTCTCTCAGCATTGTCACAACAACTCAAATATCCACCAAAGGATGAAAAATTCAATAAAATGTTGCATTCACACATAGTAGAATGTTATTCAGCTTTAAAAAGGAATGGCATTCTAATATATGTTGCAACTTTGGAAGAACCTTGAAGACATCATATAAAATGAAGCAGAGACAAAATGACAAAGGTTTTATGAATCCAGACCCATGAAATACCTGGAACAGACATTCTCAGGCACAGAAAACAGAATGGTGGGAATGATGAAAAGTTGTTTATTGAATACAGATTTTTAGTTTGAGATGATGAAAATATTCTGGATAAGAGTAGAAAGAGAAGATCACTACACCATAACAAGTATATTTATTCTGATCAGGTACATTTAAAGACCATTAAATGATAAACCATTATGTATATTTGAACACAACTAAAATAAGAGTGCAGTTTGCTTAACATTAACTCAGATCTCCCTCTTAGAGTTATTAGGAATTGGGAGAGACTCACTGATTCCTATCCAACAGACAAAACTATTTATTTTAAAGAGATCAACAAAAAATATATTATAGGTTTGTGGTTATTAACATTTTTTCACTATAATCCACTGTGCTATTCAGCCTTTTCCTGCGATGACAAAATGCCTGAGGTAAACTCCTTAAGGAAGGGGGATCTATTTGGTCCATGGTCTTTCAGCTTTGCTGCTTCTAAGCAGGTGTGTTGAGTCAGAACATCTTGTTGTGTAATGGAGAAAGTGGCTCACCTCATGGTAGATAGGAGGCAGAAAGAAAGGTGCCAGTAACAAGATATACTCCATATAGACCTTAACCTGTGGTTCATCTTCTCCTACCAGCTGCTAATATAGCTAATAGCCCACTCAGCTATCAACTTGTCAATGGATTCATTGATATTAGCACCTTCAACATCTGGTCACTATAATGCCACCAACTAGAGACCAAGCCTTGAACACATGATCTTTTAGAGATATTTTCTATCCAGACTTTAACACCCAACTTTTGTAAAAGAGGCTGAGATCCACAAGATGGCTTTTAAAATTTAGTAGCAAAGTCACTAATGTATTCCTTCGTGAAGCATCAACCTTCAACTTCGTGCCTGTCATCCCAGAATTCAGGAAGCTCTGGCAGGATTGCCAGAAGCCCAAGGCCAGCGTTGGGCTACATAGTGAATTCCAGGCCAGCCTTGGCTACAGAGTGAGATCCTGTCTCAAAACAAGCACAAAAAAAAATAGAGAGATATCACCTTCGATATGTCACACTATCTGCTATGGTTCTAACAAGGCAGCACAAAGGAAGAAATCACATAACTGAGATTAGGAAACTAAATAATAAGACTAAATATAAGAACAGAGTTGAAAGCTAAATAAGATCTCCAGTCTTTCACTAGGTGTCTCAGGAGGTATGCAAGCTTGTTTTCCAAAAGTATTGTGTGAAGGATAACCTCAGACCTAGGGTAAAAGAAACACAAGGAAAGATGTCCTCAACAGCCTCCTCCATACCTTGTGAGCCTGAATCAATCGGCAGGTTGTTTTCTGTGAGATACGCATCCACACTGGAGACTCTTCAAAACTTCTCAGTTTGAGTCAAAGGACAACAAGCAGCATGGCTATGCAAACACTCAAGTGGGACTGAGGGAGGGAGGTAGCACTTAGTGGAGACAAGTCTCACAAACATTCTTCATCATAGAGATGTTACAAGTCCTGGCAGCTTCAATCTTTCATTGTAGATATTTCTATTGATTGGATAAGAATTGCACACATTCTGTCCGAAGCCCAGAGCATCAACACAAACTCTTGCCCGGCACCATTTCCCTAGGGGATGAAAAAATGGGATTTTATTGGTTCAGCTTCTAAGATACTCACATCTCAATCCGGCCAATTTTCTTTGGAGAGAATCCTCTCCAGTCCACTTAATTGTATTTTCTAACCAAAGCATTGAAAGAGATTTGTCATCTTTACAGTCAGAAGAGAAGGCTTTCCAGCCTCCTCTCCCAATTGTATGGGTTTGTTTCTCAAGTTGCTATAAAAGGAAGAGCCAGGACTCTAGGAAGGGAGGGAAATAAAGGCAGTGACTTCCATACAGGTCACACACACACACACACACACACACACACACACACACACACACATGCACACACATGCATACACTACCACCACCACCTCCACCACCACCAAAAACAACAACAACACCTCCACCTCTCCACCCCAGGACATAAAGAATAAAGAAATGGAAATATCAGAGGAAGAACAAGTCATTTCATCCTTTTCTAACCTTGTTTGGGCAAAGACGACTCTGAAGCTTCCCTTTGGATCAGAACACGGGAACCTCCTACATTAGCCACAAAAGTTATTGTCTAACCTCTCAGTTATATTTCTCCAAATTTTCTGTTCCTCACTATTTACTCTATATTCCTAGAACATTTCTAGAGTTAGGTATGGTGGGTAATAAAATGGTTGTAATGTCAAGATTTTGCACTATCTCTACAGATAATAGCGTTGGAAAGGTGAAAAAACAGTAAACCATGGAGTTAGAAAAGTGGATAACAGCAGTGCTTACTCAGAAAAACAGGGGTGTGCATGGGCCCAACAAATACAGCAGTCATAAATTCAGCGGCTGATATTCACCTTTTCTTCGTTCTCAATGGCCTCAAACCCCTAAGGGGTAGGTCACCCCTTGGAACTTATACTCTGAGAGGTTGTGTCAGGACAATGTTGCTGTTCCCTCTAAAGAGAAGAGGAACACTGTCCCAAAGTATGAGTGGCTTGATCCAGATTGTTTTGTGGTCCCCAAAATAAGACTCTCAGTCACACTGAAGAAGAACATCTGAATCAAGTAACCCAACAACTAACAGAATTCCGTATACAGCATCAGGTGTTGGATATTTTTTGAAGGACATTGCTGACAAGATTGCGACCCACCCATGGAAGCAGCCAAAGTGATGTTGGGTCATTCTGGCTCAAGTAAAACGAAGTATTTGTGGAAAGTTGGCTGTTGTCGAGTTTCTATTCCACCTGGCCCTTGTGCTGCCTAGTTCCCACAATCGTTAAGTCCCAAAAAATTACACAGAGGTCTACATTAGTTATAAACTGACTGGCCCAGTAGCTCAGGCTTCTTATTAATGTTTATAACTTATATTAGCCCATTATTCTAGTATATGTTAGCCACATGACCTTTTTCAGCAAGGAAATCACATCTTGCAGCTGGACCAGGACTCCTGAGGAATGGGCTTCCTTCTTCCCAGAATTTTCCTGTTCTCATTGACCCACTTCTACTTCCTGACTGGTTGTCCTGCCTATACTTCCTGCCTGGCTACTGGCCAATCAGTGTTTATTTAAAATATAATAGATAGAATACAGACCATTCTCCCACACCAGTTGGCCATAAATGAAAGCTCACTAAGAGCTGCTGTCTTCAGATGTCTGGATAACTGTCATTCAAAAAGAACTGAATTTTCTACATGAAGACTAAGCATTTAGTGAAAGAATGTGTGACTTGAGAGGAAGGAAATTCTGCCATTTAGAACTAGGGGAGGTGAGCTTGTGTGAAGAACCTGTGAGACAGTCCACCAACAAGAGTAGGTTATGACATAGACTACGACTTGACACTAATCACCAATTTAGAAATTCTTGCACGGAAATGAAACTTCTGTGGGATTCTGGAATCTCTTCTCATTCAGTGTTTCCATTACTTAAATAGTAACCCATAGCCTTGGGGAAATTACTTCCCAATGTCCCAAGATATATCTTCAAAATATGGCTAGACACCAAAGACCTTGCTGAGACCAAGTTATTTTGCACTGTATTCACATGGCCTATGAAAGATTTAAGAATAATCATAAAAACCATTGTAATAAGAATTAATATTTGCTTTCTTCTGGCCTCCTTTCCCCTCAGTGAATAAAAAGTATAACTTGACATAGTACCCTAAAGAAGCGATGAGTTTAGGTTGAGGTGACAAGCTAGTGTAGAAATCAGAGCCAAAGCAAAGCACTCAGTGTCCTCTTATGACTACTGAGCTCTCAGCAGTGCTGTTTGGAACAAAATCCCTAATAAACATAAATAAATAAAATAATAAACAAAAATAAATAAAAATGTTTACTACGTGACAAACATTATGCTGAGTGCTTGATATCCATCCTCTTATTTGCTCCTCACAAACCACTAGGAAACCTGACTATGATGTGTTCATTTACTAGTTTAGAAAACTACAAAGCTGCATTCACAAGCGGCTTGCTGAAGATTACAGATAGGTGTTAAAACTGAATTCCATTCCTTGGTGCAAGGAGTCCAAAGACCACACCATCAACAGTTGGATCATTGTAGTCTTCTTTCATCTTACCTAAGGCTTGTACAGAATACTTTGCCAAAATAACCACATTACAGATTTTGGAAAACCACAAGAGATGATATAGATACCAGCTGTGGAGGCCTCTCCCTGCCTGGCTAAGATCCCTCCTATCTATGTAAAAAGCTTGACTATAGACACATCTTTTCACCAGTGGGTTTGGGGAAATGAGCTCAGCAAGTTCCAACTCGAAAATCAGCAGTTCTGAACATTATACTAAAATGTGGCCCAGACTGAACCCTCTATCATTAGAAAGGGCCACTCCAAGGAGGAGCCAGCAGAACCCACATCTGACCCTTAACTGGAGAAGAGAAAGACAAAACCGAAATAATGGGTACCAAAGATAACTGTTTATTCTTTCCCCAGCACAAGCGAATAAACTGCATTGGAGCCTCCAAACTTCATAGAGGGTAATATTCCTTTAATGGAATGCTTTTAGAGAAGAGTCATAAAAATAAATTGAAAAGTGCTTTCTGCTGGCTACAGCTGGCGTAAACAGCATCTGAGCAAACAGGATAACACAAGGCTGAATGCCGCATCGCCATTTTTATTACTCACCCTAGACAGGCCTTATAATAGTATAAATTCACTTAAAAAACGGACTCTTCCCCCGTTGGCACCCTCCTCCCAACGCCGCACACCCAACAGCCTTCCCTGTTAATTCTAAGCAGCATAATTACAGGTCTTTTTATGATTTAGGTTTGAGACCAATTAGCTGATACTGCAAGCCCTTCAAATGCCAGCTTCCCTCTCGGCAGACACTCCCTGCTCTGCTGGGATTTATCTGTGTGCTCGGAAAAGGCAAATGTTTTGTGAGGAGCTGAGAAATCAGGTTTGTTTGTGGATGGGTTCCCTCCTCCCCTCTCCTCTCTCGTTCTCATCTGCCTGTGTGTAGGTGCACCTGGTCTATAAAATTGTCGTGGTGTAAAAGCACAAATTGAATATTCATGCAGGGTCCCTGCCTGGTAACAGGTAGTTGCTTCCTGGAACTGGTGGTGGCTTCTCCCCTGCAGGTGAATCTGGGACTACCAGCTGCCACCATTTTGGAACCTGTACTACAAAAAGGGAGTATCCAACAGCCCCATCTCCTCTGTTCTGTCCATCTCAATATCAAACACCCAAACTCACCATGGAACAAGAATAAATGATCCATGAAATCAGATGTTCAGCAATGATCTACAGTCAGCTAACAAGAAGGAATCACAGCCTTTCCCAAACAGTAGGAGCTTCAGGATGTACAAAATAGCTTCTACTGTGGTATACTTTCAACAGCACATAGGGTTGGAGCTAGAGTGACCACCCAGGGAACATCTACTCAGTAACCACAAACCCTTTACAAACAGTGTCTTTAATACTTACACAGCCTTCAGGGCATTAATCACTGTGGTTATTTCCCAACTGAAGCTCAAATGATTAAATCACTTAACAAAAGTCAAAAGATCATCAAGCTAGTAATGACGAACTGGAAACAGGATTGCACCAGACACCAAGGCCACGGCTCCACACCCTACCCCTCCCTGCAATCCAGGACAGGGGCCTAAACTGGACTCCTTCAGCTTGTACAGATGGTTGCAAAGGGAAGCATCAGAACATTTGGGAAAGAAAAACTAGACTAATTTGTGCAGAATAGAAGGATTAAAGTGACCATAAAATACAAAAATATTGGTTCAGAAGAGGATATACAGAGCTAATCCCAGATATATTACTAAATAAACAATTCAACAGTATATTGTGTTATTATGCCGCCATTTAAATAACTGCAAGGCCAAGGGGAAAAAATGTGGAAAACACTAGAGCTACAGTGTTAAGTAAAAATAAGAAGATAACCATCTCAAGAAATACAAATGGCCTTCTAATTGCAACTCTGAGAAAATCGGTATCAACAGTGGTCTCACATAAAACTTCTAGTTAAAGTTGTTTAAAATGAAAAACAAGTTCATTCCCTCGGCAAAAACCTGACGATATTTACACAGTACCAAGCAGATGGTTTTCTCTCCTCTTCCAACAGGTTTTCACGGAAATACAACGTTCCTTTGATCCCTCCACACCTTTCTCCTCAATCCCCACCTCCAGCCACCCGTTCCTGCAAGGCCACTCTTCTTAATGCCCCTCCCCATTCTTACAGGGGCAATTCCAGACCACAGATGGCTTCTGTTTTTCCAAGGAAGAGGGCTGCCGGTATAACATATTGTATGCTTTGGAATCCTGAGACCAAGTGTGAAATCATTCTCTCTGCTTTCCCACATCCTGCATACCTGCTTGTAATACTTTTGATTTGGTTAAGGGAGCTGAAAGAGGAGGGGGCACAGTGGCTAATAATGACTGTCACCTTAACAAAATCTAGAGTCACCAACAAAACAAACCGATGGACATGCCTGTGAGGGAACATCTAGATTGGGTTATCTGGGATAAACAGATCCATTGTAGCTGTCGATAGCACTATCTATGGGATGGATGGGGTTCCAGAGTGAATAGAAAGAAGACAGCACATTGAATACCAGCATTCATCTCTCTCTGGTCCCTCACTGTAGATGCACTGTGACCAGCTGTCTCGTGCTCCGGTTGTCATGCCTTCCCTACCATGATGAACTAGACCCTACAACTGACACCCAGAATAAGCCCTTCCTTCCTTAAGGGTTCTCTGGGTAATTTGTCAGAGCAAAAAGAAAAGTAACTAATATAAGAGGCACTGTCTGAAGAAAAATCCAGAGTTACAATTACCAAGCCTATGATTTTCCTGTTTTATACTTCATTTTCACGCTACTCATAATGACTACAGTTCATCTGCCAATAACATATGTATTCAATAATTTGTAGACATTCCCAGAACTGGAATCTGCACCTCTCCTTACCTATTTAACAGTGTCCCATGTGCCTATTTTCAGATGAAGTTTCTGTTCACTTCCCTCCCTATCCTGGCCTGCACGGCCCTGTGTGAGGTATCATCAACCACATTTTACCTGCTGGAGCCCGTATCATTGGTCCCTATGACAACAAGCTTTGGTTGGTCCTCTCTCGTATCTGTTTCCTGTACATAAACCAGGATCATCACACCTGGTTATTGCTCCCAAAAGCAGACTCTTGACTGAAACAGAATCCAACATGAGATATAATTAGATTATCACATCTTAAAAGCAAATGAATAAAAGAAGACAAGTCTGAGGTCATGAAGGAGCTCAGATGTCAAAAGTACCAACCCTGCAAGCAGCAAGCATAAGGACTGGAGTTGTGATCCTTACACCCCATGCAAAATTCTGGGTGGGCACGGCAGCCCACCTGCAATCCCAGTGCTTGGAAGGCAGAGAAGAGATTCTCCAGAGGAACCTTGTTAGCTTGGCTAGCTTTATCAACCAGTTCTGGTTCAACAGAGAAATCCTGCCTCAATGAATAAGCTCAAAAGTGGTCAAGAAAGACTCCTGACATCAGCCTCGGGCTCTCACGTGCACGCACACACATGTACACTGGCACAAACACATTTATACACAAACACACACACACACAAATAAAACAATAAAGAAGACAGGTCATCTAAACAGAAACAGGAATACTAGAACAAACTACTAAGTCAAGCTCCTTGGAAGGTCCCACAACTGTGGCAGCAAAGTAGATCAGCAGTCCTGATACAGAAACTCGAGCTGCAACATGTTATCAGAGAGAGAGAGAGAGAGATTGGAAACCTGCACAGGCCAGTCAGGCTTACTTGGGACTTTATCTTCGAAAGGTCCTTTCTGAAGGTCTATGATCTCTCTCTGCCTACCAGGAAGAGGGCACCTTGAGCCCAGTTTTGGTCTTCAGTGGGGAGACCTAACACTGTTTTTATTAACCATTCTTGGCTTGCTTCATGACTTTCCTGTCACACTCCACCCTTGTCATTCCTCATGCTTGAGGGCCACAAGCATCTAGGTGAGGGTTTGCTGGCTGTATCCAACACATGCATGACCAGATGTCCACAGGGATCTGCCTTTGCAGTGCTGTTCCCATACTGCCTGGGAATTTGTAGTTCCATTGCCTGGCCTGCCATGTCATTTTGTAGCGACTTCTGTCAGAGAACAGACCAGTGTGTTTTAATTGCTTGTTCGCATGACTTCCTAGGAGGAGGACAGTCTCTGTATCTCCCCGCCAGGCACACTGATGGCCACATCCTCCACCACAGGCATCCAGAGTATGCTTCCTCAATGAGTGAATCCATGAATCGAATATTCCATTTTAACTCGTTCTTTTCAATCTGCCTTAGAATTTTGCAAACTGAGAGAACTCATATTCTAAAACAGTGTGGCACCTATGTGTGCACGAAGAGTCAGCTAAGGCGCTCAGTCAGAAAAAGTGACTAGAATGCCCAGATGCTGGGTGACAGGGTGGCCCTTTGTTCACAGGGCTATTAGTCTAGGTAAGGGATTTGTCTCTCTCTAAGCTTGGAAGACAGAAAAATACATTTTCCAAGACTTGCTCTGTCGTGCAGAGAGAAGCTGTAGGATTCAAAACACACCTGGGAAATTCAGACAAGATCTCAATAATAAAAGCTGTAATCAAGGAAGAAACCCTTACTTAAGCAAATAATTTGCCTTGGGAGTAAAAGGCTGAACACGGTGTTCTTTACATGCAAGGACTTTAGCTGGCGTTTTATCTTCTGTCTGAACAGACATTGCTGAACAAATCTCAAAAATAAAATATTTACACTCCACCCAACCTCACTAGAGATGGCCTTCCAATCAGAAGAGCAGGCAGTGGGGTGTGAATAAAATATGTGAAACCAAATCTATTGAAGGGAAGACTTGAGAGAGGGAGGTAAAGGAAAGAGGAGAGACGGAGAAAGGGAAGGAAAGAGGGTGGGCAGAAAGGCGGGAGGGAGATTAAAATCAAAGTACTATTCAGGGGATCATAAATCTGACCAGAATCTTCTCCCAGTGAATGTAACAGAAATGGTGATGAATTTCATCTTATCTCTGCAGTTATGGGAATGGTTTGCTGTCACTGGATTCTGTTCTAAGACATGTAGTCCCCAACTTGGAGTAGGAACAAGTTATGGGGAATTATGTATTTGCACTGGGTAAACAATAGCGAGACAACTGTATACCACAAGGATATTCAGTTTCAGATTTAGAATCAGATGTATTTCATATAATCATGAAAAGACAACTGGAAAGATGCTGGAAAGGCCCAGCAGATAAGTCAGGTGATGTGGATAAAGACTCACTGTGTGGAGAGCATAGAGCAGTACAGGCAGGAGATAGGTCTGAAACAGGCAAGGAAACCAGTGAATCATCTAGACAGAACATGGGCAGCTTCCCAGAAGTTAGAGGAAGCAACACTAAGAAATAATAAAGTAGAACGAGGCAGTGTGTGGGGACTATAACAAGTGGACAGGATAGTTGCTGCCTAGAAAGCATGGGACTCCTTTCCAGAGGCAAGCAGAAGTCCAACCTCCTGAACTTACAATCTTGTGCATTCATGGTAAAGACAACACGAAAAGACAGGAGGAATCACAGAGGACTGAGTCTATGAGCCATCACAGTTACCAAGAACATCTCCCTTCTATGATTCCACTTACCTGTTACTCTTTGACTTCTCATTCTCAATGCTATGGTAGCATCCTTGGGCCCTCTTCTCCAGGAAAACATCCCTGACAGACCCCATCAAGTTGGCTGGATTTAGACATCAGGGAACCACAGAACATGAGGACATCCACATTTGTATTCCCTAGGCTTCTCTCTCTGCCACCTGACCTCTCAACACACTCACCCAAGTGTGCCCTTCTTATCTCCACATGAATGGCTTAAAGGAGTTAAAGATATAACTTGTCAAGACTGCAGTTCTTTGCTATTATTGACCAGTCAAAACATTTCCTGAATTTATCTGAGCAAAACATCTTATCTACCCATTTTCAAGTCAAATATATGTTGGCAACATCTTCCCTTTCTCCTTTCTCACCCATCCCTTTCTCCCAGCTCTTTCTCTTTTGCAAGCCATATCTCACCTATTGACAAGCCATGGCATTTATTTCTCAGAGACAAAGATTTGTCATTTCCATCTTCATAGCCACTATCTTTTTTATTTATTTATTTATTTATTTATTTATTTATTTATTTATTTATTAAAGATTTCTGCCTCCTCCCCGCCACCACCTCCCATTTCCCTCCCCCTCCCCTGATCAAGTCCCCTCCCTCAACCAGACTTGCTGAACGTAGTGGACAATGAGGACTACTGAGAACTCAAGAACAATGGCAAAGGGTTTTTGATCCTACTGCACGTACTGGCTTTGGGGGAGCCTAGGCAGTTTGGATGCTCACCTTACTAGACCTGGATGGAGGTGGGTGGTCCTTGGACTTCCCACAGGACAGGGAACCCTCATAGCCACTATCTTAACTTCTGTCATTATTGGGGTTTACCTCCCTAAATTTCTAACTATTCCTTCTTTCCATTCTTGCTCCCTAAAGTTCACTTCCTACCTAGTTGTCAGCATGAACCTTTGAAATGGTCTTCAATAGTAGAAGCTTAAAAAAAACATTTCTTAATATATGAGAGAAAAAGTAGGTTGCAGAACTTTCCTAGTGTGAAAATAATTATTATTTTATTCTACAAAATAATCCCAGGGTGTAATTATTGCCTTGTATATACCCTGTATGTACACTAGACTTCCAATAGTCCTCAGAACCACCCTCTATGAGGACCCAAATTAAATTCCCTGCACCCTTGTGACAAACCTGGGTGCAGTGGTAAAGGGAACAGAGTGTTGTGTTGGTCAGTTTATGTTTGGATAATATAACACTGATGTGGATCTTTGGCACTGACCAAGATGGCTATAGCTGGACATCCAGGGGGGTGATGGGGCAGCCCAAAAGGGCTGACACCAGATGTTGAGGAATAATCTGTTACATAACTATTTCTGGCAAAATTCCACTTTCATATGAGTCTGTATAAATATGGTTCTGAGTCAAAGCAAGCACCTTTGTCCCCTGCCTTCCCTCACCAGCATGCATGTGTGTGTCTGTGCCCTCACCAGCATGCACGTGTGTGTCTATCTATAGACCTGTGTGCATACCCTCTGTGAAAGCTGTGTTCTAGCCTACACCTGTGCGTATACCCATCTGTGTGCAGCTCATGCGGGCTGGCATGTACCTGCTAGGGACTGCATACTTAATAACCTGTGTGCTGGTGAATGTCTATTTCTTCTCCAGTTGTTTTCCAACCCCCAGCCTTCTGACATCCTCTTTAGCCCCTGCCATTGGCACTTGGACCCCACAAGTGAGCATGACTTTCTAATCCCAGTGCTGGGAGGGAGAAGTAGGAAGAATGCTGGGAACTGAATCTAGCTGAATCAACAAGCTCCAAACTCAGTGAGAGCATAAGGAGGTAGAGGGTGACTAAACAAAATGTTCATTCTCCATCCTCAGCATTGATCTCTGATCTATACACACATACGCACGACTGTGCACACACAAAGAACATTTTTCCATGTCCTCTTCACCTCTCTGTCCTTACTCACAGAAGATTATTTTTGAATCATTATGCAAATGATATCAGAAACCTGAACCTTGGGAAATGTGGATGTCTGACCATGCTGCACATTAACTTTTGGACAAGAAATACAACCCAGTTATAGCTGGAGGCTTTACCTGACTCGTAGTTGAACAGAAAGCAGAGGCAGCTCTAGGTTTGGGGGTCATTACTACCATCTCCCAACTAGAGCGTGAGGATCAGGGGTCATATTCAAAGCTGCATTAAAGCCATTAAGTGGGGACAGGATGGGTAGATGAGGAGACTGTGCTTGCTGGCTTGGGATGAGTGCTAGTGTCGGGTTCTGAAGTGCCCCTAAGGACTCCAGATTCTGAATAATGTAATGGCGTGCTCTTGGCTGTACCATCACATCCATTATGCTGTTACTCAGCTCATAATGCCAGCACTTTAGGTATTAAGGTCTGTGCTTTTCAGAGGAAGAAACTGAGGCTCAACAGGAAACGTACCACGACAACTATTCCGGGGCCATGTTGTTTTCTGACAAATCCAGAACGTGTTTTAACATGAGGAGACAGTGACATCATGCCATATCTCCCTGAATGGGATCCTGTTAGGATAAGAAGCCCAGAGGAGCTCCCTCTCTTTGTCAAGAAAGCACTCTGGCTGATGTAATACCAGAGGGTTCTGAGTTACTCCATCCTTCACCCCTTGGCATGCTCACTTCCCACTACAGCATTTCCAGATCGACGCTTGTCTTCTGTCCTGGCTCCTCACTTCACCAGAACTGCCTCTGCAGGTGTGTGGCGTGGGTGTCCTTGCTGCAGGGACAACCTCACTTTCACACTCCCACCCCTCCAACACTCTAGGGAGCGACTGATGATTAAATGCAGCTCTCCCCACCCACAATCCAATCTGAGGCCTGAGGTGTTGTCAGGACCGTCTGCTGTCATCTGCAGAGCTCTCTGCCTTGTGTTACTGAGCAGACAGGGGAAAATGACAGTGTTCATCATTTCCTCTAAACGATTCTGTGCTGATTCAGCCAGTTTCAACTCCAGAGCAAAGCAGCAGAAAAAAAAAAAAAAAAGAAGGAAAAATAACCAGAATAGAAAAGTGAACACTCACCCACTGTTTGGAGGTATTGTTACAGGTGTGCCTTTTCAGAAAAGTCCTTGTCATCTGTTCCAAGGACACACAGCTATATGTTGAAGAGCAGCCTGCTGGGTTTGCCTGTTATCTGTGCAACCTCTTTTCCATGGGTGTCAGGGGACTTTCTTGGAAAGAGCACAGTGTGTTCCTAGCACTGACAACCACACGCAGAAGCAACCCACCAATAATAGGCCAGTGCTAGCTCAAAAATGTAGCCAAAGGCTTGGGCAAGGCACTTCCTATCTCTGAATCTCAGCCCCTCTTGTCAAGAACAAAGGTAACCAAACCCTTTGAACATAGGTTTGAACATTTTACAAGCTACACAGCAGTAATTATTTGACCAGTAGAAAAGAAGAGCCCATGGACAGGCTGGCCAAACTTAGTACATTTTATTTACTTATTCTGGGGTGTGGGAGCCCACACATGCCCAAGAGCACCTGCAGACATCAGAGGACAATTTGCAGGGTAGTCTCTCTTTTTACCAGGTGTATCCTAGGGATTGAACTCAGGATCTTCCTGTTAAGCTGTCTTGTTGGCCCCAAACTAACAGCTTTCATGAATGAAGGACTCCTAGGAGAGAGTTCTACTGTATGACAGTTCTAGGAAGAAGGCTTTCCTTAGCAACATTTCGCCAGCTGAGGAAAGCTCATTGTTTGTGCCTCTGTGCCCTGATAGTTCTGAAAACTTCCTGCGTTGCCCCCAAAAGCTCATTAAATTCTTCTCTCACCTGCCCTCAAACCTCCAAGATTTTATTAACAAAATTCTGCTTGTAAGAAATAACCCCCACTTTTAAATCCCTCCTGGAATACTATAAGCCACATCAAGATGTATATATTTCTGTTCTGCTTTCCCTACCTGGACTTTTAATTAAATAAAGTTAATTAAGCTGTGTGAGTGAGTGCATGTAAGGTCCTTCCTAAGACTCAGCATTAGTTTTGTCCAGACAGCAAAGCTACAAGCCAATTCCCATGTGGGACTCACCCTTACCTCTCTCAGTGTTTCCATTCATACTGTTCTTCTGCATGAGGACATTTTCCTTCTTTTCCCACACTTCATCTTCTCTAGGCACATCATAGGTCTACTTGAAAGCCTCTCTAGGAAGTCTGTATTTACTCCAGCAGAAAATTAAGCCACCTATGTACTTCATCTAATAAGCCTACATGAACTACAGTCTCTTAAAATGAGATAAAAGTTAAGTAGCGATGAGAGGACCTTTGTGGGTCCCTCTGAGGATTTGTCACATACCTAGGGCAAGGGACCCTCTGATGTGCACACACTGAATAAGAATGGCAGTATCCGAACATACTCTACATTTATCTGTTTGCATGTATGAGTATGTGTGTTTGTGTATTTGTGTATACTTATGTGTGTATATGTATGCATTGTGTGTACCTGTATGTATGTACATGTATTTATATGTATATGTATACATATGTGTGTGCTCTTTCTGCATCACTGGCATGTCTTTAAATCTACCAGCACACCCATCACTCATCCGTATTCTCTATCCTCCCAAGAAAGTAATAAATGCTTGAGAGAGGGAGGTGTTTGTGTTGACACTGCCCCTATTGCCCGGCCTATAGTAGGAGCTTAATACAAAAATGCTGAATAAATCATGAGGAAAAGAAATACATTTTTTGTGACAACTTAGAAACTAGAAGATCCTCAAGGGTCACATAGGCAGGTTGGTGCCTAAACCCGGCATCCACTACACAGATCCCTGGAGTCAGTGGCTTCCTCATAATCAGGAATCAATACAAGACATCCCTTCTTTCCTTTTGCCTCTTGACTATTCTTGCTATTAGCCTGATATCATTCAAACTAGTACAACATTCCGGCTGCCTCCTTCTGACTCAGATGATGTGCAGCAGCAAGCTTGCAGCATGAGCAACAGCAGTGAGAACCTTCCTGATGGGCATCTCTGAATACTTTTGGAGTCGTTTGCTGAGTCCCATGTTCCTACTTCCCTCTGCCTAGTATTTCGTTCCTCCTTTCTACCCAGTACGTATTGGTAGAGACTTCAATAGGGCCAAGGTACTTCACGTCCAGATTCATCCCTGACTTCCACATCTCCGACCTAGTCCTCCGTGGTCTACACCAGGTCTAGGTCCTGAACTGGCTGTGGCATGCAGCATTATTTCCTCTCCTCTGCCTGGTGAAGCAGGATATTGCTTACACAAGTATTTGGCTTCTATGATGCAGACACGGGTTCAGCCAGTCCTCTGAAGCCTCTCCCCCCTGACCATTCCTCTCTCCTTTCACTCCTAAAACCACCCCTTTCTGTGTTAAGTGACCTCACGTTTTTAGGTTCTTCCTTCATTCTTCCTAGGGCCAGTGCAGTCAATTCCAGCCCAGCTTCTCTGTAGGATGCAGACCGAGATCATCAGAACCCTGCTCTACAAATCACCAGACCTCAGTTCTGAATTCACGACCCCCACTGAACTCCCTTGGTAACAAGATAGTGGAGACAGTGGGCAGGTCTTTATATACATGCATCCAGCAACAGGCAGGGTATCCCTCACCGTCAGATAATCATTCTTCATCACAGGGGTGTATGTTACATTTGGCAAGGCAGAAGTTGCCCTGGGAAAGGGATAGAATGTATACAGTCTGCTCTGCAATTTAAAAAATGAAAAAAAGAATCCCACGACTTCTCCCTTTCCGTGCCGTTAAGACAAACATCCTTTTCATCGGTTACACACACAAACTGATGGGGAATGTGTCTTCCCTCCAGAAATCATTGCTGAAAAGCAGACATTTAACATTTCCAATCTGTCTCTGAAGCCAAGATTAAATTACATTCTGTTTTTGAAAGAGTCGAAAACACACTTGTTAATACAATAAACGCCTTCCGTTAGTTTGAGAATTTGTCTTTGTTAGGTACATAATTCAAGAATTATCTATTGTGGTTAAAAAAAAGAATAAAAGGAAAAATTTGAGCCATCTGGGTTTGTGCTAATATCTGTAAGCGATAAGTCTTCGGTTTCCTTCATTCTTCATTACTGGAGGTACACGGAGAGTGATGGTTCCAAAATCAGAGTTTGTTTTCTACTGTCTGACTATTGTTCATCAGAATTTATGGAGCAACAAAAAGGCATTTTCTTGATTTTCATACTTTAGCTAACAGTCCAGTGGTGACAACCCATTTAAAACTCAGCGAGTTGAATGCTTAAGCTATGGAGTTTGATAATGTATCCATCATTTTTACAAATAGGCTCTCTTTCCTCCTCCAACTCTCTGTAAAGTATTTTATAGATGAAAAGGACAGAAAAAAATGATTATTTGCCATTTATCTGTCAGGCCAATGGCTTAGCAGCCCATACTATCTGACAGCGTGTAGCGGGAGTAGTGCATCGTCATCAGACACTCTGATGATGTGGAGCAAGGTGGGAGCAGACAGAGGGCACTCTGCAAGTGGACCCTGCCTGCTTGGGTCTCTGCTAATGGATCTCTCTGAGGAGTAGGGTAAGGTGGAAGGTGCAGAGGCAAGGCAAATAGCAAGTCCTATTCTAGCAATAGCTTCCTGGTCCTCTGGGAGAGAACGCATGTGGGAAAGAATCTTCATGAATTGGAGATTTCCTGACTTAAAAGTCTACATCCGGGAATCTTCCGGGACTAATAAGGGAACACTGGTAGGTGTGTCAGTATTTCATTCCCTGTCTCTCATCCCTTCCTTAGGACGGCCCGTTGTATTTATTAGCCATACTTTATTCAAGGCAGAAAGAAATCATGTGTCTTTTAGGTCCATTCCACGTGGAGTCAGCCAGCAAGTTGGTGGTCATATCTTAGTAGAAGTCTTCAGAGACTCTTGGGCAAACTGCTGGGATGCAAATATTTCATCACAGGAAGCAAGCTTGCTGAGCCTTGTGATGAATCTCTTTGGAATCAAGATGGGCTAAAGCCAGAGTACAACAAGGTCTTGTCTCTAGGCCTGTGAAGATTACTGTTACTTTAACAAATACAAAAGATAATCAACTTATAAGGAGGAAATGTCCATAATACTGCAGGCCCATCCCATGACCAGGAACCCATAGTTCTCAGGTCTCAAGGGGTGTGTGTAATATGCCTATGATGGAACCATGTGGCGGGACAAAACTAGTTCCTGCCTGCCTTAGCATAAAAGAACCAAAGATAAGAGAAAAGACCAGAGTTCTACAATGCTCTTTGAGGACTGACATAAAATTTGCCTCTAGCTCCACCTCTTAAAGATTCTAGTCTCTCCTATAGTGGCAGGCTCCAGATGAAACTTTTAATACACATGGCTTCACTGTGCTCTTAGACCCCTACCATAGCAGCATTCTCTATAAGTCTTCTCCTTGGAGGTACAGTGGGACGGGAAGAGGCCAGATTTTGTTGGGACATCATATTCCATTCAATGTGCAGGCATATTTTGTAGATGTGTCTCTTAAAGAGCCCAACTTTACAAGGTCCACCTGCAGTGGTGAGACATGAAAAGAGTCCCACTTGAACTCATTTTTGGCTCCATGAAAAGCGACCAATGTAGAACTAGCAAAAAATATAAGCACTTGAGACATGTCTGGCTCCTCAGGTCTGTTTCTAAGAGTCCATGTCTTCCTTTGGGATCACCCACAGTTTCAAAATGCCTGAGTTTTGTTTCTTTCTCCATCATTTGTGGCTGAGTGACTAACTCCCTTTCCTGACATGAACACCACAAAAGTAGCTACCAGACATTCTGGTTGGGCTCCTTGGCAGCTAGAAGCTCTGTTCACCAATTTGTGCTTTCTGCTCTCAAACCCTGGTGGATGAAGGCTATAAAGTTAATTTTCATTCATTCTAGGATTACCCTTGGGGCACCCAACAGAATATGGAAACACAGACTTCTTTTTTAAGAGAATATAAAACTAGCTTATAATAATATTTTAAATGATAGATTAGATCTTAAAATATAGGAACAGATTATGTTATCGCTTGCCTAGGAACTTCACCCCTCTGGAATGGCTTGACTCTGTTTCTGATTAAAGAAAAAAAAAACTGCTGTTGTGAGCATTTGGCTTCTGATTGTCTGTAATTCTTATTTGTAAGCACTTTTGCATTGGTACCTCCTTATAATTTACTAAGTGCTTTGCTCTTAAACAGCACTTAGAAGGGAGAGGTGCAAAGAAATTACATATGGCAATTAGGCCAGTAAATTTGCCTCCAAGACCCAAGCCTGCGTAGGTCACTCTGCACTTCAGGTTTTGTGTCCCGTCACTGGCAACAAGTTAACCGTGAGCTACTCCTGACCATGTCAACCGAAGCCTAGAGAGGCTGTCTGCTGCTAAGCTGTCACTTAGGGCTCTGAAAGACCTCAGATGACATTATCAGGGCTCATTCATGAGCAAGAACAAAGATAGCACAGTCCAGAGCAAGAAGCCTAGATTCCCACAAGTCATGTGGTCTTATTTTCTGGTGGCGCCAACTAGCACAACCCTCAATAAAATAATGTGACCAGATTTTTTTCCCTCTGCCTTAGAGAGTAGGCCAATAATAACCTTGCCCATGACTTTCACTCCTCTCTTGTCTAAACAATTCCCAAGCATCTGTGGGGAGCAACCATATAATTTATCTCCAAACCACATTGTTCTGACATTGAAGGAGAAAAGAGGGTGCAAACAGAAACCCTCCTGGGCATATCAGGGGTGAAGACACCCTGGGTCATAAGTCTCCCATTTCCAAAGTAGAAAGAGACAAAGATATAAACGAATTTCAAAGCATGGGCTAAATCCTTACTCTAAGTAAACATCTCCACAGTGCTTCTTCCTAACAGCCAGTAGTTAGAACCTTCTGACTGCACAGAGAGAGGGGATATTTGATATCATGTGTATTTTGTCCTCTAAGCAGTTGGTATGGCAAGGCATCAAAGTGTGTGGGCTCCAAAGCCAGACTGCCTGGGTTATAGCTTCACTCCCTATTTACCATCTGCTAGACCAACATTCTAGCTGATTTTGTCTCTCTGCCAGTCTGTACGTATGTGTCTGTGTCTTTGTGTGTGTCTGTGTGTCTCTGTGCATCTGTCTGTGTTTCTCTGTGTAGCTGTCTGTGTATGGTATCTCTCTGCACTGTGAGACAATGGTCTTGTAACCTAAAAAGATTTGTCACTTGTATTGGTTTAACAATACACTGATTGGCTAGTAGCCAGGCAGGAAGTATAGGTGGGGCAACCAGAATAGGAGAATTCTGGGAGGAGAAAAGGCTCAGCCTGTAATCGTCACCCAGATGCAGAGGAAGCAACATGAGAATGCCTCGCTGATGAAAGGTACCAAGCAACATGGCTAACACAGACAAGAATTATGGGTTAATTTAAGATGTAAGACTTAGTCAATAAGAAGCCTGAGTTAATAGGCCAACCAGTTTATAATTAATGCAAACATCTGTGCATTTGTTTGGGACTGAATGGCTGCAGAACCAGGCAGGACAGAAACCTCTGTCAACATCCCTGTGTCTATTTCTGTGTATATCCGTCTGTACGTCTATATTTGTGCATCTTTCTATCTCTGTATATCATCTGTTTACATCTGGATATGTGTATGTCTGTGTGTGTGTGTGTGTGTGTGTGTCTGTTTGCATGATACCCCAGTCACTCAGTGAGTAGAGAAGAATGACTTCATCAATAGAAATTCATTCACCCAGAAGTAAGAGTCAAGAAGAAAGATGGCCTCCTAGCAAAGATCATCATTTATTTGTATATCACCTACAATATTATTTTGCATACTTTCAATTACTAATAGTCAACTGCAGCTCAAGTACCTTAAAGATAAAACCCCAGAAATAAGCAATAAAGTTTTAAGCTGTACACTGTTGTTAGGGTCACGCGAACAGAAGCACCGAGATGCAGTGTCTGCTGATTAATAACCAAGATGCCAACTATGTGGCTAAGGATGGACATTGTACACAGTATGAATGCTCTGGACAAAGGGTACATTCCTGACTTGGGTGAAGAGAGAAGGATCATAATTAGAATGGCTTCTTGAGGATGGACAAAGAGGGTCAACAGCAGCCTAATGCTGTCACCATGTCTGCATGATTCCTTTCTTCATTTCATCAGTAGGTGATGTATTCCCCCAACCAATCACAAGGAGGGGAAATGTTATTATCAGGATATTTGGAAGTAATACTACCTGTATATAATTTATACCAGCCCCATGACCATCATTATGGCTATATATATTCTATGGATATGCCAATAGAACTTTTAAGATTGCATTTCCCCTAGACTGGATAGGAAGTCCCCTCAGTGGAGATTGTATCATTTCCAATATATAGAGCCTCTTACCTGCAATATAGAGAAGTTCTCTCCCTCTTCAGATCTCGATTAGTTGAACTCTCGACTAGAAACTCTTCCCATTGAAGTATTTTTCCTCCTGGGACTTTGGTGACATGGATGTGTGACCTAGAATAATTTACTCAATTTCTCCTTGCTCCAGTTTCTTGTCTATGAAAAGGAATTAATATACAGTGACCTCATTGGAGCTTTGTGAGTATTTAATATGTTTATCTGTGAAAAGTCCTACATATGTTGCTCAGCATACAGAAGGTATATATAGTAACTGGTAGCTGTCAGAACAGGGAAGGTTAAGTCAAAATCTGGCTTATCACTGGCTACATAACTGGGCCAAAAGAAATGTAGGAATGTTGGAATTCTTTAATTGAACAAGAATGAATTAGGTATGACAAATGCTTTTCTTTTTTCTTTTTAAAATTCATTTTATTTTTCTTTTTGTTACATACCAACCCCAGTTCCCTCTCCCTCCCATTCCTTCCCCCTATCCTCCTACCCCACCCCCACCCATTTCTCAGAGAGGGTAAGGCACATTGCTTTGGGGAATGTCCAATGCCCTCCTTACTGTATCTAGGCTGAGCAAGGTATCCATCCAAAAAGAATAGGTTCCCAAAAAGCCAGTACAAGCAGTAGGGATAAGTCCTGGTGTCACTGCCAGTGGCCCCACAATCTGCCCCAGCCATACAACTGCCACTCACATTCAGAGGGACAAGTTTGGACCTCTACTGGTACCTTCCTTTTTAGTGGAGTTAGTGAACTCGCATGTAGGGATAAGTCCCGCCCCTTAGGGGGCGTGTTCACCTCGGGCTAATGTTTACCTATACACCTGGCAAGCATGCTCACAGAGCTTGCTTCTGCTTTCCTGGTCTCGCAGGAATGGTGGTTCTGTAAGTCTATTTCCCCATTAAAGCTGTCTGCATTTGTTACAATCTGTCTGCATTCATTTACACTGCTACACTCGCATTAGCTCAGGTCAGCTGTTTCTGTGGGTATTCCCATCATGGACTTGACCCCTTTGCTCATATTCTCATTCCTCCCACTCTTCAACTGGACTTTGAGAGCTCAGCCCAGTGCTCTGCTGTGGGTCTCTGCCTGTTTCCATAAGATGCTGGATAAAGGTTCTTTGGTGACATTTAAGATATTCATCAATCTAACTACAGGGCAAAGCCAGTTCCAGCATCCTCTCCTCTTGACAAAGAAGCTAAAATTATACAATGGGGGAAAAAGAATCTTCAACAAATGGTGCTGTCATAACTAGATGTCAACATATAGAAGAATGGAAATAGATCCATATCTATACCCATGCACAAAACTCAAGTCCAAATTAATTAAAGACTTCAATATAAATCTGACCACACTGAAAGTGATAGAAGAGAAAATGGGAAGTAGCCTTCAATACATAGGCACAGGAGACTACTTCCTAAATATAACAAGAGTAGCATAGACACTGAGAGCAACAATAAATAAATGGGACCTCTTGAAACTGAGAAGCTCTGTAAAGGAAAGGACACAGCCAATAAGACAAAAAGGCAGCCAACAGGATGGGAAAAGATCTTCACCAACCCCATATCAGACAGAGGGCTGATCTTCAAAATATATAAAGGACTCAAGAAATTAGACATCAAAATTCCAAATAATCCAATTAAAAAAATGGGATAGAGAACTAAACAGATAATTTTCAACAGAAGAATCTCAAATGGCTGAAAGACAGTTAAGGAAATGTTCAACATCTTTAGCCAGCAGATAAATACAAATCAAAATGACTTTGAGATACCATCTTACACCAATCTAATAGCTAAGATCAAAAACATCAATGATAGCCTATGCTGGAGAGGATGTGGAGTAAAGGGAACACTCCTCCATTTCTGGTGGGAAGGCAAATTTGTACAACCACTCTGGAAATCAGTATTATGGTTTCTCAGAAAATTGGGAATCAACCTACCTCAGGACCCAGCAATGCCACTCTTGGGCATATACCCAAAAGATGCTCAATCATGCTACAAGGACACCCATTCAACTATGTTCATAGCAGCATTATTTGTAATAGCCAGAAACTAGAAACAACCTAAAAGCCACTCAACCAAAGAATGGATAAAGAAAATGTGATATATTTACACACTGGAGTACTACTCAGTGGTAAAAGGCGACATCTTGAAATTTGCATGCAAATGGATGGGATTAGAAAAAAACGTTCTGAGTGAGGTAACCAAGACCCAGAAAGATAAACATGGTATGTACTCACTCATATTGGATACTATCTGTAAAGCAAAGGATATTGAGCCTATAGTTCATGATCCTAGAAAAGCTAAGTAACAAAGTGAACCATAAGAAGAACATACATAGATCCACCTGGAAAAGGGAAATAGACAAGATTGCCTGACAAAAGTGGGAGCATGGGAGCTGGCAGAGAAGAGAGGGCAGAAAGGAAAGAGGAGGAGAAAAGGTAAGGGTTGGGGAGAACTTGAGGGAACAGGATAGTCAAGATGGACAAAGGACAGAGATGAGAGCAAGGAAAGAGATACCTTGATTGAGGGAGCCATTATGGAACCAGCAAGAATCCTGGCACCAGAGAAAGTCTCAGAAATCCACAAGGATGACCCCAACTAAGACCCTAAGCCATTAATTTATTTTTCTACTCAGTAAGGAAAGTCCTCAAGGATGCAGCTCAGAAGCAGCTTCCCCCCCTCCACCCTCCCACTCTCACCCCCCTCCCCCGGCTTACACAGCAGGGAGCAGATTTTCCCTGTCTAGCAGCACTGGCAACTCAGATCTTCAGTCTCTCCTTTACCTCGTTCCCACAAGCTCAGGGTCCTTGCAAGCATGTTAATTATTTCACAGCCTGGCTGCTCTGAGCCTACACTGAAAGAGTCAATGAGAAGCTGCCTCCAAGTCTGCAGGGCACACACCTGAAGGAATTCCTCATGTGTAAAATGAGGAAGCTGGCCTTGCCTGATGACCTCTACTGTGCTCACCAGCACTAACACTCTGTGGGTCTATGATCCGAAGGTGCCCCTGGATTACCAGGGTGCCAGAGGGTGAGCTCTGTGCATTTCTCATGCATAATGGGCTGGAGAGAAGCAATCGGTGGGAATTAAAGTCTCAAGTCTCCAGCACTGTCTTCTGTCCTTGCTGCTTCTCTGGAGGCCGAGGTCTTGCTTCACTGGAGTCTTAAATATTGATCTCAGCTCTAAACCTTCCCCAGACTGCCTGAAGAGCCAGAGTCACATTTCTGAGGAGAAAACAAGGCGGGGAAAGGACAGAAGATAGTGAACTATTTCAGTAGAGCCTTTGGGTCTAACGGCCTTGTTCAAAGTTCTCTGCCACTGTCTGCTGGGTTCTATTGCTGCTGGGTTGAAAACTAAACACACTTCCTTTGCAAAGTTCCACCGTGTGTGGAGTTCCCACCAACCAGCTTTCAGGAGGCACCAAGTGACTGCCAAACTTCAATAGCTGGGCCATGAACTAAAATTACCCAGGGCCACTGGTCCTGGAAACAGAAAATAAGTATTGTCCTGTCCAGACTAAGAAGTACCAATCTGGGGTAGATGGAGGCCGGGGGCATATACCTGGATTCTCTACTAGGCAAATTAACAGTTTTCTGGATATCCCATTCTGCATGAAGCTCACAGAAAGAGGTTTCTCCCAGCTCCCATGAGACCTAATGCAATTCCTCTTGCTGATTAGTTTTTCACTGGCTGTCATGCAAGTTGTATCTCCAATTTTACAATGTCCTGCTCAACACCAACCTTCCTTCCAGAGGATCCTTTGCCAGGTGCTGAGGGTTTAGCAGACTCCATCTAACCCAGTTGACTCTGATTGCATCCCTGACTTTGCTCTGAGAACACACCATCAAGGTTTGTGCACGATTTAGGGAAGTTGAGCCCAGGTACGTGTGACCAGATCCTCAAAAATTAGCGTCCCACATGACTAAGCACAGAAGTCACAGTGAATCACCTGATCTAACCTCAATTCAGTCAGACCAGTTGTGATGCATGGGCACATTTTCAACTTGTCAGTACTCCCATTGAATATATTTTACGTCTGGACATTGTGGAAAGTACATTGTGAATTTACACCCACATGTGCATGTACACACATACACACGTGTGCTCTAGTTTTTCCTCTTCATCAATAAGCACAGATTTGTGTCAGGCCTTCAGAACAGAGAGCCGCTCAAAATATTCCATCAGCACCTAATAGATTTATCCTTTTAGCTGTTCAAGTTCAATTTCAGTTATTGGTGCCACAAACAGAAGTGGTTAATAGATAAGTGAAAATATTCTAAATCCTGTCATGTTTGAAAAGGAAAAAGGAAGAAAATAGAATGAAAGGGAATGTTGAGAGCAAGTGGTGAGGGCACAGAAAGAAGGACACGTGGCCTAACAGAGCTGGCCAGAGATACAGAAAAATCTCCATGATGTCACAGATTGACTTTTCCTGTTATTGGTTCTCTATCCATCACCAGAAATTCCATGCCCATACCTGCTCCTTTTCCTGTTCCCCTGTCTACAGCATAATGCACAGTTCTCTGACTCCTAGGGCTCCTGAGAATTCAGAAAGAAAATAGGGTGTGATGGCATGGTATTCCTATGACTCTGTGGCCACTCTTCTCAGTAGGAA
Source organism: Alexandromys fortis (assembly GCF_014885135.2). Classification (NCBI taxonomy): domain Eukaryota; kingdom Metazoa; phylum Chordata; class Mammalia; order Rodentia; family Cricetidae; genus Alexandromys; species Alexandromys fortis. The sequence goes on from NW_026067942.1 coordinate 9,343,082, forward strand.
GTCCTGCTAGTGATGTTTGGAAGTCTCAGAACTTGGAAATAGTGCTAATGTGGACCCAGGAGCTAATCCTTAACATAGGGAGAGCAGAGAGGACCTCGGATGTCTAGTTGAGATGGTTCCCCTCAATGGAAAACACAGTGTTTCCTCCACCATGGTGAAGTTTGATTATTTTAATTCATGGCAGTTCTAGGGTACTAGGGGTCATACTGAAGGTATAGCTTACTACTTAAGAAGAAATACTTTCCTGGAAAGTTTTAAGGGTCCAGGTGCCTCCTCTTCTGTGCTTCTTTTCCTCCTCTGCTTTTTGTGTCTCCTCTCTATGGAAAAAGGGCCACCTGAATATACAAGGGATTTGAACATTCCAACACAGAATGTCATCAGAATTCTGTGAAACAATACAAGAAATAGCCCACTTAAAAGGAGGAAATATTTTTTTTGACTCATGGCTTCAGTCTGTGGTCACTTGACCCATAATTTCTAGCTTATGATTAGCTAAAAACATGTGGAACAGCAAAACTTCTCATTAAACAGCCAGGACAGACAGAGACAAAGAACGCTCTGGAGCATTGTCCTGTTGACCTCCAGTTATACCACACCTGCCAAAGATTCAACCACCCCCAATAGCAACATCATCTGACAAGCAAGCTCTTTGCATTAGGGAGACATTGCAGGGCCAAACCATTAAGAGGGAGTAGACTCAGTCATAATATGCTCATCGGTAAACAAATTAAGAATGTATGTAGAAGCGAGACACTTCATCATGCCCCAACCTCTTAATTTCCCCACTCTTGATTGCCTTGTGGATTTCCTTCTAGAGTATTTTCTATGTACAATCATGCATGGGAGAATATATACAGCATTTTTTTCTGAACAAAATAAATTTACATTGTATTTATTGTCTACCACCTGCATTTTACCCAATGATAGATCATCGATGTCTTAGTTTCCAAGCATTGCTATAGCAGAGTACTAAAAACTATGCAGCATGAGCTATGAATTTATTTCCACACCATTTTAGAGAATCAGAGTCAGAAATCAAGTAGGACTGTATTCTCCCTAAAGCTCTAAGGGAGATATTTCTCGGCCCTTTGGGCTTCTAGTTTGTCAACAACTTTTGATGTTCCCTTCCATTACAAGCTACCTTTCCTCTGTCTATCCTTTTGTCATCTGCCTTGGTGTTAGACAAGTTTTCACTTTTTTAGGGGTACTTGTCAGTCACTGGGTTAGGGTCTACCCTCACTGACTCAGCTCACCTTGACTGCCCTGGCTTGTAAGGTTTTGTATAAATCCCTATTTCCAAATAAAGCCCACGTTAGCTACTTTTCTCTGACATGACCAAACTAACTGATTTATTTTTGCTCATGGTTTCAAGGTTTGTTCCTTACTTCATGGCTCCATGTGCGTGCGCAGAATGCCATGGCAGTGGAAATGTGTGGCAAAGAGTAGACAGAAATTAGAGGTGGGGGATCAGAAGTAGCAAGAATAACACTGCCAAGGACCCATGTTCAGCTAGGTCCCGCCTCGTGAAGTTGTCAGACCCACTCAAAACAGCACCACCAAATGAAGAGCCCATGTATCACAGATGATCTGATCATGTGGGACATTTCATATTCAAACCACAACAGGACATACACTGAGGTTCTGGGATGGAACTTGAGTGTACTTTTGGTGACAATATAAATTAGTCAATAGCAATATCAAAACAAATGTGCCCTGCTGAATACACTTCAGTTTCTCAGTGCTACATAATATCCCCCATGGCTTTGACTTGACCACCCACCAAATAATATGCATTTAGTCTTCTTCAATTTTCTACTGCACCAACAAGTACTGTATAAAAATTCTTAGTTAGAGGCTGAGGAAATGGCTCAGTCAGTAAGTAAAGTGGTTAACGCACAGGCATGAGGATCTGAGTGTGGATTCCAGCATCCATTATAAAAATCACCTGGAATCCCAACATCTAAAAGGTGGAGATAAGAAGGTCCCATAGGCTTGCCAGCTAACTAGTCCAGTCACCTAGTGAATTCTAGGTTCAGTGAGAGACCCTATCTCTAAGTTTAAAATGGAGAGCAATAGAGAAAGACACCCTATGCAATCAATCCCTGGCCTATCATACATACAAGTAAATACACATGCATGTAACACATACAGAAATTCAAAATCCTGTTGCCTATATAGTTACTTATATAGTTTCTGCAATATTTTTAAAGATGGTGCTATTCAGAATTATAGCATCTTCTCAACATTTTTGTAGTGGGGACCTAATATACAACTTGATCCTAAGAAGTGGCACCTTTAAGAGATTGGTAAGTCAAGAGGGCAAAACCCTGAACTCAGTCTTCTTATAAAACAGTCCAAGGGGCACCCTAGTCCCTTCTGCCCCTTCCACCAAATGAAGGCACAGTCTATATACTTCCTGCCTGAAGCAGAGTGCTAACCCTCCCCAGACATCACATCTGCTGTTACTTTCATCTTAAACTTCATCTCTAGACTTTGAGCAATGGATTTTTGTTGTTTATAAATTGCCCAATCTACAGAATTTTGTTTCAGTAGCCCAAAAAGACTAACAGAGATTCACCCTAAGAAGTAAGGAATATGGGTCAACGGATATGTAGATATTAAATATTGATAGGCCTTGTAAAGTGGCACAAATTTACATCCAATTTTACAGTCACCAGTAGTATACAAAAGTGCCTATATTCATTAAAACTGGGTGCCTGCTAATATTGTATATTTATGCCTATTTCATGAGAAAAAAGAAAACTGTTTAAGAGACATTTCTTTATCTCTACTGAAGTTGAACATAATCTGTCTATAATTTTTTCTTCTTTGGTCACTGAATTATCCAACAATAGTTAAAGGGCACCCACAATGTGCCAGTCAGAACACTGAATGGTAATTATTTTCATATTGGGTTTGAAAGAGTCTTAGTTCGCTTTTCTCTTGCTGAGATAAATAGCAAACAAAAATCAACTTGAAAAGAGCAATCATTTGGCTTACATGCCCTGCTCACAGCACAGCATTGAGAGAAGCCAGGGCAGGAGATCGGGCAGGAGGAAAGGCAGGAACCATGAAGAAAACTGCTTGCTGGTTCCCTCAGAGGTTCATGCTTAGTTAGTGTTCCTATACAGTCCAGGCCTCCTGTCTAGGGACAGTTTGCCCACATTGTACTGAGCCCTTTTACATCAATTGATAATCAAGAAAATGCCCTATTGATATGCCCAGAGACCAATCTGATCAAGTGAAACATGCTTCAGATGATTCTGGGCTGTGCCAAATTGACAGTTGAGGCTAAGAAAGATGTTTTTATAGGGAATTTTTGATTCTGAAAATTAGTTCACTTCCTATAATATTCTTAAATTCTTTTCTTACAAGGTTGCTTTTTATTTTGTGGTGATTTTTTGCTCTATGCAAACTATTAAACTTTAATTATTTCTATCATTTTTTATTTATTTGAGATCTCTACTTAGAAGACTTTTCATAGGCCAAGATTATAAAAAATTCTGATATTTTATTCTGGTGCTTTTACAGACTTGCATTTGAAAATTGTGATTAAATCTTTAATTCATGTAGAATTTCTATGTGCTTGATGTAAATTTCTTCTTTCCAAAATGGTGTGCTAATATTTAAATGCCACTTATTAATTATTCTCTCCTTTCTCCTTCTAATTAGGAATAGAGACATTCCCTAACATTTTATTCTAAGTTTTGCTTTTAGTCTATATTCTCTGACAGCAGAATCCAAAACAGAAGTCTGAAGCATTTGTACATATAAACCAGAATCTCTCTCTCTCTCTCTCTCTCTCTCTCTCTCTCTCTCTCTCTCTCTCTCTCCAAGAAGCAGAGATTCCAAAGTGGAGCATGAGGCCTGGCAGGAGGGAAAGCCAAGACACGTGTGTGCTTCTAGTCGTCTATGCCGTGAGCAGTTATTGTCTTGTTCCCTGAATCTTCTGAGAACTTCTCTAAACACTTTAGGAACACCACAAATGCACTGAGAAGCATTTATCCCTGACTCTCACTCTGTATTAATCAAAGAATAACCCACAGACATCACTCTCCTAGGGCTCCAGACTAGACATATTAGAGTATGGAATACTTGCCGGTGCCACTGGGGAAAAAATGATATATTAACCCTCTGCAGAAAATGAGAAGTAAGTGGTGCAACCAAAGGCACCTGAACATCCCATGTCATGTCATTTTTGAGTGCATCAGGCTGGTTGCCATGGGAAACTCCTGGACATGACATCCAGCTCTCCTTTAATGCAGTGTTAGAAAGAGTCCGTATCTGCACTGGCTACTATTTGGAGTCCATAATCCAGGATCCAGGGTCCACCATCCAGGGTCTATCATTCAATGTCTACTATAAAGGGTCAAAAGTCCATGTTTGTTGTTGAGTATGTGTATCTGTGCATATTTTTATAATGCTTATATGAGACTTTTTATAATATTTTGTGAGTCTTTTAAGATTAAATATTACCATAGATTACATTTATTACATTTATTTAATCATATGTGTCTGTGTATATTTGTGTGTTTAGGTCAAACATAAGTATTAGGTAGCTTCTCCAACACAATTTTCATCTGTGTGTGTATGTGAGTGTGTGTGTGAGTGTGTGTATGTAAGAGAGAGAGAGAGAAATAGGGTTGTTCCTATAACCTGGAACTCACTGATTTGGAAGTCTACATCTCCAGAGGGATTACAGTCATGTCCCATACCACTAGGCCATTTTTATTTTTAACATGGGTGATGGAAATCCAAACTCAAATCTTTATATTTATGCAGCAAGCACTTTACCAGCTGAGCCATCTCTTTAGGCCCACTTTTGCATCTTTTGTAATATAAAATTTAAATGAGGATAAGGACCATATTCCAATGTAAACAAGCAGTTCATAACTTAATCTTCAAATAAAATATTGTCACATCCTCTAAATCACAGCCCAGTCAATACTATAATTTCACTTGTATGTTTATTGCTCATAGTTTAAGGTTTCTGCATACATATCCATGCATTTCCAAGGATGAAGATACTAGCTGAAAAGATTTAAACCTTCTTAAAGTAGTTAATTCACTTTTCTACATTATCCTCAAAAAAGACTGCCCTGACAGACATGGTTCAAATAGTTACAGGCCAGAGCCTCTGCTTTCCTCCTCTCTGGACTTCACATGAGGTTATCATTCAATGTAATTGCCATCAAGTGTGCCAGATTGTGTAATTGCCACACTTACCCTTGTGACTACAGTTTTTACTCATCCCCTTTGTGGTTACCATGAGTTCTTGCCTTGGTCAAGGCCACTTGAGGGTGTCTGGTGTTACCTGGTGACTCTAATGGTGATTCAGAAGAGGACAAAATTCAGAGTAGTGTTCACTGGAGAGACCTGCTAACAGTGGCCCATGAGGAGGGACATGGGAAGACAGTAACTTCCAAGACTGCCAACATTTGGAGAGGGGTGGCAGCTTTAAGAACCTTCCTTTCTAGCTAGACCCTTCCTGCACTTACACCTCTTTCAGAAGCTCCTTTGAATCTTCTCCCAGTCTGTTGGTGGTGGTCACACAAAGAAAACCCGGGAACAGACTTCACACACCAGAAGGAGACACTCTGGCGAAGCTTGCTATTAGCCGAGCATCACATTCGCTCCTAAATCAGTGCAAACAATGGGGTGCTTTATATCTTCCCACATGAGCTTTAATAACCTAGCCCAGCCATAATGAATTCCAAGGCTGAATTAATGTAAAAGAGTAATGGTGATTAGGTAATTACCAAGTAGAGAGCGTGTTTAACCTTCCCAGTGACAAGACTCAAAGACCACCTGACATCATGTGTGAGTTCTGGAAATAATTAATAATTAAAATTATCCAATCTCTACTGTTAATCAGAAGTTAAGAATCCCAGAGCGGTGCCAGTCAAGCCGAGTTCTTCCCCCACTGATGTCTGCCAATGTGTGCTGGGCTCTATGGGCTTTGAAGGTGTCAGCCTCTTTGATTTTTATTTCAGGCTGACTAGACTTAAGCTGTTACAAGTCTCTCAGAATATTTCAACAAGCAGAGACATCACCCTCTAAAATTATCCACCCAGAGTGAAATGCCAGGAACTGACCTTTGGCCCCTTCCTTTTTTAATTGCAACTCAAGCCATTTTAAAGCCATGGCTGTGACAGCCCTGTGCTCCGTTTCCCATCACCCACCCTCCCCTCCCTATGTTTCTTTTCAGCTGCTTATATTCTTGAGAGGTTATGTGTATGAATGTGCACTGGTATGTGCATGTGTGTTTATCTGTGCTGTGATTGTGTGTATGTGTTCATACACATATGCATAATGTGTTGTGTCCTGATAAAAAGCCCACAGTTCTTCCTCCAACATAGAGTTTGAATTCTATAGTAAAAAGCAGTCACACCTAGAAAGTCCTTGCACGCATAGGTGCTCCCACACATAGACCTATACATACCTACATACCGATAACACAGCAGAAACATCCAGTTTGCTAAGTGGCAAGGTGCATACTGCATAGAGATTCAGAACAGAAAAATGGAATGAAAGAACCTGAGATACTAAGGAAGAAAAGAGAAGGGACTCCTCCAGGTTCACACAACAAATTACAAGTGAAAAGTAAATAAATTCTCTGGGTAGACAGAGACTCCTCCCTGAGTGCAAGCGCTGAATATAAAAGAACTCAGACGAGAATACAAAAATTTAGTTGGAAAAAGGTTGCTTCCCTGTCCTCCACGTTGATGCCAGTCCAGCTTGGTCTTGCCCGGACAAGGCAGATCCAGAATGCATCTCCTTGTACCCAGTGTTGGTACAGGTTCCTCAGTGAGCTCTTAGAGCATTTTTTTTTTTTTTTTTTTTTTTTGCTAATTATAGCACTAACCTTTGCTTGCACTTTCACACAGGCTAGCCCATGTTGGTCTTTGCTCCTATTTTCCTCCCTAGCTGCCAGGATAAGAAGAATGCAGATTTCTCACTTTGCTGCCCCCAGTCCCAGCCCTGTGTGTCCTTAAGTGATGGAAAGTCTTCATGGATCCTAGAGGCCAACAGGGGCAAACAGTGAGTTGACAGCAACTCAAATGAGGTGACTTGTCAACAGTCTGGGGCAAGGAGACAGGGACAAAAGGTCACTGTGGAAAGGTGTTCTGAAAGGCCAGCACAGCAACCTCAAACCAGCATGAGCCTTCATGAAGCAGAGGCATTTATCAGGATGCAGTCTCTACCAAGGGCCAAAGAGGACAACAAAAGAAGTAAACTAGCAAAAAGGGAACTCAAGCTATGCATAGTTAGCTGTGAACATGACATCAACTTAGAGTCACCTGGAAAGAGGAGAATTCGGTCTCAAAAATTACTAAATGACTAGGATCTCATGATCCAGGGTGTTTGCTCCAAATTTATTTGTTTGCTTGGGGTTTTGTTGATGGTGGTGGTTTTGAAAAGCAATGGAATTATTTTTTCCTAATGAAATGCCATAGGCAGCTTAATACACAGTGTATGAAGAAGAGCAGCTCTGGACAGATGGGGAGGGTCAGATTCCTGCTTTTCTCTTTACTGGTTGTTTCTCAGGGGTCCCTACCTCAAGATACTTAAGACCCAGAGAAGAAAAGCTTGTTTGGGAATCACTGATATGTTCTTTCAAGTTATTTGTTCTACACATGAGGAAACTGAGACTCAGAGTGGAAAGGCCTATTTAAAGTCTTATTAAAGGCAGCAGAGGTAGAAGGACCTTTAGTCTCCTGATTCCCAGTCCTGACCACTGGTATCAAATGTCATCCATGAGCTCTGACCAGAGGAAGCCCACTCCCAGCATCCTATGTAGGCTCCCTCTCAGTCTTAAAGGTTATGAACTGAATTAAGGAAACACAATGGTCATTTAACCCTGACTGAGCCAAGAAGATCTGCAATGTCTGCCCACTCCAGACCTGTTGTGGAAGAGACAAAGGTTCTTCTAGCTCTGTGCATTCCTTCTTTTGCTGATTCCTGATCCAGCCTACATCTCTACATCTCCACCTGTCACTCTCTGTCAAGAGTCCTTAGCTCCAGTCCAGTTTCTCAGCCTTGTTCTGGCGTGTCTCCCCCTTCACCATCAGTCAATAAGGTATTAATACAGTAGCTGCCTCCAAGTGCACCTTTAATGAGGACTGTGGCCATCCATTTAGTGGAATTTGATAGTGACAACACATTGACATTGGTAAGGTTAATGATCCAATGCTTTATTTCATTGAACAAGTTGAACAACACTTAGCACATTGATCCACAGTGTCCTACAATCCATCTCTGCTATTGCTTTAATGGTGCCATGGCATCGGTGCCCTTTAAGTAATTGGCACAGTAGAAATATGGACTTGGCCTTGTCATGTCAGATTAGCACTATGCTGAACTGAGAACGATTTTTGTCATTTCTGTGTTCTTTCTTTCCTCTCATTTGATCTCTTTCTGATTTAATAAAGAGACTGGGGTTCATAGAGGCCAGAAAGGAGTCTCCAGCTACACAGTGAAGAGAAAGAACTAGGCTTGAGATGGTACGCTCCCATTCTCTTTCTAGATCAACTGCCCTACAGGGTCACGGGCAAACTTCCAAGCCCCTCATGTCTCCATGTCTTCATATGACAAAGAGGGAATTTATGAAACCTGTCTTTCCCATCTGCTTCATTCATGGTGGATCTTGGCCATAAGAAGTGATTCTCTGTGAGAGAGGAAAGAGAAAAGAATGTGTTAGAATTTTACCAAAGCCCTCACCAGAGCTCCTAGAGACTCTGGAACACTGCCCCAGAAACCAGCTCTGGAATGATAGATGGGGCAGTTAGAGACACAATCTAAGGTCTAGGCAAGTTCCTGAGTTTTCCAGGAGAGGACAATGAGATCCTGACCAGCCATGCCTAACACCTAGTGAAGAATAATAAAAGTGGTGCACAACCAGCCATCAGTACTTGGGAATAAGTCCTCACTGAGACACAGTTGTCCAGTAGTACTAAGTTCCGGGCAGGTGTCTCGACCTAAAGACCGTCTTAAACAGGTGGAAACTTTGAAAGAGGACTCTGGAAAACAGGGAAGTAATGTGTTGTGTAGGGCCTACATACTGCCAGAGGTTGCCTTCCATAACAGTACCCTTCCATTATTTAGCTGAAACAATTCCCATAGTGACCAGCTGAACTCAGGTATACATTAAAACCACAAATTTGCTAGATGAATAATTAAGTTCTTCAAGGTACCTGTCACAGTCAGGACTGTCTGAGAATTTGAGGGGTGAAATAGGAAAAGAGAAAGTTGTAAGTCAGAGTGGAGTGGTCCCCAGCACACCGTGGAAGGGTGAGACGGTACTGAATCTGGCTTTTCCACAACTCGCTGGCCGATGAATAACCATACAGGTGACAAAATAGATTTGGTTCTTTTTTCCCCTGGAGAAGATGAAGTGATGTCACTTCCAGGGTCACTGTTATATTGCTTTGAAGAGCATACATGAGTGGTGTAGAACCTGGGATGCTGAGCAATAACCTTCTGTTTAAAACGAATGAGATGAGGCAGAAGAAGAAGACACAGAGAGTCTGTCTAATGTTGGTAATTCAGCAGACCTGCTATGTACCAGACACGGAATTTGGAGTGGAGCAAAGATTGACCATATGGTACCATGCCCCCAAGTTGCCCGAAATATACCAGAAGAGACAGATTGTATATTTTGATGAGAACTCTGAAATATTTAGCCCCAAAGAAAGAAAATGTTACTAAGCTCCTGGATGAAAATGGTAGAGACCTGTCTCTCCATCACCTCACTCTGTCCCCCCAAAACATGCTCTAATCGCTGTGCTGCTGGGTGGGTGAGTTTGACTCTGACAGAAATTATGAGGGATCTGCCCTTGGCTGAAGAGCTGAAACATATTCTACAATAAATTTTGCCAATAAAGTTTACATTTGTATTTCCATGTGTTTGACAACTGTGTCTTATTTCTCCATTGATTCTGCATTCAATAGGGGAAGAAAAGGATGTTATTTATTGTTTCCCACAAAACTAAACATGATACAGGTTACTGTTCAGCAGAAATACGTGCAAAGCATAAAAATAACTTGCAGTGTGCAGTGGTGTGTTCTATTTGAGGTGAGAGAGAGAGAGAGAGAGAGAGAGAGAGAGAGAGAGAGAGTGTGTACACCCCAGTCCAGAAATGATTTACAGAAGTAGAGACGAGACCGTTATAAGAAGAATGAATCAGAAAAAAAAGAAAACCTGAAGGTAATAAAGAATGTGTATGAAGCCATTCAGAAAGGGCAAACATTGGGTCACTTGTCAATAGGAAGAGATCTTTCTTGCCAAGATTATACCAAAGAGCTCACTTCTCACAATATAGTATTTCCCAGAAGCCCCCTGCCTCAACTGGCCTACCCCTAGGCACTGAGTCGACTATGTGCAAATGGGGCAGACATAGCTACATCCTTTAAGTACTCACTCCCTTGCTTGGCATGAGTATCAACATATTCATAATATTCAAGGCAGGGCTTTCCCAAATGTAAAAGGAACATGACTTCATAGTCTTTAAGTTCCTTCCAGCTCCGACCTGCTTCTTCCCAAGCAAAACTTCTGCGGCTTTCTGGCTTTTACCAGGGCACTCTGCTCTCAGCATCACTATTTCAGATCTCGGGTTCAAATACTGGGAGCAGCTGCCATACAGTATCGCCCTCACGGACTCCATCACTTCCTAAGAACCCACACAGAAGAAGAGGTGTGTGTTTTTAAAGGAAGAAGGGTTTGCTGAGCCATTGTTTAAATCAGTACATTTACCGAGGTCCTTCTCTTTTTCTTAAGAACATCACTGCTCAGTAGTCAACATGGCATAAAAAGACCAGTGGCAAGATGTCTGTCCACATTGAATTATCAAGTATAAGCCTGTTGACCTCTCAGAGTGGGTTTCTCAACCCAGCTATACTGACTTTCACGCTGAATGATTCTTTATCAAGGGAGCTGTACCTTGTAGGCTGAGAGGCATCTCTGGTCCTTATACATTAGACTCGGCCCCTGTGTTTTTATGCATAGTCTGATTACCCCCGGAGTCATATCACAGAGCATCTGATTTGGATGTTAATTTCTTTTATTTAAGGTGAGTAAATTGATTGTAAACACATGTTCCCATTCTCAGAAAAGGGCTAATGCGTATGGTTCCCCCATTCATTCCTTAGCTCATTTAGCTAGAGAGGTCTTTCTTCATGCCTACTGTGTTGCCTTGAATTTAAATTCTCATCTCACCACCTCTTGTTCTAGCTATCATAACCCCCAGAGTGTGGGCTTCCTGTGGCATTCCCTCAGCTCTTTCTAAGAGCTATTTTCCAGGATCAGCAACCCAAGTCTGGTTCCTTCCCTCCTGTTACTTTTGTGGCAAACTATGCAGTGATGAAAACCCTCATCCTGAAGGCCAGGTTCTGAATTCTAGTTTCACCTCTACTGCTTCTCTGCTGTGTGATATTAGACACATGTCTCTCTATGTATCTATTAAATGGAAATGTTGGTAGCCCTTACATGCTGGTGACCCAGTTGTGATGACGAGAATAGCAGAGGAGTTTATCTGAATTATAGGAAGCCTTCTTCAAAAGAAAGAATATCACAACAGCCAATGCATATTAAACAAAAGGTTCATACCAGAGAAGAGAATTAGTACAGAATGGCTACCCAGCTTCAAGCTATCAGGTGAAGGAACAATGCTTCCTAGGGTAGGCTCCAGACAGGATAAGGATATGTGTAAGAAGGATATGCATCTATGCTCTTCTGGGGCAGTAATTTATGCTCTTTCTGGAGCATAAGCCTATAGGAAAGGCTCCACCAGAAATCTGGCAGGGCAGTTCAGCAAGGCTTGGACTAGACCGGATTCCCAAGGACAACTGAAACAAGGTCATCTCTTTCTCACGCATCAGGCACTTACTATGCTCCAGGCACTGTACAAGGGTTAGAAGATGACCTCCAAACAATACGTCTAGATAGGATGAGAAAATCCAAATCCCCACGCTGCATGCATGTGCCTACACATGCACACACATGCACATGTGCATGCCATGCATCCCAGTAGGCTATCTCCACATTGTATAAGGAGAAAAATCAGCATCCTTAATAAATGTTGTAAGGCCAAGGTATCACAAAGTCATTTGAGAACCATGTACCAAGTTTCTATTTTTTAGGTGTAATGATAGTGAAAGATAATTGTGCCAATGATGCACAGTGAGGGTTTTAATCATGCTACAGGGTGTCAGACACTCCCCCTTTGCACATTAAACCTCATTCATTAACTAAAAGAAACTCAAAGGCAAACATCAACAGCATTGATGAATTGGGACACTTCCTCCCAACCAACCTTCTCTATGTCCTACGTGCTTGGATGTTCAAAGGAAGGAAGAAGACACCCAAAATGGACAAAAAGCCCAGGGAATGCCCCGTGAAGGCTCAACCAGCAATGGAAATAATGTCATCATAGTAAACTATGAGTAAAATCAGGTGATATGGTCAAAGTCAGCGATGACCCCTGCCCATTGCTAGGCTATAAATAGCCATGAGGAGAGGCAAACAGGCAAATGTAGAATAAAAAGCTGTGCATGAGGTGGAAGAAGACGCCAGTTTACAAGACACCCAGGGGTTTCCCCTTTACCACTCAGGCTGTAACTTTAGATTTTTAGAGTAGGAAGGAAATGGTCGCACAACTGTCCTGTGCTCTCATTAAAGGTAACATGAATGATTCATGTATCTGGTGCTGTGAAGAGACATTTTCTTTGACAAATAAAAAAAAATCCCAACAAGAGCATTATAGTATCCCAGTTACTATGTTCCCCTAGTTCTGACTAAAAGATCCCAATGTCTAGAGAGCTCCAGTTTCATTTTTAAAAAATGGCCAATACAAGTTATTCTGATCCCAGAAAATAGCAGATTTTTATTTACTTTGAGGTCAAGCCCTCTTTTGCAGCCAGCACACATTTCATTTCTACTGAGGTGAAACAGGAAAGCAAGGCAGTCTTAACTGGGTCCTGGCTGCAGCCTGTGGGAACTCCGTTCGTTCTCTATGGTTTAAATCTGAAAGGAAGAATCTGGTCACTAAGGGGTGGTCTTTAACCTTTCACCACAACCTAATTTGCATTTGGTTTGTATGTCTAAGAAAGCACCTTTGGTGCTAAAGATGCTTTTCCTTGACCAATGTTTTGCCTCCTGTGTTTGTTTGTTTGCTTGGTTTTCTGAGACAGGATTTCTCTGTGTCGCTCTGGCTGTCCTGGAACTTGCTCTATAAACCAGATTGACCTCAAACTCCGAGATTCTCCTGCCTCTCAAGTGCTGGGATTAAAGCAGTGAACCACTACCATCCAACTGCTTCCCAGTCTACTTACATCCATCTGGAAAGTTACCTTGCCCTGGGTGGGACTCCTCAGCTCTTCACTTTATGTATCTTTCTACTTGGATCTCCCAACAATCCTGAAAAATCAGGCATTGCTATCACTATTGTTCCTTTTTTTAAATGAGGCTTCGAGTGAGCAACTCTTTTCACAACCTGAAGCAGCAAATGTAGTCCTGGCCTCCACAAAGCTGCAGTCCTCAGACTCTTATAGCTACTTGTGCATTTTCTTCTTGATGCAGGTTTGGGAACTTGTAGGCCTATTCTGTATGGCCTGGTACTAAAGGGCATCCCTAGTAGCAGCACTTGGACTGTAAGGCATCTGAAGAACCACAGTCAAGTGTTTTATCAGGGTTCCTTGCGCATTCACACAGCATCCTATCAAAGAGGTGCCCTGGCTTCTTTTACAGCTTCTTAGGACACAAAAGCCACCCAAGTACTTCAGGAAGGGCATAGCAATAACACAAAACTTCATGATAGGAGACTTTGTATCTGTTTTTGCTCTCCTTCCTCCTTATACCTTTTGCGTATTTGTAGCTAGGAAAGACTATTTTGTGTCACACAGTAAATTGTAACTGCAAACTCAGATCAGATGTAGATCTTTGGGAAGAGCAGTAGCTCAGGCTAGCAGACAATGCCTTCTCTGTTGGATGCCTGGAATCCTCTGGTCCTCTAGGTCCCCACAACAAACATCCATCAAGCAATGAGACACTTTGCCTTCTGCCACTAGATGGACCTGGGGACAGCAAAGGAAAAGAGCCTAGAGTATCAGGATGGGCCCACAAAAACTCGAAGCGGGGAATCAGGACTCACTTGTCTCTGTAAATCCCCATGTGAGTCTCTGTAAGTCCATCATCTGAACCCCATTCCACCACTGGATGTAGCCATCGACATCTTATGTATTAGGAGGTCCTTGTAGGCTCAGGCTCTTTCCTATGCCTCTTGCCTTCTTTTTCTCTTTGCAGACTTAATGTGTGTCGTGTCTCAATACACAACCATATAAAAAATATTGTTAGAGTTGTTTTGAGTTCCATGCATACTTTTTCTGTGCTGGTAGTCGTAAGGAAATTCACAACAAAATCAATAGTGGAGAAATAATCCTGCAAGTCAAGGCCCCAAGAGGGTCTCATGTGAGGAAAGAAACATTCTGAAAATAGGAGCCTAGGTGCTAGAAACTTGCCTGGCATGCGCTAGGCCCTGGGGCCAATTCCTAGCACTGCAAAAGAAAAGAATGAAAAAAACAAGGAGAGAAAAAAAATAAAGGAAAAGAGGACAGACAACCGGCTTGAAAATAGCCATGCTTGCCGACACAGGGGGGTCATTGCTGACCCCTTTTCCTTAGCAAATTATTCTGGGGAGAAAGCGTCACCCCAAAACCATTCAGCACAGTGTCTCAGGGGCCTCTCCAGCCAGGTGGGATTCTTCTGTCTATGATTTCATTGTCTGGAGCCGGGAGCAATTAGAGAAAATAAGCTGTTACCGCAAGCCAGGAACTTTAAACGGATTATCTTTGTTTTAACAGTTTTATTGAGGTGTAATTGACATACAATAAACCATACATTTTTAAAGTATGCAATCTGATAAGGCATGACATATGTATACATCCATAAAATTATCACCACAATCAAGATAACAAACATATCTATTTCCCCCAAAATTTTCTTTGTACCCACCACATACTTGCCATCCCTGCTCCCTAGGCCACCAATGTCTGTTTTCTGTTGCTCCGGGTTTGTTTGCATTTCCTAACATTTTTCAGAGATGTGGACTCTGGCCATATGGACCTCATATATATAACCAAGCATCAAACATCAGCCGTGTTTACCTGTCTACTCATTGATGGATATCTGGATTCTTGCCAGTTTTGCACAGTCACAAATAAAACTGCCGAGTGTCTTCATTCCAGTCTTCCTGTGGACATGTTTTTATTTCTGTCAAATGGAATAGCTAAGTCAAGTGGTGGAGGCATACTCAAGAAACTCCAATAAAGTGACTGGGAGCCTAGTACTAGCTGTCCTTCATTAGTTTAGGAGCACTTAGTATCCATGTACTCTCCAGCAGCTCTGGGAAGCCTAGCTCCTACAACCCCACCATGTCCATCAGCTAGCTGAACACCTCGGTCTCAGTAATTCCTAAGGGGAGTGGTATGCCTCTCTAGTTTCATTCTATTTTTTCCTAAGACACAAAGACTATTTTTACTCAGGTTGTTGTTGTTATTATTATTATCATTATACTCAGTTAGATCTGACTACTTTGTCTCTGTATGGTGTGACCAAGTTCTCAGCTTTGCAGAGCAAGTTCAGAAGAATGCCCTCCAGTGAGGTTTACTGACTCTGTTATGTAGATTTATTCATTCACTAATCGAGGCCTTTCCATGTGTTTGTTGCCATCTGTGTATCTTCTCTGATGTCACTCCAAATCTTTTGCCCATGTTTAATTGGGCTATTTTTCTTTCATTCTGAGATTTTTTTTAAAAAAAATAAACTTCATAGTGAAATAATTTACATACATTTCAATGAGTTTTAACAAGTTAGCTCACCTTAATACCAGCACAATTGACACATGGATCTCAATCTTACCACCTTCCTTCCTCCTTTTGACAGCTGATCCTTCTGTTTCTTTATGTGCATTCACATGTGAATTTGCTTGTATGAGTGTGTATATTGAGTGTGCATGTGTGTGTGAGTGCACATGTGTGCATATGTGTGATGATTTTGTGATGTGCATTTATGGTTGTGTGCATATCCAATTATAGCTTTATTTGTATACATGCACATATAACACAAAGCCCCCCCTTTGGGATCTATGAGTGATGTTTAATATATTCACCAATCTTGTACCCATCACAACCGAGTTTAGGAAATTTGATGACTTCACATGTTGGTCCATACTTACCACCACATGTATTACAACTTACCGTTCTTGACCTACCAAACACTGGACAATCACTAGTAGACTTTCTGCCCCTAGAGGTTTACTTATTCTAGACATTTCACGTAAGTGCAGTCATAAAATAACCAGCATTTTGAAAATGGCTTCTTTCCTGTAGCCGGAGTTTTCAGTGATCATTTGTATTATAATGATTGGTAGTACTTCATTCTTCAGTACCAAATTACATTCCACAGTATTGCCGGAGAGCAAAAGCTTCATTACCTGCTCATGGATAATTTAATGAACAATTGTATAGTTCCTATTTTAGGATGTTTAGAGAAACATATTGTGAATATTTATTTAGAAGTTTCTGTGCAAATATATTCTTTCATTTCACTTGGGTGTAGACCAAAGAGTAAAATTTTGTGACGTTGATTGGCCGTTTTCTAAAGACTTGAATCATTTCATAATTCACACTCTGGAAAGGACTCCTTCTGAATTGCTTGGTTCCGTTTGTCCCTTGTGTTTCCTTTCTCACTGTAGGCACATCAAGTGACATGATCTAAGAACTCCTTGCAACACTGTTTTGTTTTGAAGCAGATTCAAGCATGAAGAGAAAGGGAAAGGGTAAGGGATGGAAGAGGGAGAGACCTAAAGGCTGGACAGTATTTGGAAATGATAGCACACATCTACCCAAGTGGAATTCTCAAGAGAGCTTCTCTGAAGTTTTGATTTGCATTTTCCTGATGGCCAATAGTGTGGAACATCTTTATTTCTTATATTTTCTGGTCATTTTAATATATTCTTAGAAAAGAGCCCTTTGCCCCTTGTTAAAATGGGGTGTTTGACTTTCATTATGGAAATGTACGTGTCCTTTATATTAAATACAAAGCCTTCATCAAACATATGATTTGTGAAGATTTCATGCTATTTCAAGAGTTATCGTTTAGCTTTCTTTGAAGCACAAATGTTTCCAAGATATTGAGGCCTTACCAAGATTTAAGGTTATATGCATATCCCAGATGAAAGTCCTTTCTCAAATATAAAAATACGCTTCACAAATATTTGCTCTGAATTTGTGTTTTTTTTTATTTTCTTAACAATATCTTTTGGAAGAAAAGATTTTAATTTTCATGAAGAACAACTTAACTATTATATAAAGATTATACTTTCAGTATTTTATCTCTGCAATCTAAAAATTATTTTTATTTTTAATTATGTGTATGTGTATACATGTATAGGTGTGTGCACATGAGAGTAGGTACCTACAGAGTCCAAAGCAAGGCATCAGGTACCCTAGAGTTACAGGCATTGGTGCACATCTCTCAGTGTGCTGGCAATCAAACTTGGGTCCTCTGTAAGCACAGCACTCACCTTTAACTGCAGCACCATCTCTACAGCCTCGGTACGTTCTACCTGAGATCACAAAGACTTTATTGTACAGTTTTGCCATGAATTTGTACATTTTGGCCTGTGATTAACTTGAGTTCAGTTTTCAGAATTGTTCAGAGCTGAGGTTAAATCTTGCTTCTTTTGCTAAACACAATTTACTGAACTAAAGTTTTTTTTTTTCTTTCTTCATTGAATAGCCACTTTCTCATAAAACCAGGTGTCTTCAGAAAAAAATATGCTTGGACTGTTTTAGATCTTTGACATTTTCAGCTTGCACTTTAGAAATAGTTGACAATGTTACCAATATGAGTCTTCTAATCCATGATAAAAATGTGTTTCTGTATATTTAAACCTTCTCTAATGTCTCTGAACAATACATTTGGTTTTTAACATACATATTTTTAGATTATTTTGTCAAATTTGGTCGTGTTTCATACTTTTAAAAATGACAGTTACTTAATTTTAATTTTCCTTAAGTCATTGCTAGCATATCAAATGCAGCAATTTTCCATATTGATCTTCTATCACATAAGCTTGCTATACTAACTTATCAGTCTATGGGTTTTATTTTTTATTTTACTTTATTTTTGTAGGTTTCATCCAATTCTCTGTTATCAGTAGTTCTCAACCAGAAGATTTTACCCTCGCAGGCAGACAAGTAGTATTGCCTGGTGACATTTCTTGCTGTCACCTCTTGGAGAGGTGGCAATACGTTTAGCCAGTGGACAAAGGTCCACAGATGTTAGCGAATTCCTGTCACATACAGAGCAACCACCAAGTCAAGGAGTCTGTGTGTGCAGAGCGGAGTGTGCGGAAGAGGTGGGAAGGTTGTTTTACCTGGATCATCACATCTAGGAGAAACAGTTTCACCCTCTGCTTCTCAAGCTGCTTTGGTTTGGTTCAATTCAGCTTCAGCCTTTTTCCCCCTGTGTAGTCAGAATCTGTGATGTTGAACAAAAGAGGCAAGAATGGGCATTTCTGTTAGACTCTGGTGGGGGAGCACTCAGTCCTCACTGCTAAGTAGCATGCTGTCTGCGCTTTGGCAGAGGCTCTTTCATCATGCTGAAGTCACTCCTGTACCTCCAGCTTGTCGAGTTTTCTCAGGAATGGATGGGAGCTTTGTCTCATGCTTTTTCTATCCTTGTTTGCAGGATTATGCACTTTTTCTACTAAACCTTGGTAACCCATTGATTGGCGCCAAATATTAAAACTTTCTGCCTCATAAATTGTTCTTGTTCAAGGTATGTCTTAACATATTGACCAACTGTACTTAACAAAAAGTCTGTGTTAATTTTATAAGTATATTCGTATTCGATATTAATCTATTGTTTCCTTTACCTCTTGTACTTTTGTCTAATATTGATACCATTATAAACTCTGTCCTCAGAAAGTGAGCTGGAATTAGCTCTTCCTCCGTTGGGACAGTTTAGATAAAACTGATGTCCATTCTTCCATATTTGAGAGAGTCAGTAGTGAGTCTCTCTTTGTCAAAAGAACAGAAACTAGAGTGACAGGGTAAAGAATAAACGGTTTTCTGGGTATGGGACTCTAAGGATCATTTATCTCCATCTGTTGTTTTGTTTTGTTTGTGGCACTGAGGATTGGCTATTCAAGTGCCCTGATGCTGAGCTGTACCTACTCTGAGGTTATTTAGATGTTTTTGCATGAGCACCTTTTAAGGAATTCGCTGTCGTCACTTGAGAATAAACTCATGAAGTTGTTTGCCGTATTCTTTTTCTCTTCTCTCTGTGACTACATATCTGAGGTAAGTACTCTCTTACACTGTTTTCATTTTGCTGGCATTTGCTTTGAAACTCAGTGTTTTCTTTCTTTTTGTTTTTGGCTTACTTGCCTTATTTTTATGCTTTCTACTTCATCCTGCTTTTCATTTTCTCTAGCTGCTCTTTTATTTGACATGGTGGCCTTTCAATATGCAGACCAGGATGAGCTCTTAAACTCCTAAATTTCCTGTCCCAGCTGGGAAGAAGTGCTGGGAAGAAAAAGACACCACCACACCCAGCTCTATTCTCTTAAAAAGAGAATAAAATTATTGATTGACAGAGGATTTTGGATGAAAGAGCAGACAGAGGATATCAGGAGAACAAGGCCCTCTAAAACAACTTAGCAAAATTCATATGAACTCATAGAGATTGGAGCAGCAATCACAGGGCCCACACAGGTCTGCACCAGGTCCTCTGCATATATACTGTAGCTTTCAATTTAGTACTTTGATGAGATCCCTGAATGTGTGAATGAGTGGGTCTTTGTTTCTTGCACCTTCTCTTGAGATTCTTATTTTTCTGTTGGCTTGACTTCTCCAACTTCGATATGATGGTTATTGTTTGACTTGTTATATTTTATTTTGTTATGTTTTAGTATCCCGAAGAAGCCTGTTCTTTTCTAATGAGAGCCTGAAAGGGAGTGGGTTAAGATGGAAGAGGAGTTGAGGAGGAACTGGGAGAAGAGAAACTGTATTCATATTGTGTTGTATGAAAAAGGAATCTAGGTTTAATAAAAAGGGGTTTAAAATAAAAAGATTGTTGATTGAAGACTACTACTTATTAAAGGGTTTAGCTACAATATCCCCCATACTACTATAGACAGCATCCTATAAATTCTAATGTGTCTATTTTTATTCTATTAAAAATACTTTTGGCATATGACTAGACCCAATGCACTATTTAGAAGTAGAGGTCTTTGTTTCTAAAGGTTTGGTAATTTCCCAGATATTTTTATATTATTGATTTCAGGTTCAATCCATTGTGATCAAAGGAGTGTTTTCTAGGACACAGATCCTTTTAAAGTAGCTGACCCTTATTCTGTAACTTAGAGCATGGCTCTCTTAGCAATCTACAGTAGTAAGCTCCCCACCCATAAGGCTTCTGTTTGAGGACTGTCTTTAATCTCAGAAATAAACTTAGTGATATTCTGTGGACAACAGGGAAGAGCCTATATCTTGCTGCTCTTGGGTGAAATTGTTCTATGTTTTCAAGCCAAGGTGGTCAATAGCACTGTTTAAGTCTACTAGATACTTGAGGGTGTTCTTAGAACCAATCTATGGTTCCCTAATTGTCATCATACTAAGAAAACAAATTAACTAAATGCCTCCAAACATTTTTCTTACAACTCCCTTCTATCTTTTCTTCAGAATCTCCAGCTGTGAAAGCATTTCCCAAGTGTTCCTTCTGGGTATGACCTAAAACCTTTAGTGAGTCTCCATTCCCCATCTTTCCTTGTGACGAGACTCCTCACCTTTTAATCCATCCACTTCTCATATCAGATATTCTTTAATTGGTTTTAAATAAAGACATTATTATTTTCTAACATAATTTATAAAGTTGTAATTTCAACCCAAGATAAAGGCAAGACTCTATTCTCAAAAAAACATGTGTGCCATTAATAAAGGGATGACAGTTAGAAGAGACAGAGAAGTCAAAAAGGAGAATCAGGGGCCAAATCCTTAGGCAAAAGTCAGAGGAAGAATGGTCCATCACTGTGCTTACAGTATGCTGGAAACCTTGGAAGATTCAGGCTAGTAAGGATGGATGGACCTGAACAGATGTACAGAATTAAAGGGTTTTAAGAACCTCCTTGCCCCAGACAACCTGCCTTGGTTACATTACAGCCATTGGTGGAGAGAGTCATTTTACTTAAAGAACTTGGGGAAAATTGAGTCAGTAATGGACAAGCAGACAATCCAGGCATATAATAAAATTTAGTCCATGAAGATGTGACGAGTTTACACCCGTTGAACTGCTCACAAAACTGTAAGCTTTTATGGCTTCTCCATTCAACAGACCAGGGCCCTTTACCCCAGCTTTTTTGTATCTGTGGGTCCAGCTTTTCTTCATTTCCCCTCTTTCTGCCAAAATTAGGTGAATCCTTGGAGCTGGGGCAGCTGAGAAGCCAAAGACATTACCATCGCATGGCTATTAAGCATGAAGGTGTCTGTGGAGGCCAAATCTGATACCAACTTCATTCACTGATAGAATAAAGGACTAACAGGTCAGTTCCCAGGATCCCCTTCTTGCAGGAGTTATGAACAAGAGGCTATCCTTATGGATAAACAGGAATGGCAACCCATGGGATATGTGTTCTGTACGCCAAGACGGAGAGTCCTCGATGACCTCATAGGCTTGAGAGTGATTGACCGAGACTAGCTGCTCTTCTCAGGGTCATTTCAAAGCTAGGTCACTATCACCCTTAAGGTCTTAACTCAAATGTCTTTATTGGAGAGCCCTTTCCACAACACACATTCTAAAAGACTACCCCCCCCATCCCGTGTGTCTGATCTGATGGTGAAGAGAATGGACTAATTGAAATTGATTAGCTCCCAAACTTGCTCTGTGAATTCAGGCAATGTTTTTGTTTGTTTGCACTTCCTGCCAATTACATGGCTAGAATGATAGCTTTCTCTAAGGTTGCTAGATTAACCAGCTGATAGAATTGCCTTTTACAGTCATGTGTGGTCAATCTCCAACAGTTTCTTAAGGATCAACCTGAAATATATGTACTACCTCAAAAGAAGGTATAAGAGGTAACAGTGTAATTGTTCTGCTAGTTGATACATTTATTGTCTATGTCCTTGTTAGAATGTCACATCCTACACAGGCATGCCATTTGGTCTGTCACTCCTTAGAACTACTGATATTCCTCTGGAAATGAATATGACTCAACGCAATGAAGGACCAGCACCACAATCTTACACCCTTTGCCTAGCAGCAGACTCATTCTCCAGCGATGTGTTTTGATGGGTAGTAAGGGAAAATGGGTCTTCTGGTTCTGAATTAAACCTTTGCAACTTTTTTTTCCTCTTTTCCACAGCCTTCTTCGGTCTAGAGAGGTCTTTTAAAAAGCAGATTAGAGTGTTGCCTCTGACCTTTAGCACAGTCCTGGGCAATCAAACTAAATACAACAATCTCTACTTTTCCAAAGGAAGTGGGTTTGAAAAATGAACAAATAAATACGCCCTTACGTCTGTTTGTTTGATGGTACAGATTTGTGTTTCATTCTATAATGATAGGCCTGCACTGGGCTTTGGAGCCACATTCCTCTCTATGGGGTTAGTCTGGGAGCCAGTCTGATGAAACTCGTCCAAGGCAGGAGGGCTTCTTGTCAAAATGTGGCTCAGTATCCAGAGGCTTCTTTTTCCAACTTTAAAATGATCTTGTTGCAGGGTTCTGAGGAGAGAGTTCGGTCACTAAAGTATTTTCCATGCAATCAAAAGGACCTGAGTTCAATCTCTAGGACCCAGGTAAAAGCGTGATGTGGTGGTATGCAGTGTAGTTAGTCTCTACATTGAGGGGAAAAATAAGTGGGTCATTTGTGGGCCAACCAGCCTGGCCTAATTTATGAGATTCAGATCCCAATGAGAGACCTTGTCTCTAAAAGCAAGTGAGCATCTCCATAGTCAAGGTTTTCTTCCAGTCTCAATATGTGGTTGTATACACACACACAAACACACACACCATTTCAATCTCCTCTGTGTTAGTAAAGTGATTTCCTTTACTACTTCAAGTCCTGCAACAGGACTGCCAAGAACTGTGCTCCAGGCAGGCCTTCATCACAGCACTGAACTGTCCTCTAAGGACAGGGACTGAGGGGAGAGTAGAGAGTGCTTTCCTGGGTTTTAGTACTGGAGGTTAAAGTACAGAAAGCCATTCTCTCCATATACTAGAATCTTCCTGGAGGTCATCTATGCCTCGGGCCAGTTTCTTCATGGAGGCTTTGTGGTGTTTTGTCCAAGCATCTGTGCTGAATCCTGTTGGCCCCAGAAGCCTCATCTAATTCTAACTACAGAACTAGTTAAAGAAAAAAGACCGTTCACTTATTGGAGCACATGTCTCTGTACAGCCTCTGCATGTGGCTATTTTCTTACTAGGTTGTTAGTTCCCTAGATTCTACTTTTCACTTTTGGGGGTTCCTAAAGTCCGTCCTATTTTGATGATCACTTAGATAACTGACCATTGCAAGAAGTGATGATAAACTTTCTGCTGCTCCTTCCTTCTCTGCACTGGGCCCTTCTACCTTGTTGTTTGCTCTTTTCGTAAGCTGCCCAGATCTTTACTGTAATCTCATTTATCTCTTAGGAATTTTTCTCTACCTTATATACATATCAAATTCAAACACACTTTATAAGCATGGACCCTAAATATCACTTCCCTAACTCCTCTGAGCATATTATCCCTTTCCATTTCAACAGTGTAATATTACTGAGTAATTTCTTCAACTGCTTCTACTGGATTTAACAATCCTCCACCCTGTATATCTTGTTTATTTTATCTATGTCTCCTTTGTTCCAAGTTTGGTACCCATATATAATAAGTACTCAGTTTCTACAAACTGTTTATGGTAAATGGATGGATAGATGGATGATGGATAAAGTAGGTAGATGGTGGATGGGTAATAAATAGATAAATGTATATACTGTTTGATCTGATATTGGTGTGGAAAGTCCTTCTGTATGTGTTGCTTTTATTGGTTAATGAATAAAAAAGCTGCTTTCAGCCAATGGTTTAACAGAATATAGCCAGGCTTGAAAAGATATATATATAGAGAGAGTATACAGAGTCAGGGAGAAGCCATGGATCCGCCACAGGAGAAAGATGCAAAGACGTGAGCCAACAGTTGAAACCTCCCCGGTAGGCCACGAACCTCATGGTAAAATATAAAATAATAGAAATGGGTTAATTTAAGATGTAAGAGCTAGCTGGAAGTACACCTAAGCTACTGGACAAACAATATTGCAAATAATATATTTTCTGTGTAGTTATTTTGGTTCTGGGCAGTTGGGAATGAACCAGCAGCCTTCGTCAACACGTTATCTTCTGATTCTAGAAGTTTTCTCCCAATAATTTAATAACGTTCTACCCTCACTTCAAGTAGCCCTTAAAAAAATACTCCACAGACATTCTTAAACTGTTTGTTATCTTACTTTATTACATCTAATACCCACTTTATTGGCATAATACAGAGCAAAAAAAGAATACAGGAGTGTCCCTCAAATGCTGCAACCCTTCCATTTGCGACAGTCTTCTACCAGAATCCTCTGCACACCCTGCCCTCCAACCTTGAGCACAACAATCCTGGGCAGCTTCTATTTAATGTGGATTGCCTACTCCTGACAGGAGCCAAGTGTAGGGAACTTTGCGTTTCAGAGAGATGAAAAGATTTCCACGGGGTAAGAAGACTGCTACCGGCCTTCCAAAGGAACAAACAGCTTTATGCCCTAGATTGAAGCAGGCCAACATGGCTCTAACCTCCCTAGCAGAATTCCTGTTAGTTCTTGTTGGCCTTTAAGTCAGCCTGACCATGGAAGGCTTCAGTGTTCTGCCTTTTCGGGCTTTTTTGTACTTCCCCCTTTCTTACAGCAGTGTACAACGTTGGCCTTGCTCCAGCCTTCATTAATAGGAAGACTGGCTGCTCTTCTCCTGGCATTCTGACACACAGCCCTTCCCCAGGCTCACTCTTCATTCCAGATTGCATGAGACAGCCTCCAAATACACATGTTGTCCCAGCGTAATTATTAACAGCCTCCCTTTCATTCTCATAGTGTCCTGGTACAGATGATAAATTATATGGTCATCCACCCCTCTCTGGGTTTTCTAGTTCTGTCTCTGAGCTGACAGCTCACTCGCTTGTCACACCTACCTTATAATGTGCTGAGATAGGACAATTCCCACCCTGACCTACTTCTGTCTGTTCGGCAGTTTTCGGGTTCCTGGACAGAGACAGTAAATACGTTAGAATGAAATTCCAGGCTCCCATCTGTGTTCTACAGACAATTCCATCCCTATAAACACATATATAAATAGCCACAGACACAGACACACACACACAATACATACACAATAAAAACATTAGCATTCTTGGTTTTAATGTTTTTAACAGAGTCCTCCCTGTGGTAGAAAGGGAGAGAGGAAATATTCTGATAGCTTTGTAATGATATGTGTCAAACAGTGACATAGAAAAGATTTACAAAGGACCAAAAAAGATGGGGCCAGACACTGATCAGACCCCTTTTACTCCAATGGAATGCACTCTATTTTTCTTTCAAACCCCACACCATCAAGGGAGGGACTTTTATTTTTGTACAGACGTTGGTACAAACAATGCACACAAGGTATTCCCAGCAGAGGCTCATTACCCAGCCAGCCACCAAAGCGTTCTCTCCCTAGTCAGACCCTGGGCGCTGCTCACCTTGTGGCGAAAGAGAACATTTGCCTGCGAGCCGTGTTTCATCAGCATGGCTTTCCATTCTGCCTCCTCTGAAACCTGCAGAAGCCTAGATGTATTTGATCTCTTACACACTTTATACGAGAAATATCTATTTAAAACGGATTCATTATGCCTCCAGATGGGCCCCAAATGGCACCCCAGGGTCATGGGCTAAAACAGGATGGGTATCCATTTCAACTCTCTAAACAATTCTGGAAATCTGATTCTTTCAAAAAAGACATCCTGAGTCTCAAATGAGGGAAAATAATGTTTTTCCTCTTAAAACTCAAATCCAACCCATATTTCTAAGTATTCAAATCAGTGCAGATAAATGTGGATATAATTCTGTACCCAATTCTTCCAGGCAGGAAAAGAACCTATGCCAAGTTCTGGGTTCTTCCCTGACAGTCATGTCTTCTTTCCAGAATGCAGAACAGTCTGATGGCTATATGCTAAGGCAGTAGCACTCAGTCCTTAGGTATCCAGGCTAGGACCCGAGGCAGATGGAGCTTGTGACTAAGCAGCTCAGTAGACTTACTCTAGCACACTGCTCAATACTGGGATTTCCCAATGAAAATCCTAGAAGCAAAGGCATGTTTCTACACACATTCAAGGCCCTGGACCCAACCATGAACTTCGAAGTGAACCAAGAAGAAAGAGCTACCACTAATATCATGGTAAATATTTCAGAAGCAATGGCATCAGGTGGAACAAGGATAAAAGATGGGAAATTTGTCAATTCCCCCAGAACAATGAATGCCCTGCGTGCTGATGCCAAATGTGCTCTTATAACTTCTAATTCCATCCTTGGTCCTCATAGCTTCCTTCTCACTTTTGTTCTGGTCAAATATTCACTACATTACCATCTAAAACCAATCCAGTAACAGAAAATTTCTGTGACACCATGGGAAGAGAACTAGCCCCAACAATGACCTGTCTCAGAAGGTGATGTGTAGATAGGTAACCTACCACCAAGATTGGTCTCTTTTCCTAGTCTTTCATTGAAGGGTTGATTTAATGTCTTTGATACTGAAAAGGTTTGACTCTGACTGTTTGTAGATAACACTATATCTCCAAGTGACCTTATAGAATAAATAATACATTGATTTATTTTAAGCCTGAAGGTGTATTACCACACCACTAGGGCCTACTCACTAAGCCAACCAACAGAAGACAGAAAAAAATTGTTAAAACTTCTACGGCTGACCCACAGTCAATTCTCACCATCTTGGAGCAAAGAAGACTATACTGCTCTGAATCTGTACAGTTATAAAGACCACATGACTGGTTCTGGCCAGTGGACTGTGAATGCAAAGAATTTGTTACCCTTTGGAGTCAAAGAACCTCACTCTAGTGGGAGATGTCTCTGCATAGTCTTGCCAGACTGATGAGAGATGTGCTAATTAGTGTATCATAAAGATGCATTCTGCCCTCCTGGGCTGCCAGGTCGCCATGTGCTCTGAGCCCTCACCAGCTTCCATGAGACGGACACCTTTCATTTGGGGAGATTCAGGGTTGTTCACTTCTGCAGCACATGCCAGCTTATTCTGACTCAGACTTCAGCTCACGCATTCACCCTTCTTTGAACCTCGCTATGGCTGCTGCCAGTTGTTTCTTTAGAGAGCTCACACATCTGCATAAAGTAAAGAGAGAAAGAGGAGGCAGACCATTTGGATCTTTTTTACTCTGGGTATTTTGAGTTGAGCAGCATTGTAGAATGAAATTGAAGCTACCATCTCAACATGAGCCGATGATTCCAATAACAACAGGAAACTCATTTTTCAAACTAAGAGCACCAGAAGAAAAAAATATAAGGGAAAGTGAACAACTACATTGTTGTTTTGTTTTGTTTATTTCAGCATGTTCATCTTAGGTCCCTGTCATCAAATGTCATACATATTTTGACCTCTTTCTCAGTAGCAACCTAAGTGTCCCTAATTCATCCGTCTTTTGCTTCCCTGCACTTCCATTATGATGTAGAATTCTAATGCCAGGGCCCCCATCAGCACCTCTGCTCAGTGGCTCGAAGTGGGTTGAATTGTAGCCGGCGGCAGGGGGTGATAAATGTAGCGTGAGCTGCCTTTCCCCCAGAAAACTGCAAATTGCCTGAGAAGTACAACCCACAAAAGGTTCCTGTGGAGTGAATTTATCTTGCATTGTCGAGTGGAGAGGGGAAGGGAAGAGACCAGGCATTCTATTTTTGCAAAGTCACATTCGATCTCGTCCAATGTGCAGTCCACACATCTTTGAATGGGGGGGGCTCCAATGGAGAAGAAGACAAGCCCAGGAATGTATGACAGATAAATGGAATTTCTTTACTCTGTTGGAGTTTACAACCATGTGAGCATTTCAAGTTCAGGTCACCCACTACTGAATAAGGTAATGTGTACTGTTGGATACACGCCATGCATGGTCTATAACATGGTAATGCAGGATAGAAAAGACGGTGCCTCAGACATGGAGACAAAGAAAGAACTACTTTCCATGACATCACTTCCTACAAAAGGAGAGAACTGTGCTCCTATCCATGGCCCAGGCTCTCCTGGAGTCTCCCTTCTAAGTTAGTTTGCCCAGTGTGGTTACTCCATGGAAATAAAATTACATCAGTGTCATAGGTCAAGAAGCTGCTATTTTGAAACATTTCCAAATGTTGCAAGATAAAAATAACCTAGGCACATGACTACTTTCAGTGCAACAAGCTGTAGGGTGGGGACTTAGAGACAAATCTTTCAAGGACATAACTTTCTCTGTCTTCTGACATAAATGATAACATCAGCTTTTTCAAGAAAGAATGAGACAACACAGGGCCCCCTAATGCTACTCTGGCCACAGTTCCAAAAAAAAAAAAAAACTCCAAAAGACACTTCTCATCTCTGTGATTTCAGGTAAGTCTTGGACATTTTTTTTTTCATTTTTACTTATTAGATAGGAAACAGTCTTTGACAAAAAAGACAGGTCTCAACCCTCTTCCATGATTTTGAGACTTACCTATTCCATAACAGCTTCTCTAAATCTTCTGTCCACAGAGTTGTCCCTTCTTATAAACACAGTGTACCGAGAATCCAAACCACCTTCTATTCTCATGGCAGACAACTGTTACTAACCCTTGGCACCTCTCACACACCTGATGTCTGTGCCCTCTCAGCTATGGCAGCAGTTACAATAGTGATGGTTGGGATCTCGAGCCCAGGAATCTTGCACGATTGAGCTCAATTGCAGCCTCTTAAACTGGCAAGTTGATGCTCCTCTCCACATTTTCAATTTCTTCGTTGTGAAATGGAAACGATTACCGTGAGACACACTCCATGGGTCACTGGGAAGGTGAAGTGAGATGATGCATATACATAATACAGAGTGCTAATGTGTGTGTTACCCAGCGAGTGTTGGCTGTGCCTGTCGTTCTTGGTTATAATTTATAATCACACCTGCTGTTGCTTTGTTGCTGCTCCCTCTGGCCCTTTCAACTAGAGCTTTCAGGGATGCATCAGTCACTCCCCTTCCAGGATATGTTATGGAAAATAAAGGCAGACATTTTCTGTTACCATAATTTAGGATAACTGGTTAGAAGAATGCCTCTAGTAAAATGAAAGCAATTTTTATTGTACTGGAGGTCACTTAAGACAGAAGTCAAGCACTTGACTGTAGGAGAAGTTCTCAGATGTTCCTTATCAGGAAAGGACTCCTTAGTCAAGTTGCACTGATGAACTGGAAAAGTCACACAGATTATAATAAGGTCTATATAGTGGTATAAATAAGAATGGCCCACATAGGCTCATAGATTTGAATGCTTGGTTACCAGGGTTTGGCACTATTTTAAAGGATTAGGAAATGTTGGAAGAAATGTGTCACTGGGGGTAGGCTTTGAGGTTTCAAAATCTCATGCCAAGGCCTACATTTTTCCTCGGCCAGGAGAACAGGATGTATCTCTCAGTCACTTCTCCAACATTTCTGCCTGTGTGTTATCATGCATCTTGCCATGATAATAATGGACTAAACCTCTGAAATTGTAAGTAAGCCCTCAATTAAATGCTTTCCTTATAAGAGTTGCCTTGGTCACGGTCTCTCGTCACAGCAACAGAACAGTGAACAAGATAGTCAACTACCATGGGTATTAAGTGTGGATTAAAAACCGAGAGCTCTCATCAGCCACCAAGCTGCTTCGGGGAATCCTGAGGCAGGACCTACCAGACCTGTTTCCTCTCCCACTATGGCATTAGGAAGAAAGAGGAAACCACCCCTCCAGTGTTCAGTATTTATATTTGCTTACATACATGTACCCTAACCAGTAGATAGAGTTATCTTTTCTGGTTATTCAAGTATAGGAGGAAAACTATTTTTATGTTGCCAGAAGCCAGTAAGATTTCAGACAATTCTGGCTTTTAACCTGTGGCCAGAAGCAGGTTTGTGAAAACCCTCTAGAGCCTGGAGCTGTGTTGTGCTGCCCATATGGGTGAGGATGGGGCCTCTGCGTCCACTCCCTGTACCCAACAACAGGCCTGCTTTGAGGAACAGTCGGTCTGGTGGGGTTTGCTCCACTCTAAACACCGCGGATCTTTCCTCCTCCACCCTTTCAAACCACAGCCCACAACTCCCAGCACAGCCCACACCATCCCATCATCTGCACCACCATCATCCAATCTCGGGCCTCTAGGAAACTTGTTCATTGCACTATGCAGTCATTCTTTGTTTAATTGTCTTTAATCTCTTTTTTTATTTCTGTTTTTGCAGTACTAGGGATCAAACCCAGGTCTTCATGCACTGAGCTATACCCCGGATTTTTTAGGTAGTCACTTTTAATTTAAAAATTTCCAAAACAGTAAACATCAACCATCAAAACTATAATGAATTGGAAATAATGCTAAGCACTAAGAATACCTGCCCTTGGATATTTCACAAGCTACAGACTGTAGCCAATTTGTAATTTTTCAAAAGCAGTATTTCAACTACCTTTGTAATGAACAGAGTTAAAAACTAAAATATAATAGTCCAATTGAGTTAAGAATTGAGACTATTTAATTATTTTAATGGTGTTTGAATTAACTGATCTCAAGCTCCATAAAATGCTTTACTAAATTAATTTCCTCTGCTTTTTTTTCAGCCATGAATCTTGTCTTCTCTGCCCACCAGAAAGTTCCATTTATCAATTTGTAGGTAGGCTGGCTTGTTTATAATGGTCTTTCCCTGGTTTGTTTGTTTGTTTTTTAATGTGCTTCTCACTTGTGACTTTTATATAGTTTTCTAGTCATTAGAACAGAATTAAAAGATTGGAGAGCTAACATTTTATCTTTTGAAAATAATAAATGACATGTGTAGTAGACTTGTCCCCAAAGCACAGACTAAAAAGAAACTGGGATGCACCTGACAAGAAACAAATGCACACCCTAACTGTGATAAACATTGGCCATGTAAGAGTAGAACATATTATTCACTAAATGAAGTTGGTAAGTCACAAGGAGAAAAATAAAGAACAAGACAGTATCTCCACAATAATTGAAAAGTTCAAATTAAATCAAAATGCTACCTTTTATCTATGATATCATAAGCAGTTGAAAATAAGTTATAATGCTGCCAGCACCTACAAAGTGTAGGTTAGCAAAATATATTTTAACTCATTTAATCCTCACAAGACTTAGTGAGAAGAATATAGGCTCTGCCATTTGCAGATAACTGGAGGAAGGAGCACTGAGTATCTTAGCCTAAGCTGCAGAGTTAAGATTCAGTTCCATGTACCCAAAGGATGTGATGAGAAGCCATATCTGTGGATGAGTAAAGGGAGATCAGTCTGGTGTTGGCAGTGTCATGTATACCAGGACATACTAATAAAGTCAGATGAGCTTCCCCCTACCACCCAGCAATCAGAATTCCAGGTGTGCATCCAGGGGAATGATATATAGGCTTATAAGCAGACACACTGGTCTTCTCTATCCTCTGCCTGCTGTGTTTGCTAGTTGGGAAATAGGTATTGGTCAGCAACCATGAGTGGTATGTAATTCAAACTGTAGTTTTGAGCAAGCAAAAGATCAAAGTCACAAATAGCCCAAAACTGTTCTATACCTTTTTAGGTTATACAACAACGTTTAGTTTAAAAAATTATTCCTGTGGATGAAGAAATGAAATAAGCACATGAAAGTTGGGTCATTACATAGGCATGGACTTCTAAGAAAGTTCTATGATCTAGTCTCAGAACTGTATGCTGATTCATATAGCCATAATTACAGGTGCAATTAAGATAATGAACAATTTGACCTTATAATAGGGAAGACTAATGTGTATTATTGGAATGAATCCATGATCCTGTCTTAGTCACCGTACTATTTGTCATGAAGGGTCACCATGACCAAGGTAACACGACTAATAAAAGAAAGCATTTATTTGGGTGTTTGCTTACAGTTTCAGAGTCCATTATCACCATGGTGGTAGCATGGTAGCATGTAGGCAGGCAAGGTACTGGAGAAGTAGCTGACAGTTCTACACCCAAATCCACAGACAGTAGGAAAACAGAAGTCACTGGGCCTGGCTTGGACTTTTAAAACCACAAAGCCCACCCCTAGTGACACACTTCCTCTAATAAGGACACATCTACTTCAACAGAATCACACCTCCTAATCCTTCTCAAGTAGTGCCACTTCCTGATATCTAAGCATTAAAATATATGAACCTCTGAGAGCTATTCTTAATTAAACCACCACATTCTTAAAAGCAGATAGGAAATAAATGACAGGCTGGAGAGCCTCTGATTAGATATTTTAAGCACATGACAGAGTCAGAATGCCACTGTTGGCTTTGAAGGTAGATTGTGAACTTCAAACCAAGGAATGAAGTTTGTCTCCCAGGCCCTTCAGGAAGAGCCAATGCCAACCCACACCATAACTTCAATGGGGTGGGGGAATCTCCTTGGGCTACACAGACAAGTTTGGGGGTAGGGAGAGGAGAGAATTTCCCTGAGCAACACAGACAAGCCTGCTGGACTTCAGAACTGCAGAAATCTATGAGATGATTTGGAGTGCTCAAAGTTACTTTTTTTTTTTTTTACAAATTTTTAACGTGACCACAGAAATCCAATGCAGTCACCAAAAGCACACAAGAAATGCATGGAGAAAAGTGCATGGACAGCAAGATAAGAAGAGAGCTGTGAAAAGTAACAGAACTTGCAAGACATGCTTCTTGCAAGGACTTAGTTTATTTTCCAACATTAACTGAAGAGTCTGACTAACCCACCTCATGAGTATGAGGTTAACTATGTTCAGAAAAGGAGAATTTGTTTATTATATGTTTAGAAACTTAGCTTGACAGTCTGATCTAGGTGTTGTGTAATTTTGAGTGGGATAATGGAGACTGGTCCATTTCTGGACAGGCTTGACATTCTGGGCAGTAAGACTGACACCTTGTGTCTACTGAAGCTGACTTTCCCAAAGTGGTGGGATTCCCAGTGAGGGCTTTCCCACATTGACTTGTGTTAGCTTCCCTCTACCGGTTCAACATCTGCGCTTCACTATTTCACAACAACCTAGCCTTTCATCCCATGCCGATTTAATTCCTCTTTCTAGCATTATCCCCAGCCACAGGCAGTTTCAAAAGGCTTTTCCTCAGCTTTCTAAATAAATAGCATATTTCTGCTCACTATATACATATGGACAATTGGAATGTAGCTTGAGCAATGCGGAAATCAAATCTCTTTCTTTCAAAGATTATAAAATATAATCTATCAGAATTCTCAGGCCAGAGCCAGTGCTCAGTGTTTTGTTAATGAGAGAAGGGCCTGCAGCATCCATTGAGCAGTGGTCCTGCAGAGGTGTGCATGCGTATGATGTGTGTGCATGTGAGTGTGTGTGTTTGCACTCACTAGTATGGCCAGATAGAACCCCAGTGAAAGGAAAAATCTGTTGGGGTTTTCAGCACCTCCACCATGTCACTCTCAAGGTAGTTTTCATCTATTACCACCAGGAAACCCCCACAATTTGGAGCCCTCTATTGATATGCCTGATCCCAGATAATGACAGCCACCGAAACATCCGTCTGATCGCATTGGTGACAGTAATTATCCAGGAATTGGACACCAAGTCATTACCAATGAATGAGTTATTACTGGAAACGGTGTCCAATAATGAAGTTAATGGGAGATAATATGACAGTCATTAGATGGACATGGTACTCTTCATTGTTGAAGAAAGAGGAACAGCTATAAAAGGCTGGCAACAGGGAAGAAGGATTAATCTATGTCAGCAGTGTTTACGACCTCCCTGGACTCTATTCTTGAGGCTGAGCTGTGATTGGAGGGATTTCCTGTCAGAGGTTGGTATCAGCATCACAAAAGAGCCACCTTGGGCTTGAAAACTGTCCTGTGATTCTCTATGTGCACAGCTCTGCTCTGCCTGGAATAAGCTTCTCTTCTTTCACCCACAAACCTCCATCCTGGTTTGGTTTTGTCAACTTGAGACAAACTGAAACATATAAGAGACAAGGGAATTACAACTGAGAAAATTCTTCCATCTGATTGGCTTATAGGCAAACCTGTGGAACATTTTCTTAGTTAGTGATTAATGTTGGAGGGTCAGACCATTTTGAGTGGTGTCATCCCTGGGCTGGTAAGCCTGGATGGTGTAAGAAAGCAGGCTGAGCAAGCCATGGAGACCAAGCCAGTAAACCACATTCTACCATTGCCTCTGCTTTAGTTCACAACTCCAGTGATGAACTGCAATGTGAAAGTAAGCCAAATCAACCCTTGTCTTCCACATTCCTCCTCACTTCAAGGACTCAGAGAAAATAATGGCAGTAAAGACAATATAGAATAGCTCTTAGGGTAAGATGAAAAGAATGTATAAATACATGGGAATCTTGTCTCCTTTCTGCATCAAATAGAGACCACAACTTTCTGACAATGTATGGAAATACCATTCCATATGGTTTCGTGCCTCTCTGTGTGACCTAGGGATGTGTGTGGGTAGGGCTGAGACTTTCTATAGAAACTCCAGAGCAGGTAGTCAACCAGTGACATTCTGTACCCAGAAAAGACTTCTTTCTCTTTAGCTTCATTGACTATGGTTGATAAGATTTTTATTTTTTGGAAAAAAATATTAAGAAAATGAGTGGTGTTCTTCCCATCATGGCATCATCTGTGGTGAGGTAAATCTGATAGTTCCCTACAATCCCACGAAGTTTCCTTTTCAAGATTACTGACTGTGCCCAGGAACTTAATATGTATTATGATCTTCCCTCTGAAGGAGGCTGAAACCAGAAGGTTCTGGAGGTTGAGAGTCAAAAATGGAAAATGCATATCCCATCTCTGTTGTAGGTGGTTTCTGTTGATCCAGGTCCCACAGCCAGTTAGTCCCAAAGAAACACACAGAGGTCTACATTAATTATAAACTGGTTGGCCTAGTAGCTCAGGCTTCTTATTAATCTTACAACTTATATTAGCCCATAATAATTGTCAGTGTTAGCCATGAGGCTTGGTACCTATTTTGGCAAGGCAGTTACATCTTGCTTGTTCTGTGTCTGGGTGACAACTGTAGACTTTTCCTCTTCCCAGAATTCTCCTGTTCTCATTGCCCTGCCTCTACTTCCTGCCTATTCATCCTGCCTCTACTTTCCGGTGTATAGTTAGTTCCAGGAAGTATAGCTGGGGCGATCAGGCAGGAAGTAGAGGCGGGGCAATAAAAATTCTGAGAAGAGGGAAATTTCAGTCTGCAGTCATCAGCCAAACACAAAGAAAGCCAGACACAGAGCAAGCAAGATGTAACTGCCTCACCATAAAAGGTACCAAGCCACGTGGCTAACATAGATAAGAATTATGAGCTAATATAAGTTATAAAAGTAATTAGAAGCCTAAGCTACTAGGCCAATCAGTTTTTAATTAATGTAGATGTGATTTCTTTGGGACTGAACGGCTGCAGGACTGGGTGGGACAGAAACCCCGGTCAACACACCTCCCACCTTCCTCTCTCCCTGCAGGAGGAACTTCCTGACTGACAGGGCACACCAAGGATGATAATGTTGTAAACTGCTTAAAACTGAAGATTCCTGTACTGAATTTGAAAGTGGAGGCTGATGGGTGCACATTGACTGGGCTGATGTATGGTCGACCTTCTTGGGAGAAAGAGTAAGTGGAACAGTGTATATAGATAGTTATGATGAGAAATCGGCTTATGTGGTTATAAATGCCCAAAGCCCTAGTGTTTGCAGTCAATAACCTGGAGACCAAGGAGTACCTATGTAGAAGTCAAGTCCAAATTTAAATACTTGATAATCAGGGGAACCAATTATTTAAATTTTAGGACAAAACCCAGCAAGCTAAGATACCAATGAAAATTCAAGTTTTCCCATCAAAGTTTCAAGGCTAAAGAAGATCACTATCCCACCTCAAGCAGCCAGGGTGAAGTGAAGTGTTTAGTCTTACACAGCCTTCAATCATATTTAGACCTTCAACTGAAGGACAAAGCTCTCCCCCACACACCTCCCCCCACACTTCTGTTCATTCCACCAGCTCAAGTGTGAAATAATTTCAAAAACATCTGTCCAAGTGTCTGAGGAGCAGCTCAATTGGTAAATAAATTAACCAGGACTGCTGAATGCCCCTTCCCTCGGTCCCTCCACAGTGTTAGTATCAGGTGCCCCACTAGGAATCCCAGAGCCTGGAGGCACAGGTCTCCCAGCCATGATATGCAAAGCCTTTCTTCTAGAGCATTGTACCAAGGGTCCTGGTTAGTTTTTACTATCAACTTTACATAGCCTAGAGTCACTAGAGAGAAGAACCTCTAGTTCTTCGAGAGAATTGCTTAGATCAGATTGCCCTGTAAACGTATCTATGGAGGATCCAGACCACTGTAGGAGGCACCATTCCCTAGGCAAGTGTTCCTGAACTATGTAAAATGTTAGATGAGGATTAACCTGTCGACAAGCTTGTGAGCAGTATCCCCCATGATCCTGCCACACTTCCAGAGCTGTGAGGCAAGTTCCCTTGTTGATGGTAACACTTTTGGAATTGCAATAAGGCCATGCTGACTTCAAAGCCCTGATTTGACCTCCCAATTTTCCTCCTTTCGATGGAGGACCATGACCTGGAGTTGGATACCAAGTAAACTACTTTTCCTCTAAAGTTACTTTTTGTCATGGCAAGAGAAATGAAACCTGAATACCCAGTGATACCAACTGCCTCAGCAAACAGTAGTTAGTATGATATGGCTATGTAAAAAATCCTGTGACCTATGAGCTCCTTGAAAATAGGGGCTGCATCCCTTTCATCTTTTCAGGGTCCCTGTTCTCTCAATGTCTTTCATAGCATCAAGGACCTGACACCTAGTGGATTCTATCTTTAAAGATATTTTCAACTCCTCCTGACATGTAACCCCTGTGTCTGGATGAACTACCAGCTATGGTTTAGTAGTTTCTCTTGCTTCTCTACTTTTGCCCAAGTTGAGCCCTGTGTTCCACACTTGTTTCTTCAGTGTTTTCACAACCCGGCTTCAATGTTCCTTGGTAACACGTGGTGTCTACTACTTGTTAGAGAGTTGATCTCATCTCCACGGACATCACTAAGTATGAATTGTGTCCCATAAATAGGATGGCACTGCTGTTGGTAGGGCTGACTATTGAGGGTGCCCTGCAACAGGTGCATCTTCAGGTACAGCGTTAGTATCAGGCAAGTCCTGAGCCAGATTTATCCCTTCAACTGGGCTATTTGATTTCGAAAACTCTATTAATTTTTGCCCAGTTGTTTTTTATCTTGAGTTCTAAGAATGTAGATACCCACAGGACCTAGTGAATACTCCTGAATACCAACTTTACCAATGGAGGGTAATATAGGTAAAGTAAGACCAGAGAGGTAGGACTTCAGGAAGACACAATCTTCCTGAGCCCGATGCAAAGCCTTTGGAAGAAAGCAATAACTCTGGTCCTTACACTGTTCAATGCCAGTCTAGCTCTAGATTGAAGCTTACATGCAATCAGCACAAGTTTCTTATAATATCAGTTAATTCAAGGCCAAAATGGCCCTTCCTCAACTCTCATAGGACTAAGACAGTTTCAGTTAGTGTGTGGACAAGGCTTGGTGTTGGCAAGATACTCCTGCATTTGCACGGCCAGGTGTTGGTGTTATCCCTTCAAAGGACTTCACATATGAGCTTTGGAACTACTGTAGTGAGTGGTAAATTCTTAGAATAATGTCAATGTCTATAAGGTATATTTTGTTAATTTCTCAAACTATGAAAACACGCCATTTACATCAAGTCACATATAACTTTAGCAGCAGGTACAAACATGATTCTGTGCCAGAATTCCACCCTCCTGGGTGACTTGGGTGCCAGTGACTTCACTTTGACTGTGAAGCCTGCTCAGACCATTGAGTAAGGGATGGGAGTCAGCCTGAAACTGTCTATTTGTAATGACTAGAGCATTAATTAGAAGTAATTTGGAAAACATCTTACTGACTATGCATGCATTGCGCGTAACCAATTAAACCAATGAAGCCAAATACTTAGGCAGCCAGACAGCTGCTCACAGAGATCTCAGGTAAGAAGGGAACTGAGCTCTGCTTACCCAAGACTTGGCAGTTCTGTATTATCAAGTAGTGTCGTCTCGTAGAAGCTTCCTCAGGTTGTACCGGTGGTAAGCAGAATGAGGCATGGAATAGGTTCTAAGAAAGGAAAAAAACCCTCATTATTTTTGCAAAATTATACACATTTCTAGAAGTACCAAAGCTATTATTGGAAATTATCTGACATCAATATACAGGAGCTGATGGTGATTAACAGGGGTTAATGATCTCTTAGGCTAAATCAGCACATACTTAAGCATATACTTAAGATGAAGACAAGACTGTTAGAGGAATCAGGGCACTTGTCAACACATTAAAGCTAACCCATAATGGAACATTTTCTTCTAGTTCACAATTCACTGAGTTCTATCAGTGGGGAAAAGCAAGCAACCAAGGGTTGGCTCTTATACTAGCATCATACCTGTACATCTCGCTGATCCCCACAAATCTCTAGATACCTAAGTTCTATCTCAACTAAATTCCTATTTCTTTTATCTTATAGCTGATGTTAATACAAATAATTAATATCATATTTAAAATATTTTGTTTCAAACCTATCCTACTCCTGTATTCTATACATTTTTGTATTGTTTGTTCTTTGCTGTTTTCCAGTGTGAGCAAGCACTTCATTTAAAGAGGCTCAGGTAGAAAATGCTTCAGGCTTGGTATAGGCAGGGACTCTATATCAGCTCCTAGGTTCTGCTACTGTAACACAGAGACAGCTAGCGGTAACTGTAGACAGGCAAGAGCAGCTCTGTTCCAATAAAGCTGTGTTTGCAAAGACAGATGAGGGCAGGTCAAACTTTCAGACAATAGCTTTCCAGCCCCAACCCTATAGGATCTGAAAGGAAGAGAATTCCGTCCCTCCAGAGTAGATTTCCATATGAAGTAACATTCCTGGCCACTTTCCCTGTTCAAGCAGAAGGGAATAGCTTTCTTGTACTTTACACTAACAATGTCACTAACACAGAGACGTCCTATCACAATACGGTGCAATCACAGCATTTATCTGCTAAAGGCTCCCAGTGGCTCTCCATAGTATGTGAAACCTTAACTTCATCTGCACTAGGAATCACTCACATCTCACTAATCTGTCTTCTCATTCTCTCCTTCCTCCAAGAAGCCAACAGTCCTCTGCTTTGCACCTCTGTCTCCTGTAACCCTCTTCCTAGAACAGTTCTCCCAAACTCTGTGTAACATCTCCTTTATTCAGTTTTTTTTTCAAAGCCCTCATGGTAAAGGCTTCTGGGTTGTACTGTGCCTGACATCCCAGGCCTTTCTTATCTTCAAATCCTTCCTTACAACTCACTTGTTTAGCATTTTATACATGCGTGCATCATATACATGCATATATTTACTTACTTTCCCTTCCAATTGGAACTCAGGCTTCTTAAGGTCAATAATTTAATCTGTTGTGTTTGATGTAGTACCCCCACTGCCTGGAATAGTCAGTAGGCCACAATCAGTACAAATTTGCTAGATGTGTGCATTTGGACTTTAATCCTCGAAGTGTCCTTGTTAAAGTGAAATGCTATGTAATGACTGTGGGCAATCTTCTGAATGGATGGACATTTTCTGTACCTTAGTTTTATTCTATACCCTAAGCATTGTCCTACCTAGGAGAGAGTAGAGATTATTATAAATTGAATGTAAAATAACAAGGTTATATTCCACTGAAAGTATATATACATACATATATACACACACATATACGTACATACATACATTCGTACAGCCAGCAAGCCAACTTTCTGCCTCATAAGAGGATGCTTCAAATCTATCTTCTTCTTTAGCATCTCAGTACCTGCTCTAGGTCAACATTCAACCTTGGCCACAGGTGGTTTCTATAGTGCAAAGGTCTGTGCTATGAGGCATAGTCGAGTTGGGGGAGTCAGCCCTCAAAGGATCCTGTGTGTGGTGGGAAGGACTGTGATGACACACAGAAATCAACAGTGCCAACCCTCTTCTCCTCTCTGGCATTAAAATTGGAAATATAAGGCTAAGAAAAAAAAGTAATAGGAGGGGTTTCTGTCTATTTAGTTTGGGAGTATATGAGATGAATCTTGTTATCACACATCCTGCCTCCTACCTTGGCCTCTCCTTGGGCTTGGTCAAAGAGAATGTCTGTGGTGTGACAAAGGGTATACCAAAGTTTAGGGTGGCTGATTCATGTGTGTTCTTAGATAGGTATAAATGCTGAATTGAGAATCATTAGGTTCGGCAAAGAAGCAAGATGAGCCTGCAGTAGGATTTAGGAGTGAACTTCCTGACCAGCACACAGACCCAGACATGAGAGAGGCTGGGTCACAGACTATGAGCCTGACTCTCACCAGCCTTCTAAGGAAGCTTCAGAAAACACACTAAACCAAGCAGACAAGAGGGCTAACTACCAGTTATTGCAGGAAAATCCTTCAAGAAGGCTGTAGTGAAATTCCTCTAGCAGATCCTGGCTAGATCCCAGCAATGCTCTTCCCCTACTCAAGCACATGGGGAAACTCTATTCACTGGTATATTAATTAGGATTTCTGTCACTTAATGAAACACGCTGACCAAAAACAACCTGAAGGGAGGAAAGTGTCTATTTCAGCTTATATTTCTACATCATATTCCAGCACTGAAGGAACTCAGGGCAGGGAGCTCAAGGAGGGCAGGATCTAGAGGTAGAAACTGAAGCAGAAGCCATGGAAGAGTATTGCTCTCTGGCCTGCTCTGCATAGCTGGATCAGCCTGCTTTCTTATACACTCTAGACCACCATCCAGGGCCCACTATGAGCTGGGCCCTCCCGCATCAATCACCAATCAAGGAAGTGCAACACAAGCTTCCCCGCAGGTCAATCTAGTGGGAGTAATTTTCTCACTTAACATTTCCTCTTTCAAAATGACTCGAGCTTGTGTCAAGTTGACATAAAAACTGGCCAGCACAACTAATTCAGGACCAAGTCACCAGATCCTTTTAAGTGGAATATTGCTACCTACCACTTCAGGGTAGGTCCACAGACCCAGAAATCATACACACCCAGGAACTTCTGCAGGACCAGCCAGTCTAAACTCCAAACACATGCATGATTCTGGAACTTTTTTTTTTCACAGCAAAGCACCCATATTGTCTACTGAAGTTGGGTGTGTTTAGAAGGCGGGGGAAGGTGAAGAAACAGCTTTGACCTTTTCTGCATACTGAAAAGTCGTTATTTCCCACATTGCACAGTGAAATGAAAAAAAAAATCACTTTTCCTCAGGTTAGGCTCCTGGAGCTAGGGAGATGTTTGTTATAGAAGATAGCATGGTGTATCCTGACTCAATACCATCACAATGCCAAGCCATACACCTCTCTCCCATATTCCTATATGTCAAAAATGAGACTCACCTTTTTCTATAAATAGACTGAACATTACCTGAAGGAATTATTTAACTTTTCAACTGTTAAAATTTAACTATAGATATATATCTTACCAGATAGTAAGTACATTTATTCCACTCACTAAGTGGAATTTTGGGGGGAAAATCAAATTAATTATAGACAAAAATAAAATCTCATATTTTATTCTTTTGCATATCTGTGCTAGGTTTGAAGTAAATTGCGATCCAATTATGCAATTTAGGAGAAAGGTTTGGACAAGACTTCTAAGACTGTAATTCTTGCCTCTAATATGTAAGTAAGGTTGGGCTTGGGAAGCAAAGGAATAAGGAAATGTATTCCGGGGCCATACACACACACTTTGAAACCAATTCAAATGTGGTTTACCATTTGTTCAGCTTCCTTCAAATCTGTGGATTGAGAGGGCTTTGTGAGATTGAGTCATGTTTTATTCAGCTTCAACATGGATGACACCCCCTGTTGTTCACCCAGTTGTTATATAATATTTAAACCACTTCATCCAGAGCTGGCACAACATACGTGCATAGTGACTTGCAGCTAGAAACAGATGGAGACTACTACAGAGATCTACAACTGACCAAAATGCAGAGAACAGGTGACTATGGAATGCCCAGTCCCACCACTACATCTGCAATGACACATAAGGTTCATGGGGAATTGCATAAGAAAGATGGAAAGATTGCAAAAGTCACAGAGTCAGGACATTTTCTGTTAGATAGTGTTCCTTAATCAGTACAGAGAAAATGCACCCTTGAACTCTCAACATTATGGCAGCCTAAACAAGACCAGCATAGTGACAGCTGTTGACTTACAAACACAGAAAGGGGAAACTACACAAGGCTCTGCTCCTGGATGAAGAGCTAAAAGTGGACAACGGATGTTGAGGGGGGAAAAACAGTTTCCTCCAGGGATGAGATCCCACATAGATTGTCCAGTCCTAAGTGCTCAACCCTGGACACATGTATGTAAATTGATTAAGTAGGTTAAATAAACATATATATATAATTATACATATATAATGCTAGTATTTATGCAATAATGATTAAAGAAGTGATCAAAAATTCAGGGAGCTGAAAGAGGAGAGAAAGAGGTGGAATATAGATTCAAGAACAATAAAATAAAAATAAACATATCAAAAATAAATAAAGCACCATTAAATGTACTAATTTTTAAAATACTAAAAACACACAAAAGGAAGAGTAGGAAAATTCCAGGATAGAATCAAAACAGACTTATTTACTCTGGACTTTGCCTCCTATGGGATACCATATTTTGAGATACTTAAAAATAAATTTCCTTACCCTCTAGCCTGAGTCAGTCTTCCTCTTCCTCTCCCTCTTCTTCCCACCCCCACACTATGAACTGTTTTATCCACATACTTATGTGCTGTTAAAATCCACAAAAATTACCAGATCCTAACTCAGAACATTTGACATCTTCTTGCCTCCTTCCTAGTGACCATCAAAGAAACACTGCTACATGTTCCTGAGATCCATCTCCAGTTTTAAAAAGGCTTCTTTTCCTGAGTGGAATCTGACCTCACTCCACTCCTTGAAGGAGACTAGTATCACGAAAGACTGGGTGTGACAATGGGTGATCACTGCATAGCGTACTGAGGTGAGAAATCATCTGTTCTTTTCAGCTGGTCTTGAGTGGTTCGACTATGAAAAATAATATCTTATTCCCTGCAGATCAAGAACCATTCATTTCTGAAATAGCAAGCTCTTTTGAAGTTCTATAGATGCTCACTGTGAGCTGCTGCCAGGAACCCCTGGGCACTGGGCAAATCCTTGATGCGCACTGTGTAGCCCTTCATCTTCTGGATTCAGTCCTTAATTATTCCTTCCTTCAAGCACCTCCACAGATGTATTCAAACAATCGCTCATCCTGCCACAGGTTTGGCCCTTTAGTTCAACTCTAGTATTTGGAGTTAGACCTGACATGACAGCTTCCATGCCAATTTAACAGATTTTATTACAAATGACCATACATAGGCATATAGGCATGTCCCTCTACAGTGCTGTGCCACCGCAGCCCAGGATTTGACCTCAGTGCACAAAGACTCACAAGTATTCGTGTCATCAACTTATGGTCGCAGCCACTCATTTTTAAAGACAAGATTTCCCAGGACGGGTTACCACCTTGAGAAAAGGACAGAATTAGCCATTCTGTAAGTATCACTCCTCTCAACATCAGTGAACAAGAGTTTCTTCTATTTTTCAGCATTCTGTACCCTTTTTAATATCAAGAAAAAAATTTCCATTTCCCCAATCATCCTTTAGTATTGGCTGATTAAGAAATGAATGACAAGAAATGAGTATGAATTTAGTTTTGCATTCATATGATCTTACAAAGCCCAATAGTGTATATATGAATGCATATTTATATAGATATGTGTATTAGCATAAATATGTATGTCTGTATGTATATGTATCAATATATGTTTG
This sequence comes from Alexandromys fortis, assembly GCF_014885135.2. Taxonomy (NCBI): domain Eukaryota; kingdom Metazoa; phylum Chordata; class Mammalia; order Rodentia; family Cricetidae; genus Alexandromys; species Alexandromys fortis. The sequence goes on from NW_026067942.1 coordinate 9,387,251, forward strand.
TATATGGTTTTAACATATATTTGTATGCATTTGTGTATGTGTGTATTTGAAAATAAGGTGTATAGATAACAGCAAGACATACCAATAGTGCTGAACAATGCTAGAGATTAACCTCCCATCTTCCAAAGTGACCACCACTCAAAAGTAGATTCTCTACCTCTAACACAAGAAACCAGAAGAGTACCAAGAACCTCCACTTAGCTTCCCTTCACTTTGTAGTCAACACCAATGCTTTCTTCCTTACTTTAGGTTGTGCAGCATCTCTCCTCATCGGTCAGTTTAACTCTTTCTTTCCTCCTCAAGACACATAGGAACTCAAAGAGAAGGGGCAGAAAAACAATTTATTACAAAGCAGGAGCTGCAATGTAGTAACACTCATATTCTCGTGATTAGTTCAAAGGAACCGATGACAGCAAGAGTGGCTATAGGATACCATGATGTCATGAGAACAAGCCTGGAACCACTGGCTACATGGGTTTATAATGCAAAATTCTTGTGAAGTGTGTGTGATCCTTGCTAGGCACATTTTATATTCTACCAAAGAAAAAAATTAAAATTGAAACTTTAGCTTGAGTCAGTGTTTTCAATTCAGGTGCGGCCTGTATCCAAACCCAAGCACCTATTTCACTGGAGTTGCTCTGGAATAAATGAAAGAAAACTGTGGGCATTAGTAAACTATATGAGATTTTTATCAGCCATCTCATGATTAATATAGAATATTCTACAAAGTCAGCTGTGAAGATTCTGCCACTGACTAAAACAACATCAAATAGACCTGGGTTCCAGCTGGGCTACTCAGTAAGAAGATATGTAGCTCTGCTTGTTTATGTCAATAACTTGAATGTAGCCTTCATGGTGATTAAGATCTCAAACCCATGAGTGAGACTACCTAAATTCCAACTCTGATACTCCTCTGATAAACTGGGAAATCGTTTCTACTCATATGTTAAATGGATAAGTGTGCCAGAACTAATGCGTGTAAGAACTTACATTGGTTCACACAAAGTAGGATGGAGATTAGAGGATAAAAGAATGATAGATGGATGGATGGATGGATGGATGGATGGATGGATGGATGAATGGGTGGGTGGATGGATGGATGGATGGGTGGATGGGTGGATGAGGATGGATGGACGGATGGGTTGATGAATGGGTGGGTGGATGGATGGATGGATAAATGGATGGATGGGGTGGATGGGTGGGTGGATGGATGGATGGGTGGATGGGTGGATGAGGATGGATGGACGGATGGGTTGATGAATGGGTGGGTGGATGGATGGATGGATAAATGGATGGATGGGGTGGATGGGTGGGTGGATGGATGGATGGGTGGATGGGTGGATGAGGATGGATGGACGGATGGGTTGATGAATGNTGGGTGGGTGGGTGGGTGGATGGATGGATGGGTGGATGGGAGGGTAGGTGGATGAATGATGGATGGATGGGTGGGTGGATGGGTGGATGGATGGACAGATATAAAACTGCACTTTACTTTGCATATATTCTCATCTTCCACCTTAAAACGAAACAAAATAAAACAAAGTAAAAATACCTAGGGAGTAAGGACAGCAAACACAAATTTGCAGTACTTACAATATCTGGCAGGTCTCATTGGACCATCTGTCTGTTTTCTCCCATCTGTAACTCACTGCTCCCACTGATGTAGTCATCATGTGTGTGCATGCCAAGCTTTAATGGTATTCACTATTGATTGTATTCATGGATGTATGAGGACTATGTGATACAGTAAGGATGAAAAACAGTTGATAGAATTCTAAACCCCGATTTGGACTCACAATGGCAGATGATTTTCTATAATTTTAACCAAAATGCAGTGACATTTGTAGAGAGACTGAAGAGAAAAACCTCCTGGGAAAAAACATTGCTCTTTGGCATTTAAAAATACCAAAATGAGTACATTGCCTAAGCATTTACATTGGACTTGAACTATTCTCTCAGAATGGATAATGTGTGGAATGAATTACAAATGAGAACATTACAAAATATTCTACTCTGAGTCAGCTATGGCAGAGCATGAATAAGCTACCTCAAGTAACAGGCTAGACGAGAGTAAAGCCTGGCATCCAAGCCATGGTGGACCTGGTGGATGAGTATGGAAGGGATATCCCAGCTGGATTCTGAGCTAAGTTATGGAAGAAGAAGTGTAGAGGGTGGGAAATGGTTTTCCTCACAAGCTTTCCCACTGAAATTTCTAAAGTTCTGGTGGGAACTTAGGAAGAAAGGAAAACAGAAGACTTTTCACAATGCTGAGTCCCAGACCCTATTTCACAGCTAAGGTAAGTGACTTGCTGACTTTCCACAAGTTAGTTCTTCTGAATCTGAAAATCCCTAAAATTAGTGTCTACTGAACCTCACTAATTTCTCCCTGAATGCTTCTAAGATACAGAGGAGCTGGATCTTCATCCAAGTTGGAGTTAACCAGCTACTAATAGAAACTAAAGGAGGCTCTTTAGCTCTTTAGGGATGCTGTGTTAGCAAGCACTACTAACTAGTACTATAAAACTATGGAAATGCATTCTTGCACCACTCTGAAGGCTAAAATATGAGATAAAGGTGTCTCCAGGGTCAAGATCTTCCTAATTGTCACTAAGACACCCTTGCTTCTTCAAGTTTCCTGGGCCTCTGGGTATCTCTTGGCTTATAAAGGCATCGCGCATATCTGTTTTCTAGTTTCCTATAGTTTTCTTCTATCTCAACATGCATTCCTTTCTCCCCGTAAGGGCACAAGTCACTGGAGTTGGAGAATCTCCAAAATTTAATAGGATTTCATTTTCAGATTTCTAATTAATACACATGCAAAGACCCTATTTTCAAATCAGGTCACATGAATATTTAGGCAACACTATTGAACTCAGTTCAGCAGTCATGAGCAAACACGCGAGGATTAAAATGCCAGCTCAGCTTATACCTCTACTTCACATGCCAGGCATAACAAGTACAAACCACAGGTGCCCACTGCAGACCCTTTACCCATAACTTATTTCTGCTGGCCTTGGTACTATCTGTGGATTAAGCAGAGCATCGCAAAGGTCACACTTTTGAAGGGAGAAAATTTATTTTGAATGCATGCTCCATTGGGCGAGAGTCTGAGGAGGAAGCCCGTGCTTCCCACTTCCCAGAGGGCTGGCCTCAACTGCGGTAAAACACTCAGAGGAAACTGCAGAGCTACAGAACCATGACCTCCCATTAGATGTGCTGGTAGAAAACATGACACACAGAGATAAGAAGCAGGGAAACCACAAGGGAACGAGCCTCCGGGGCAGCAGCTCAGCCACACGGCTGCTTAAATGACACAGAGTACAGGGCCAAGGAAATGCATATTTCCTACCAGCGACCAAACTACTGCAGGTGGCTGGGCAGCTCCAGAACTGTCTCTAGAGGCTCAGAAAGCTCTGGCTCTACCATGGCAAACACAGAGTTTCTCCAATTGTTTAAAACAGAACACCTGAAACTGAGGCTATGGTTTGACATTGGGGAGAGTGTGAAGCATTGTGCATTGCTCTGTTAACTTTTCCTGGGGAAACACAGCAAACGTGTTTACCCCAGATAAGGCACCAGTGACAGACCAAAGTATGATTTCACCAAAGTCCAGCTTGGCAGAATAATGACTTTATGCGGGTTACTTACGGAACACAGAGAAGGAGTTACTTACAGGTATTACCAGTGTTCTCTGGACAGCGGCATTGCTGTAAAGACCCACCTCATGATATATCATGAAGTCCCACTTCCATCTGAATTTTTACTTCATGTATACCTTAGTATATCCCAAGATCACACACAACTAGGGTGGTGGGTAGAAAAGAGGAATAGCTGAAATTCCAAGTGAAGATCTTTTGACCTTCCCTCCTCTCTCTGCTAGTCCATCATTATCACAGACCTGGATATCACTGTATTGTTCTGCTTATTAGTAGCCATGGCTACAAGGCCAAGTTAGTGTCTGCTCCAAGGTGGCATTATGTTCTCTGACATGAGTGTCTTCACCAAGCAATTAAGGGGACTTGTACAAGTGGCTTTGGCATCCTTATGACCACAGTATCTAGAAGAAATCACATAAGGAGAAAAGATTTATTTTGGCTCATGTTTCAGAAGATTGCAGTCTATCACAGCAGGAAAAGAAAATTGGCCCACTTCAGTTTTTGGAAGAAAGACTCCTAGCAATAGTGGGTATGTATCCTGAACTGGCCATCACCTGTGACCAGGCAAGCTTTAAGTGGGGAGAGTGGGAAACCAATCCAGCCACATAAACTTACACCTACACAATCTGCCCTGACTATGAGATGTGCCTGGGTAAGGGTGGGCTAGAGATTGAGGGAGTGACCAGCCAATGACTGGTCTAGTCTAAAACCCATGCCAGGAGAATAAGCCCACCCCTGACACTGTCTGGAGCACCAGGACCCACAGGCTGGATGACCCAGAGACTTAGGATAGACCCAAACACACCTATATCAATGTAATGATGCCTAACGATGTTCTGCTACATGCATAGGTTTGTGCCTAGCCCATTTGTCCTAAGAGAGGCTTCATCCAGCGACTGATGGAAACAGATGCAGAGCCACAGAAAAACATTAGGTGGAGCTCAGGGAATCTTACAGAAGATGGGGATAAAGAACTGTAGGGCCCAGAGGAGTCAAGGACACAAGAAAACCCACAGAATCAACTAATCTAGGCTCATAGAGGCTCACAGAGACTGAACCAACAATCAGGGAGCCTGCATGGGACTGACCACCTAAGCACTCTGCATATATGTTACAGTTGTGTAGCTTGGTTCTCTTGTAGGACTCCTAATAGTGAGAGCAGGGCTATTTCTGACTATTTTGCTGGCTTTTGGGACTCTGCTCTTCATATTGGGTCACCTTGCCCAGCCCTGGTACATGAGGAGGTGCTTAGTCTTACTGCAACTTGATATGTCATGTTTTGTTGATATCCATGGGATACTGGCCCTTTCATGAACAGAAAAAGAGGAGGAGTATCAGATTGAAGGGGTAGAAATTGAGGAGTCATGGAGGGGAAAGACTGGGAGGAGAGGAAAGAAGGAAAAGTGCTGTCAGGATTGTAAATATAAACAAACAAATAAATAAATTCCAAATTCTCTATAAGCTTACAAATCTCTTTTTTGGAAAGTTTAAAGTCTCTCAACTGTGGATTCCTACAAAATCAAAAATAAATTAAGTACTTACTTTCTTACTTTAAAGGTCTGAACAAAGCAAAATCAGGCTCCAACAGTGTAAATAAATCAAAGTCCAATGTCTGGGATTCATATACTGAGCTTCTGGACTCCTCCAAAGGGCTGGGGTCACTTCTCCGGTCCCATGCTCTGCAGCACACACAGAATTCTGCATATATGTTACAGTTGTGTAGCTTGGTTCACAACTACAGATGGAGTCTTGCCTTCTAGACTCCAGCTGGCTCCATTCCAATGTTGCTGTTCTTGGTGGTCCACTATGGTACTGGTGTCTCCAAAATGCTGGGGTCTTCTGCTGCAACTAAGATGCACTTTCATCAATAGCTTCTCCTAGGCTCTCCTCATGGTGCCAAGCCTCAACTTCTCTGCATGACTCCTTCAATCCTGGGCCTTCAACTGCTACTGAGGCTGTAGATTCACCAACAACCTCTTAGTGCCAAGTCTCAGCTGCTTTCCATGACTCCTTCAAGCCTTCAAAACCAGCATCACCTGGGTGACTCCTGACACTACCAACTTCTGCTGCCAGTGTGAGTACAACCTTGGCTAGCTCTGGAACATAGTTTCTGTGCTGACTTTCAGGAAACACTTCCCAGAAGTCTTAACCGTACAATGTTGGTCTCTTCTTAATCGCCTAACTCCTGAGCTCCAGCTGACTGGCATCAAGTATCCCAGCAAAGCAAAGTAGTTCACTTTAGTAGTTCCTGTATCTTGGAAATTATAGCTGATTCTTCAGCCCTAGCTAACCAGAACCACAGAATCTTAATTTAAAATATTCAATGGCCCTGACAGTCTTTAAGCTTACCTCAGAAACATCACAACAACAGGCCTCTATCTTCTGCATTGTCATTAACATTCTTACTTCCAAGCTCCTACAGAACAGTTCACCCAACACTAAACACTGTGGTGGCATTTCAATTGTATTTTAATAAATAAAGCTTTCCTGGGGATTGGTAAGTAAAACAGACACACTGGCTAACCTTACAGACCAGACAGCTATGACACATACCTTTAATCCCAGTAGCCTCACTAGTTTGCCATAGAAACCAGGCAGTGCAAGTCCTTAATTCCAGTGGTGCTTGCCTTTAATCCCAGCCCTAGGAGGATTATAAAATGGGAGGAAACAGCTCTCAGACACAGTTTCATTCTGAGATACCTGGAGGCAGGGTCACCATCTTCAGACTGAGGTTGAGGTCAGAGACAGAAGCTGACTGCTTTGCTTTTAAGGTCTTCAGGTTGAGCCCCAATTTCTCTCTCTGAGATTTATTAATCGTGCATCAGAACACTGGCTTTTCTTGCACAAATTTTCAAAGTACTTCCACAATCCTCCCAAAAATATGGTCAGGTCTGTCACAGCAATATCATACAACTTATTAATACCTTACAATTAAGTTAATACCTTAACTAAGTTAAGGTTAGCATTGCTGCAATGAAGCACCATGGCCAAAAGTAAGTTGTGGAGGAAAGGATTTATTTGGCTTACATTTCCACATCACAGTTCATCAAATAAACACTGTACTGCCTTTCTCTATGTGAATTGTAATTTTATTTAGAGAGCCTTCAATCTATGATATTCCAGATATGATGATAGAGGTTAGATAACAAATAAATTCATTATTTTAGATTAATTAAATTAATTCATTGTTTTAAATTGAAGATCAGACATTCAAAGATCTCAGGTCCCTTCCCCTACTCTATCAGTTCACATACATGACTGAGGCCAAACTACAGTAGATGCCCATCCCCCACCCCCCACAGTACCTCCTGTTCTATGGAAAAGAATTTTCCATGAAGCAGACATGTACATTATGAGCCTCAACAGCCAGCATTTCATGAAATCTTTGCAGGCTGGTACAAGAGAGGATGGGTGGTCAATATGCTGTAGAACTGCAGGGCTGAGTCTATCTGGTAGGAATTATTAGCACATTGCCTCATTTCATGTATTTTATCAATGTTCTAATGAAGTAGCTTCCTGACTAGGTAATTTCAGTCAGAAAAAAAAAGCCAATCCAAACAAGTACAAAGCCATTTATCACAAACACACACACACACACACACACAGAGTCTGTGTATGAACTGAGCTCCTCACTCCCTCTTTCATTCCCCTACTTCCTGTCAGTCATCCACTCCAACAGCTGGAAGCATTGCTTCCTTAGGATGCTGCTCTCCACATTTATTTCTTACAGCTCTTTGTTTAATGGTTTCAGTTCCAACATTCGCAGACAGACTGGAGAGTGTGAACCAATTATTTTACTTCTCTGTATTTCGGTTTATAGATCTATTGCATGGCAGTAGGGTACCCCTCAAAAGCTTATTAGAGAAATTAAATAATTAAAGCAGCCAGAAGCACAGTAACCATACTACGTGTTCTACAAGAAGAAAGTTGAATTATAAAATTAATTATTCCTTCCTATTGCATTGTTTATCTCTATTTTTATTGAATAAATAGCTGCATAATTAAATTTTAACTTCTGATACTTCCATCTGAATACAACAATGTGAACATGTGGGATAGTCTGTCTCCCTCTATGTTCTATGGGTGTAATAGGAATTGAGACAGCTGGAATGTTGTGCAGAAAAATGGATTTATTTGAACAAGAGTGCCAAGGAGTCTAGAAAAACAATGTTGGTGCCCCCAAAGAGACCAGACTAAGGAAAAAGTGAAGCTGGAAGGATTCTTGATAATTTTGAAGAGCAATGTAGCATAAAGAGCAGCAAGTCCAAATACTATAAGAATTTGTCAGAGTTTTATTCAAAATAAGGAAGAAATACGTTTTTACAATAATAATACAATAGTAGACATAAACCAATTGAAAGGTACACACATCCCTTTGGAAAGACAGGAAATGGAGTCTCTTAAGTTTATCACGTTTAATATACCTTCCTTACATGTACCCATCTTGGCGGACACAGAAAGTGCCTTGTTTCTTCAGTTCTAAGTGAGGATGAGACCTCCTTGCCAAGGTTTGATGGATAAATTAAAATGCTCATATAAAGTTTGAAGTACACAGTAAGCATTCAATAAATGGTACCTACATGGTGATTATCCATGCAGAGTAGATGCATTTCAATGTGATTATGCACAAACTAGTCAATTACTGAGAGCCACTGCTGTGTCTTCTCTCTGAAAGGATCTTATGCTGAGGCTTCATAACGCAAAAGACATGAAGTTGATTTGAGCAACAGTGACCCCTGCACATGCACACACACACACACACACACACACACACACACACACACACCTGTTAACTGCACAATTCCTTTACTATGTCAGCTTGGTAACTCACACTAATGTTGCTATATAGCTAAAACCAGGGGCAAAACTGTATCCTGGTTTCAAGGTTCCAGATGACCTCTGGGACCACTACCAGGAGAAAAGTTCTGTCGCTCATTCTAGAGAGAATAACTGGGAGGAGGACCCTGAAAGGCTACAGAATGTGAACATCTCGGGTTGTCCAAGATGGTGCCATCATTCGTGCATTATAAACCTGGCCCCTTTGGGGCATTGTATCCATCACTGTCTTTCCAGACCCCTCAGTATTCTTGGTCAAATAAATTTAATTTTTTCCACAAATATTCTTTAATGACTTAGTTCCTACAGTGCCCTTAGACACAATGAAGAAAGAGACAGAGTCCCACATGCTCAGACTGTTGTATTCAGTTGAAGATATCAGGAGTTAAAGAATTAATTACTTGATTATTTATTTGATTCTGATAGTGATAAATACTACTATTGGGAGATACAATTTTTTAAAACCTGATTCCACTACTTACCAGTTTGTGTGACCTTGACCTAGTTAATTTATTTGAGCTTTAGTTTCTTTATCTGTAGAATGGGGTTAATACCCACCACACAAGATTATTGGGAAGAGGAAATGAAATAATGTATGCATCCCACCGTGTTGAGTGTCTGGTGTGCAACAGAGGTTAATAGAGGGCAGGCATGTCATTTTAATCCATTTGCAAACCTCTCATGCTGATGAGGATTGAGGCATAAGAGTTAAGAGTCCAGGCAAGGGGCCATTGGAATTTGCAAGAACTTTGGTAATAAACAGCAAACCTTAGTCTTCAGAGTAGCAAAGAATGGGAGCATCAGGAACCCACACAGGAAGTGATCCAGGATAGTTCAAATATTTTAATTCTCTAGGCTTCCTGCACTCTTCTTCCCTCTTAACATTTAAGAAAATCTTCCCAAAGATCCATTTTGCCTTATTGAAGGTAGGAACCTCAAGGAAGGAACTGGGTCTATCTTGAGCCAAAGAAGGAACACAGAGTGAGCTCCCTGTGTGGGCCTATGTCCTCAAACACCTCAAAGCAAGAGTTGTCAAGGGTAGCAGAGCACTTGATCTGAGGTTCTCCCACATGGGATTCCACCAGGGCTAATGTCAGGGTTACTTTTAAACTTACTTGGCAGGACTCTCTGCGCCTTTCCAGCTCCCTTCTGAAAGCATACTTTAGAAACATGGTTTATGAAAGAAAGAGATTCAAATCTGTTGGAGTTTCCTTGGCTCATCCCTCATCATTGGTAGAATAAACAGAAGAGAAAGAGGAGTCCAACCTGTGTCTACAGAAGGCAGGATAGGTGCTCCTCAGTCATTGCGTGCTCTTTCTCTCTCTCTCTCTCTCTCTCTCTCTCTCTCTCTCTCTCTCTCTCTCTCTCATTAGCAATATCAATCCTTCAAATGCAACTGCATCTTCTGAAACACCAACCTGGGCTCCTTTCCCGGCACATTATCTAGTCCTTCCAAGGGGCTACCTCTGACCAGGACTATCTCAGTTCCTGGAAGATTACACAGCCAGAACCTAGGCAACACATCCCAGCTACCTCTGCCTACTCCCCAGGTTTAATTTCATTTTCATTAGAAGTATGGAGAAGGATATTTTCAGCAGATCAAAAGAATTAGGTGAGAATAAAAGACTGTCGGTAACAGTGCAAAAGCAAGTGAGGTGACACTCAGAAAGACAAGCGTCCCCTGAGATGTGCTGTGGTTTGGGGAAAGTACAGCCTGCAGCCATCTCTGGGAGGGGCAAAGCCTGCAAACAGAACCTGTGTATTCTAGAGGTTGAAACAGTGCTACCAGTTTAAGCTACACATAAAGTCCCCAAAGGCTCGGTTACCAGTCTGTGGTTCTACTGACAAGATGGGGAAGAAATTAGGTCATTGGACGTGTGCATGTGAAGAGGACATTGGGGCCCTCCACCTCCCCCTTTTACACTACTTCATAGCCATCAGGTCAATAGCTTTGTTCCCTCTTCCCCCTCACTGCAGCCCTAAGGGGAAAATGACCATGTGAAATATCTGAAACCATGAGCCAGCCATGGTAAGGTTTTCTATCATACAAGTTGATCCCTAGGTATCTCTCCATAGGATCAATAAGCTGAACAACACAGACAATCTCTCTATCATCATCACTTACCATCAAACGATTTCCTTAATTATAGAGACGGATAGTGGTATATTCCATTAGTAACAACACTGAATTACATGAAAAGTCTGGCATAGCAGAGGCAGTTGACGAAGTAAAAAAGAAAGCCCCAACATAAAGATTAGACCCATGAAGATACAGAATGGAGCCATTGTGGGCTCACTAGTGAGAGCAGGCAAGCTTCTTAAACTCTGAGAACATGAAAATCTGGCTACATGGCCTCTCCTATCTTTAATATTCTCATTCAAAATGGAATTAATAAGCTTGACATGGTGGGGCGCATCTTTAATTTCAGCATTCAGGAGGCAGAGGCAAGTGGATCTTTGTGAGTTTGAGGCCAGCCTGGTGAGCTCCAGGTCAGCCAGAGTTACATGATGAGACTCAAACACACACACACACACACACACACACACACACACACACATATATAATGCTTCTTTTGCCATATTGTTTTGAGGATGAAATACTAAATTTTCCTGTGGAACAACACTCAGAATTAAGTCAACATTTAAACACATTCTAATGGTGAATAAAAACTTGATGAACTACCTAAAATACTGTGGTAGAGCCCTTGGGAGACAAGAACAAACCATGTCCTGGTTTCCTGGGGACTCACAGTCCAGGGCTCAGTGGCTCTTTGAAGAAGTCTATGCATCATTTGAGTATATATACCATCTTTTCAAGCCTCTTTCTATAGTGTTACTTAAATCTATGTTAAAAATTGTTTTTTTTTTAATTTAAAAAATAAAAATAAGTATCTCCAATTCAAGTTGGACTATTGAACATTTTGAAAATGGTAGTCTGTAGGACACAGTGAAACTTAGAGTGGATCAGTGTAGAGCATGTATTTAGCATGTGAAGGTCCTGGGTACAATTCCAGGCACACATGGTCATGTGTACACAATGTACATAATACTTACATAATCCTAAACACTGAAGGCAGCATTTTACATTTAAATCCTATCTGCTGTCCCTGACAACACACTGACCCTGATCTGCTGCTCATTCTTACATCTAACAGCTCAGAAGACAGAAGCACAGACATTAATGATTCCCACGTGTAAGCAACAGTGCCCTCAGTCTACTCGGCCCGGCTGAAGCATTCGGGCTATGAGATGTTTATCTCGTCTCAGCTAGCAAACGCTGCAGAAGATAGAGTTTTAATTTATTGTAGATAAAGAAATAAGCCGTGTTTCTGAACGACGGTAGGCGAAGTGCTGGGTGAGTTAACGTAGAGATCACAGGCGGCGAGATGTTTTTACTTAGCAATCAGTTTTCCTGCAATATAATTTGTACATAGCAAAATACAGCCATTTTAGCTACATACCTTAGCGAGCTTTGAGAAATTATATTATCCTTGGCTAACTACAATCCAAAAAGAAAAAAAGAAGAAAGAAAAAACAGAGGATAATTTCATCAGCGTCAAATCCTCACGTTCTTTTGAAAGATAAAATCCCTGCTTTCCTCAGAATCAGGTAAACACCATTTTCTTTGCTCCAAAAAGACTCTAATTCTGGTCATTCTATAATTTCATATCTATGGACTTTATACTGGTTAGTTTCTGTCAACTCGACACAAAATGCCATTACCTGGGATGAGTGACTTGCAAATGCAGAAATGCCTCCATGAGACTGGCCTGAGGGCAAACCTTTAGAACATTTTCTTAACCAATAATTGATGAGGAGGGACCTCGGCCATGGAGGGCCTAACCCATGGGTGCCACCTTAGGCAGGTGTTTCTAGAATGCATAAGCAAGGTGGAAGAGAAAGCCAAGGGAGCAAGCTAGTAAGCATTGTTCCCCCATGGCTTCTACTCCAGTTCCTGACCATGGGTCCTTGTCTTGAGCATCTGCCCTGACAACCCTCAGTGACAAAATGTGAACCTGGGAGGGGCTAGTAAGGTTCTGCTGGATACAAACAAGCTCTTGGACAAATAAATGCAGTGTGTATTCTCTCTGTGTCTGGGGCTTGTAGGCAAATAATATTGCGTACTCAGTTTTCCCCTCAGAAAAGCACCTAAAATTGTACCTTTAGAGGGGTGCAGCATCTAAGCAATTGGGAAACGCAAAAGAAAGCAGAAAGGTAGGTTGGAGCCAGAGAAAGAGGGTGACAGATTCTGAAGTTTGGAATTCATTCTTTTGGCCTCTGGAAGCTGTGAAGTGCTCCTAATATGTAATGAATAGAAGCAAAGCCCTGCTTTAGGGAAACACTTCAAAAACAAAGCTGCAGAAAACTAAGTTTCCTTAGCTATTTTATGGTTGCTATAACAAAATTCCTGGACTAACAACCTATAGGGAAGGATTCTTCTAGAACAGGTTTCAGAGAGTTCAGTTCATGTTGCCTAGCCTTGTGTTTTTGGGCAGAACACAGTGACAGGCAGGGCCAAGGAGTATGAAGTTTCCTCACCTCATGCTAGACAGGAAACAGAAGGCAAAGGGAATGTGGACTAGATACGATCTTTAAGACAGAACCGTAGTAATCTAATTCCTCAAGGTACACCCACTTTCCAAAGTCTGTAGCCCCTTCCAAAATAGCAGTACCAGACTTTAAAAATACATGCCTCAGAGATACATTTCAAATCCAAATCATACCAGAGGTTCTAAGACAGGTTATTAAAAATTATAACTTATACAATATAATTCTTAGTAGCTCTTGAAAATGCCTGAAAGCCGGTTATGAAGGAGCAGAAATAGATGATGGGGACCCCAAGGGTCTAAACAGGATAACTGGCAGACAGATAATACTGCTGCAACAGCTGAGAAAGTCAGAAGTAGGAGCACTGACAAGAAACGTGGGAATGAGGTTTCTTGTGATGATAATGCCTTCCCCTTGGCCCCTCTGGGCTACCATAAAGAGCTTCTCTACCCAGACTAGACAACTTATTTGAGACAGTGGTAGCACAGTTACCTGAAGTCATTAGGTATGAGTTCAACAGGAAAGTGAACATGAAAACATAAGAAGCCAAGGTATCTATTTCCCCAGAGAAAATGAGCTCTGAGATACAAAATTGGGGGCTATCTGTCATCTTCAAGGGAAGAGACAGTCAACAGAGTCTGTATGAGGAAGAGGCATTATTCTGACCGACAATGAAAGAGAAAAAGTGGATATTTTCAGTAAAAAGCTGTGGGAAAAAGAACAAACACAGGTTAGGGAACTGAAAGGTAAGTGGTTTCAAAAGTCAGAAGAAACCCCAAAGATGGCTGTAAATGTCTAAGGAAGTCCCAGACTGGGTGCTCTGTGCTTCAGAGAAGTTGGATATCAAAACCACTGAAAAAAAGCATGTATCATAGTCAATATACTCTGTGCTCATTATATTCAATTTAAAGAGAAATTAATCATTTTTTTAATTTCTCCTTTTTATATTCTATGTATTTTATAGCATTGTCAATTTAAAGTAAAGCTCAAATCAGCTTGTGAAATTATTTGCATGAGGAAAAGCATAGAATTCCCTGAATATGTGGAGGGGTTTTCAAATGTTTTTAACTACATAAGTAACCTTCCCTTAAAACCAAACTTTACTTAGAAGTCCAACTTCTGAATAAAATAGAATAAAAACTGATATGATTATAGCTACAATGTTGAGAGTACCACGGTTGACAACAGTTGATGGATAAAGATGGGTAGACAAGGATGTACACCACAGTTGATGGATAGGAAGGATGGACGATGAAGCTCAGGGGCGGAACACTTGTCTAACACGTACATGACCTTCAGTTCAATCCCCAACACTATTAAAAAAATACTAATAGATAAAACTGGTGACTAGACAGACAGACTCAGATATGGGACCTTCTGACACCTTCCCTGCAGAATATACTCTGTCCATGAAAGCATAGACCGTTTGGCTGCATTAATGGAGCCTGAATTAGTGCCTAGCACTTGGTAGCACTAAATAAACATAGGTGAAGAAATGGATCTGAGCCTCTAAATAGTGTTAGAAAAAACTGCAATACAGTTGACATACATTAGCTAGTTTATAATACTGAGCTGTTTAAAGTTATGTGAGTTTAATGAATATGACATCAGTGTCGGAATTGTGTATTGTTAGCCAGTTGTTCACATAAGGAGGTAATTTTGAGACCTTCACTCAAGACACATGAATCCCAAGTTATGCAAACCCAATCCAGAAGTGTTTAGTACTACATAATAACCTCACTTTTCTGTCCCAACATGTTGGCCCACTCTCCTCATTGGATTCAGGGCTAATAGCCTGGCATCAGATGGTTACTCTAGCAACTCAAATAAATTGTCTAGTCCCAGCGGAGAATCTCTTTATGCCAGAGAGAGGGTGGGAAACAGCAGAACTGAAGCCATGTCTCAGTTGTTTATGCTGCTGGTGTTGGAACTTGGAATAGAAGACCACGGCACTAACTCAAGTCAGCACGTTCTGCTCTCATAAGCATCCATCTAATCTCCCGGTCACACACTGGACAGTAAGAAGTGACACTTACACATTTTCAACAGAATGTCTATAGATTCTTCACCAATGTGCCAAGTATCCATTACTACATGAAAAGTTACCACCAAAACTTAGAGAATTAAAAGAAAGATCATTTTCCAATATTACTGTGCTATGGATTAGAAGCTTGGGATGCTATCTATTGGTTGGTTCTGCTAATCACAGCAGTGGACTTGGCTGACCTTGGCACAGCTGAGATGTGGGTGTCTGACTAACTGCTAAGTAGCTGGGATCATACCACATGCACGTTTGGAGTAACTTTAGCAAAGAAATTTCATTTTCTATAAATCACATTCTGTAAGTCAGAAGCAAAGCTGATTTCATCTAAGGTTTCTCTCCTTGGAAGGTATGTGGTTACCTTCCCCTTTGTCTTACCTACCTTTTTAAAGACCTTGCTCTTAATTACAGTGGCATTCTGAGGCTTCATGAGTAAAGACTTCAGCGTACGTTCTGACAGGACACAACAGAGCAGACAAAGGCACCTGATGCTCTCAGAACTATGGGCTAATGAGCCAGCTGTGTTCCACACAGTCTGTCACCCTCCACCCGACTACAGTAGTCACAGGGACAGCTATGGAAGAGAGGAGGAGCAGCACAGGGTCTTTCTAGGCTTAAGCTCAAAACTAAAGCATTACTTACCACATACTCTATTGGCCACAGCAACTCACAACCTGCCTAGACTCAAGGGGTAGATAATTGTGGTCATTGTTGCAACCAACTTCAGCCATTCACTTTTCTCCTTATTCTTGCACACCCAAGATTCGGAGTTTACCTCTAAGCTAAAAAGCTGAAAGCCTGTTTGATTCAGTGAAATTTGTTTTTCAACCCCAACAACCTACTTTTGACGCCTTTCCTCTCTCCAGGCTTGTTGGCACTCCTTATGCCTCCTCCTACAACAGAAAGGGTTGTGGGGAATGCATTTATCCTGAGAGAAAATGATTAGGTGGCAGTTACCACCTCTTTTGAAGATAACTTTATTCTGATAGATGCATATGTCTGAAACTAAATGATGGAGCACTGTGTCAGCATTTCTGACAGTCCCAAAGAGTAGAAGAAACTTCAGAGAGATGGTGGAAATTGCTTCTCTACATGCGGCAAGAGAAATCTTTTGTTGGTTAGCTTTTTAGTTGCTTCCAACAAGTAAAGCGCATAGCCCCACTTCCCGTAGCCACTCAATAAACACTTATGGGGTGTTCTACAATCTATGTGAGAATGGAGTTTGAAGTTCTTTTCCAAGTGTGTGATCATGGAAGGATATTAAAATAAAATAGGAAAGAGAGAGCTGAGCCCCGGGCCATTCTTAGCTCCCACCTGATGGTTTGACCTTAGACAGACTATTCTTGGCTTATCTGAATCTCAGTTGTTTTCTCATTTGCAAAATGAGAGATTTGGTAAGACAATCTCTGGAGCTGCTTTCAGATCTGATTTACTATGAATTATAACAAATCTACAGCAGAAGAGAGTGATGGTTCCCCCTCCTCCCTCTACAGTAGGTCAGACCATTACTGTGTTGACATGCGCAAGCCAGAATGCAAGTATAGGTGCGAGTGAAGGTCTGCATCTGTATAAGCCTCATGCATCTATGTGTGCCTGTGAACCTGCTCAAACCCATGTGGCTATGCAAGCCTGTGCGTATGTGCAAGTGCATGCATTTGACTGTTCCAGAGTCTATACTTACAAGTCTGCTGCATGTATGTGAGAACTTATATGTATGTGCATGTGCAAACCAAAGTGCATGAAAACTTTGTGAATGTGTGCACAAGCCTGTTGGGCAAACACAAGCCCATACAAATATATGTGAGCCTGTGTGTACAAATACAAGCCCATAAATCTGTGTGCAAAAGTTATGCATGCAAACCATGTGCATCTTATGCAAGCCTTGTGCATGTGCAAGCCTTATTATACATATGTTTGCAAGCCCCTTTGAGTGTGCTTGCAAGCCTGAATACATGCTCAAATCTATGTATGTAAGCTCTGTCATATGTGTGAAGTCATGTGTATAGGTTCATATGTAAGCCTGTGTGTATATCTGCAAGGCTATGTGTGTGCAAGTCTTGTGTGTAAGAACCTATTTATACATGCAAGCTCTTATACATATGTATGCAAGCAATGTACATGTTTGTGCAAGACTGTATATGTATGTGCAAGCTCATATATGTATGATCCCTCTGTGTGTGTGTGTGCATGTGCAGACCTATGTGCACATATGTATGCAGCCCCATACCCAGCTGAAATTTCATCTGGTCCTCTGCACTGTAATCATTCCTACAATGACTAGCCCAAATGGGTCACAATCTGTCCTAGATTTTCTAGATTCTTATAAGCAACTCAGTGGAGATAATAAGACTGTTAAGTTTAGGAGGAATTGCTGATAGATTTCTATTCATCAAATATTTTCCTCCACTCGGAATAGCTTGGTAATGAGGCTCTAAAAGGTCATGGTCTTTCCTTCTCTGACACTCAGCCCAGTTCCTCCAAGGAGCAACTATGCAGAGTGTGTAATTCTCTGTGTATACATTGAATGTAGCCCATTGTATACATTTTCTTTATCCACACAGTGCATCTAACTTCCCTGGATATACACAGACAGAGTCTACCTTTAAACATTAATCTATATATACAATGTGGGTGGCTTGTATTTGAACCTGGCTGGGACAAGGCCATGCACCTATACATTTCATGGACCTGTCTTAACAATCTGCCATAACATAAGACGAGAAAAAATAAACAAGGACTGGACTCTCAACATCAAAAGTCACTCAGTGACTTTGCTATGCAACAGCAGTTAAGTTCAGGAGAAGCAGCTCTGGGTTTTGTGTGCTAGAGAGAATGGGATTCAATGCTTTGTCTTCTCCTGGACTCTGTCAAGCCCTATCACCTATGAAGACATGGTTTGCCTCAAACAGAATTCACTATTCATTTGTTTTGCAAACACACTACACCTCTTTGGAAGGTTACTCCCAAGGGACAAAATGCATGGGGGTTGATTTGAAGCTTTAGCAAATTGTCTACTTTTTAAATCAGGCCTCTGAAAGAAAGAAAAAAAAAACAGAAATGAAATTCAAAGGTGGATTACTTACTGGAGCAAACTTAAGCTTTAGTTAAGCTCCTGCTCAACATTAACTGAAAGTGATTCCTACACACACACACACACACACACACACACACACACACACACATACAATTTATGCAGAGAAGTTATCCCTGTTCAGAAATAAAGCTATTTCTCCAGTTACCTTGAGGCTCCAAAATCCAGTATCTGTAATCTGCAGGAGTACATTGACTGGAGCTCACAGAGATATCATGTAGCATAGAATTCCAGCGGCTTCCCCTAAGGCCTGGAACATTCCTCCACAGCAAGGTCATTGCTCTGAGTGTTATTAGCATGGCAATAAAGACCATATGCACAAAAAAGTTCAGTGTGAGACCAAAGGTGAACCAGTGATTATCTTAAAGTGCCCAGTCTACCCAGCACTGCATGAGAATGCAGGGTGGGAGTGGGGTGGAGGTATGAATGGCAAGAAGAAGTGGAGAAAAGAATAAGAAGAGGAGAGGAGGGGAAAGAAGAGAAGAAGAAAAGAGAGGAGCAGGACAGAAAAGATTGTATCTTCCAGCTTCC
Source organism: Alexandromys fortis (assembly GCF_014885135.2). NCBI lineage: Eukaryota > Metazoa > Chordata > Mammalia > Rodentia > Cricetidae > Alexandromys > Alexandromys fortis. The sequence continues at coordinate 9,405,954 of NW_026067942.1, forward strand.
GTAGGTAAAGAATGAGTCTGCAGCCACTCAGAGCTTTCGTGGAGTAGCTGATAACAGACCACACGGACTGTAGGGATTTCAAGAAGGTTTCGATCAGAATTTTAAGACCGTCCCTTTTGTGTGTGTGCCCTGTGGAATGCCTTCTCCTCAAGAGTGGGTGGACCTGACTTCATCCGATGAGTTCTTTTCCCACAGGGCCTTATAAATCAGAAAGAGAAGGAACATATTGTAAGCTCCCATATATGTTCTCCTCTCTGCTGCACAGGGGACCATGTGGCAGGACATTATGGTCAGCTGCTCCTAGAGGAGGGGGCTCCAGACTGTTGATCTGTAAGAAAGCAAAGGCCTCCATCTTGCAACTACCAAGAACTAGAACCTCATGCACCTGAGGACCCCGAATACAGACGGGAACACGGCAAGATCTCGCCATGCCCCTGCTCTTGTAAAGAAAGAAACACAACCAGGCCCCACCATGCCCCTGCTTTGAAAGACCCTGAACCAAGGACACAGGCAAAGACTTCTGATTCCCTACCTTTCAAGGCTTAAACATAATATAATGGTCTATTTTAGTCACTAAATTTATTGTAAATTACTGCTAAGCAAAAGAAAACTTTTTTAGAATGCTAAAAGCCTCTCAAAGCTGAAGTATTTTGACTTTGGACCAGAAGAAGTTGAAAACAGAAAGAAAATCACAAGAGGAATAAGCTGTCCTGAGGAGAGGGAAAGAGGTGTGGGGTATAAGCAAAGTCCCTCAGGTCATGAGATAGGTTATATCACACATTTAAGATAGTGTTGTGAAAGGGGTCCCTACCAATGAGGGGCACACAACATTCTGACTTCAGGAGCAGGTCATGGGCTATACATTCATTAGATATGACAGCTTTGAGGTCAAGAGTGCTCATCAGTCATGCACTGACAGGTGAGTCAGCTTCTGAAGATGAAAATCTGAAATATATAAAATGCTGTTTGTCCCTGTAACAAAAGGAATGCAATCCAGATTCATCAACTAATATCTGATGTCCTACGTTCCTTCCCATCACTTAACTTGCTACACTCTAGCTAAGATTCATCCCCCATCACTCCTCTCTCGACAACAAATATGCCATGCATACCTTAATTTAATTAATATTAAATACTAATATTGACAGCAAGTGCATTGCTAAACCTACATCAGAAAAACAACTGCTCAATGGTGATATACAGAATAAAAAACTTGGGAGTGTTCGACCTTAAATGGGATGTCTATGTTACACTCCTAACCTCAGAAGTCAGGAGTCTATGTGGAAGATGGGAGGAGATTGTAAGAGGGAGAGGTGGCAGATGATTCAAAGGAAACAGTGTTTTCTAAACATAACAGGAAAGACAAATATATGAACACACAGGGATTAATTACACCAGCATGCTCAAGACCTGTACAAGCTCAAACTAGAAAAAAATCACAGCATGAAAAAGAGGAGTTGGCATGAAATCCCTCCCTAAGCTGAGGAGCTATTGACATCTGATTGTTACTGGGAAAGGGAAAAGTTTGATCTTCTTTATTTATTTAAATGTTTTTATAATAAAGTTTATAAAAATAATGGTGTGACACACTCCAGGTAGGTTCCATGCCCAAGAGGGAAGGAGGAAGAGAGGGAAGAAGAGAGGGAGGAAGGGAGGGAGAGAGAGAAAAAGAGTATGTGAGTCTACATGGGTGAGGGACCTAGGAGGAGTTGGGAGAAGACAACAGATATGATCAAAATACATTGTATGCCATTCTCAAAAAATTAATAAAATCATTGTTATTAAATACAAAAACAAAATAAATAATAAAATAGAAAAATATTGGAAGCAATATTAGGACAGAAAATTAGTACTCATATTTCTGAGATGCTACCTAAAATTCAAACCTTTTTAGGCATATTATCCTGCAGTGTCTTTATCACACTCTATATATTTCTCCACTAATGTTGACTCTCTCAAAGGTCAGGAAGGATACAATGGCTTTTTAATCTTTGTGTCACCCTGGGCCTTGTGCAGGGTCAGAGTCTCTCAAAACATTTAATATACAAGTTAAAAGAACTGAATACAAAAGCCAGGCTTGAATTCAAGTTCATGGATCATAGAGCAGAAGTCTTGCTGCCACACATCATGATACAATGAATGCTGAGGGCTTTGTAGAAGCACAAAACAGTCTGTGACTGGGGGATGGAAGATCCATGTCCCATTCTGTGTCCCTCTCCCGTCTTCCTTCTGCCTCCTGCTGCCAAAACAATTTAGATTATGTGCATTTATTTCATCTCATCCAGAAACCGGAAAGCCAAAGAAGGGTGTGTCTTGTGATTAGTAAAAATCAGTCTGGACTGATGAAAGAAGAGAGGAATGCAGTGAACAGGGCATGGCAATCTGCCTGTAGTACAGGATCTCTAAGCCTTGAGTGTGCCGATAGACGAGGGAGTAAGGCCAGGAAGCACCGGCAGCCTTCCTTAGAATTCTGTGCTGAATTCTAGGCATTCCCTTGGTAAATACACAGACTAAAAGCTATAACAAACTCTCAGTCCCCAGAGATAGAGAATGCTTCTCATTCCAATATGGCACTCACAGGTCAGCGAGCAGCAATGCCGTTTTTTAGGGCTCTCCCCTGTTTTTGTCTCTTGCTCCCGTATTTAACAAGATCTGAATGAAGAATCTCCCCAGTTAAAACTAGGTTCTGCCCTGCTGTTTTAAACACTCAGCCAGAAAATCAGAGAAAGCAAGATTTTCCCTCAGTTTAATATTACAAATTCTATCAAGATTCAAAATTCTTTTCTTTTCTTTTTGAGTCTTCAAGATATACACACAATTCCCTCTTTCTCCTTTGCGTATAATTTCTATTCGCCCCGCCCCTTCTCACTTTCCTCCAAGCTCACACCAATCATGGAAAACACAGATAGTTATAACACTTCTAACTGTGGCCTGCACCCTTGAAGAAAAAAAGCATCAGCTTGCAACCTGCAGAGTCAGCACGGTACTCAAAAGGAGCAAATTAAGGCCAATTAAAGGTATAACCCTTAGGAATGGTTAGCAAACCCCTACGTTTTTCCATAGAGGAAAGGAAAATCATTCGTACAGTTTTTTTATTTAATCCAAGGAGTGGAGGAAAATATCCTATTTTATGTTGTGGCGATGTTAATTCTTGCTTTTACCCAGGTCAATTCAGAGATGTTTATTTCCAGCAGAACCAGAGACCAGAAGAAAGTCAAAGATAAGAAAGAAAAAGTTGTTGCCCTGCAGGAACTGACAATGTAGCAGCTGACTGTAACAAATAAATAAACAAATAAAGCTGAGGTGCAGCTCAGGGGAGAGTGCATGCCTGGCGTGCAGGAGGCCTTGTTTCAATCCTCAGGAATGCAAATAAATAAATGAGTACGTAAATAAATAAGTAAAACACAGCAGAATTATGATAAATGGTTCAAGAGAGATGCAGGCAAAGCCATGTGTGGATAGAGACTATGGAATTTGTAGAAATGGGCTTTTGAAGCCTCCCCAGTTTCTCTTTCTGATCCATGGAACAACCCTAAGCTATTCCGAATTATATTTCTGAAAAATAAGAAGTGAAAAAGCACTCTTTTCTACGATAAAACTATGCATTCCTAAGAAATATCACATTATCAAGAACAGCATTACAAAAGCAATTATTCTAATGGGGAATAAAAGGCTTGGTTCTAGAGATTTTTAGATATGAAATACCATTATTTTTTCCTACAGAAATTTTAGTAGCAAAATTATTTCCACTGTACCTAAGCACTTTTTTTTTATCTTATTTTAGTTAATAGATCGGTTCATCAAAACTGATAAACCTAAACATTCCCAGAAAATCTGAGGAGCACCTAAGATGAGACCATTATCAGTTAGTAATCATCAAATCAACCTGGCTCCATTTAAAATTAGGGTAGATTGTCTTACTCATTGTTTATTCTGATTCCAGCTCCCTCCATTTGAGAGGCTCCTAGACCAGCAAATGTTAAGCTTGGGAGCAAGCACGTAGCCTGGTGTGATGGTGAATGCTCATAATCTGAACGTTGTGAGACAGTGGCTGGCACATCTAGAGTTTGAAGCCAGACTGTGCTACAGAGCAAGTTCAAAGTCAGCCTAAACTGACTAAAATCAGCCTAAAAACAAAACAACAAAAACTGGACCATGCATCTGGTTTTGGCCAAGGATGTATGGAAAGAAATAAGAGGTGTCTATGTGTGCTCCCCCATGTCTTTCCTCCTGTCACTTCTGCCTCATGGGTCCTAGCCAGTGAGGCACCTTCCTCCTGCAAATTAGAGACCCAACCAACTTGAGAAGTGGACATGACCAGAATGTGTTCCGCTGAAGTCCACATGTTGAAATCCTAACACTGGGGTGATGATGTTTGGATATTGGCCTTTGGGAGGGGTTTATATCAGACCCCCAGATATCTTCCATGCCTCTTCTTCTATGCATGAGCACAAAGATGTCCTCCATGAACCAAGAATTAGGCCCTCACCCAACACCAAACCTATTAGAACCTCAGAATTAGGCTTCCCAGTCTCCCAAGCTGTAGGAAAAAAATGCGTGGTTCTTTGTTGTTTACTTCCCAGCATGTGGCATCCTGTGTAACAGCCCAAGACACACAGCACAAGGCAGGAGATAAGCTTTTGTTGTTGCTATCTCATAACATTTGAGACTTTGTTATTGTGATGACACTCATCTTTTTTTTTTCTTATTGATCGCAAATACAAAAGTAAAGAAACAGGAACGGTGTAAGCCACAGACGGTCACCTTCTGCAAGCCCAGTAGTTTTTTCCCATTTGTGATCCTTTAAGGGCAGGTGAATCTACAAGATGCTACTGTTTATTTCAAAGACTTTGCACTAGGCACTTTTATGCATTACCTCACCTCATCCACAATAGGAATAAGGGATATATGAATCAAAATGGTACAGACAAAAGGCTGAAAGCCAACAAAATTTACCAACTAAAATTTACTAAGTGTATAAAGCAAGAATTTTGCTTTGTTGCATTCCAAATTCCAATCTTTGTATCACTCTTTCACAGTAGTGATTAAGGACTAAATCAGTTAGCCACACAGGCAATCTTAAATTACACCTCTGGGGACAATGTGAGGTCATATTCACATGATCTGAGTTCAGTTACTTAACCTCCCTACGCTTAGATTTCTGTGTGCGAACGAGAGATGAGTATCTTCGGCACATTAGAGGGCACCAAGTGGTACCAGACTACTGCCTGGCATGAGCTATCATTCTTTTGTGGTCAGTTTCAGCATGATGAGAGAAAGTTCTCCAAGATCAGCATATATGCAGAAGGAAATCTCACAATTTTAGGATACTAGAGAAAGATCGCTTCCTCAGTCTTTATGAGACCCAGGCAACACAGGAACCTAAGCCCACGGAGGTGTAGTCAGTCCTAGGATAGGAAGAGATTCAAAGTCATAGATACAAACAGACACAGAACTACGTATGCAGGGCAGCAACAGCAGGGTCTGGCTCTCACTGTAGCTAGGGATGCATAAATGGCCAGAGGCAGCGGCAGGCAAGCTCCAAACAGATGGATCCATCAAATGTAGGACCAGGTTGTGTCCCAGTGGCCAGAGCAAAGGGGTTTAGAGGAATTGGGCCTGGCCTGATATGAAGGCAGAGAGAGAGATAGCTGCAAACAAGAGTGAGCCTGTGACACCATGGCCCCTGACTAGCAATGAGCTGATGGAAACAGCTGATGGGATTGACAGAGAGGTGAAGATGACGAAAAGCACTTAAGCAACAGCTTCCCGTGCCTGTTGTTGTTGAAAGCCTCCTGCCACAGTACAAAGCAATCAGTCAGTCACCCTGCCACCAGCCCCTCCTCCGCCCGCCCCCCTTTTCCCACCTTTGTACACCCTGGACCATTCATCCCTTTGTCTCTCCAGCCCAGACTGTGGCAGCCCAGACCCAGCCAACAGAAGCACACCAGCTGGAACCAAGCCTTTAATGGCTGTCTCTCAAACCAGGGGCTCCTAGGGCTGTCTGGACTAATAGAGAAGCCTGGCCACAGGAGCGGAAGTTACAAAGACAGTGTAGCTGCAGAGGGACCTTCCTGTCTCCACAGCTTGTCATGAATTTTACATTAAGAAGTTACCTGTATGCTGATCATTCCAGTCCACAGCACTGGCCTCTCCCCAGATCACAGAGTAGGCCCACTGCCTTTTGAAGACCAAAGTGTGACTTTGAATTACAAATTTAAAATGGTTTTGAGTTTGGGAATTCTCCACAAAAGAAATAGCGTTGGGCTTGGAGTTGAAGATTCCTGAGTCCTTGCCCTGTTCCTTCTTACCCTTTATCTCACATACCATGGCTATTGCTGAACTCTGTCCTTCATCCTCCCAGACCACGCCTTTCTAGAGCATGAGTGGACAAGCATAACATATGATGCCACATGGTAACACTATTGTTTTTGACTGCTTGTCTGTCTGCCTTCTACTACACAATGTCACTTCCCTCACAGACAGCAAAGGCTTCTACTGTTGGTCCCTTCGGTATTCAACATGCGGTTGTTAAACAGTCCACCAATCATGTTTATGAAATATGCAACCTAGAAATATATAAAATGAGGATAAAGTGTGTGTGTCATTTGTTCCAGGCTAGTGTTTGGGATCAAAGGTGAGACAAGAACTAAAAAGCATCTAGAAAGATCTAGTGTAAATGAATTACAAATGGAAGAGCCACACAGCTTGGGTGTTCTTGATTCTTCAGCCAGCACTGATGTTGCACATCTTGTATGCCAGGCTGCATGCCAGTACAGATGGGAACCCTCCTGGAAGGGCACAGATTCCCACTGCACTCATTTCCTCCCTCAGCCCTGTACTTAACCTCTGGCTGTGGTCCAAACCGGTGAGTTCCAGCCCCATAATGGCCTTCGTTTTGTTGCTGGATACAGAAAAAGCCCACACTACCTACCCATGGGTTGATCACCACATCACACCTTGAACATCAGCTTTGAGTAGAGCAGAGACCCTGGTGGGAGGAACAGAAGGCATAGAACACAGAATGCATACGGTGTAGGGTTTCCCCTAAAAACAAGACCCAAAGTGAAATAAGCAGAAAATGGCATAGGGCATGCAATGTTCCCTGACCCTTGCGTATGTAAGTTGTTTTGTCTATGTGTCTATTAAGTGTGAGTACCTCATGATCTGTTGTTCTTTGCATTTTGACCAGTTGTGGATATCTGTTGTGTCTCTCTCTCTGCTGCACAAAGAAGTTTCTTTGATGATGGATGAGAATTACACCCATCTGTGAGTATAAGGATGAATATTTAGAATGCATTCGGGAATTAGACTGGTTTGGGAAAGTGACAGTAGCAGGTTTTCCTTTATGGCCCATAATGTCACCACCTGGGGGCAATTAGGAAGAAAGGTTAGAAAGACTGTAAGTGCTAGAGGACCAAGATGTCTTCTGCGAGGTAGTGGGTTCTATACACGACAGGAATTTACATCCAGGAAACCTTAACAAAATGTCATCCAAGCAAGATCTACACAATAACAACAACAGGTGATATACCGATGTGGAGGAGGGGAATCTCAGAAGACCCCACCCCTAGATAAAGGGCTACAGGAAAACTATGGCTGCTGAGAGAGGGAGAATCAGTTATCATCAGGGAGGAGTCTCCTAAAAGGTTATCCAATCCCAAATTTTCAGCCCTACACACATATACATATGAGCAACAGTAAACTGACTCAGGAGGGTGTGTGTGTAGCAATAATAAATAAGAAGAGGTCGATAATTTGAGAGGAAATGGGGGATACAGGAGAAGATGGAGGAGAGAGGGAATGAAGATAATTTAAATACAGTATTTAATGCAGAAATTCTGTAAAACTAAAAATTTAAATTAAAAAAATAAACAAAAGTTATCTTTTTCAAAAAAGGCAATATGCAGAAAAGGGAAATGTCTGTTCAGAGAAGAGAAGGACTTCGTTACCTGTGCATCAGAAAAGGCATCAGAAACAGACAGCATTTCAGATTGGCCATGAAGAAGTGGCAGACATGACAGTGGGGAGGCCTCCGCGGAGACTCGGAGCAGTGAGGAACCTTGAAAGGTCAATCATCCAGTGCTCCGTTACAATCACAGGGAAACCAAGGTTCAGATTTGGAAACTTGACCAAGAATGCTAGGCTTGGAATGGGAATCAGGAGAGTGTGGAGCACAGCAGCTTGTATGTTTGTCTAGAGAAATACTTTTACATTTAACTGCCTTTGTAACAAAGTTGAGAGATAGGACTTTCAAGAAATGATTAGAGTAGGAGGGCACTGTCATCTTAAAATCATATAATAATAATAATAACAAGAGCTCTGTCACTGGAATGGTCTGAGCAAAAGAAGCAGCAGTCATCTCCTTCTTCCTCTCTGTCCAAAGTGTCCCCTTGTCTTGTGATGTCTTCTGCCTTGTCATGGTCCTAGAAAAAGACATACAAGATGCAGCCTCTGGCTCTTTGAGTTCCCAGCTTCCAGAACTACTGGCAGAATGGTTTATCTGATCTGTTGAATTATGTGAAAGTATCAATTACTGAGCACACTAAGACTCAAGCTTGCAGCCTAAACAGTAGCCAGGAAATGACCCGACAACAGTCTCCTATAGATAGAAGACTAAGGAACAAATGAAAAGGACAAGCAAGAGAAATGAGAGAAGGCAGACATGTGGAGAAAAAATACATTTAAAGAAAAAACCTTTTGCACACAGAGAAGCCCATGTTTTAAATATATACCACAAAATCCCAAAAGCAAAATAATAAAAACCCGTGGCAAGGAGGCAGTTGCAAAACTAGGAAAAACCCAGACACTTCCAAAAAGGTGAAGTAGGTAAGATTCCAAGATTTCAGGAAATTTGTTTTTCAGGCATACTGCCATCTTCTCCAACAGGGCTATAGATTTCCTAGCAGGTATCCAAGCGGCAGTGCATTGGGGGTGAGTTTACTCACTGAATGTAGTGTTCCTATATCACAGCAGCAATATTAAGTTAGTGAATAACTGATCCCAGACAAGTGGGCTTTAGAGTTGAACAATGCACAACACCTCTCCCAAGGGCGGCCAGTGCTGAACCGCAGCATGACAACTACTCACAGAGGAACTGTGATGTGCAAACCTCTATAAACCCCATCTCCAATCAGAAGCCACCAGCTTTGTTGAAATTTAATGATGTTCAAAGATAGGATGTGCCCACACATGACAGAGGCATTGTTTTCTCTCCGCCAGCCTACCGTATGTTAAAAGCATCTATTAAAATGTGTCTGCAGTGGAAGGCACCCAACACACTGTCATTAATTTAAGGAAATAAAATTGCACCATATGAAGGGTTATCATAAGGAAGACGGTGACCAGCTGCTCGCCATCTCCTCTGGGTTAGAATAAGAGAAAGTGGGAGGGAGTTCAATCTGAAATTGAATCCAAGTGGGAACTTGACAGAAGGAAGGAAGCATTATCTCCAAGACGGAGAAACGGTGGAGCCACCTAAGTGCCTAAGAGCCTGGTGAGGGGCAGGGAGGGAAGGCTTCTGTCAGTCCACTGTACAGTGAGGCTTTACTGCTTCTTCCAGTAAATCAGTGAAGCAGGATGTGGGTTATCAGAGGTCCCTTCTCTGAAGCAGCCCACAGACTCGCTAACATCCAGCCTATTTCTGCCTGGTCACTCAGGACTTACAGCGTCTCAACAAATGGGCAGGATCATCTGAAATTCTGTCTGTTGAAATACTAACTTAGATGTTAAATGATGAGAAATCTAGTTTATATTAGTGACTCTCAGATTCTGCTTTCCCTCAGACACCTCTGTTTCACTCTCATTTTTTAGGCACCCAGAGCCACTGTCTCCATTACAATGTGTTCTTAACAAATAATTTATATGGGCCATTTGCTGCCTAGTATGAATTTAAATCACTTCTTATCTCCTTTCCAGTTGCATTCTTACAGGAGCTGCAAATCCCACAGGGAAACCAAGAACCTGCTTTTTTTTTTTTTTTTTTTTTTTGGCTGAGAAATTCCAAACCATCAGCAAAGGTTGAGGGATATATTTTCTGGCTGAGAAATATGTAGACCCTGAAACCGCCCCAAATAGGAGGCAACTGGGGCTATGCTCTAGGTCAGATCAAATACCCTGCAAGGCCTGTGTCAAGGGTTTGGTCACCTGCCTGTGATTCTATTAAAAGATGCTAGAATCATTAGGAGGTGAGACTAAAGATTTAGAGGGAAGGGATTAAGTCAGTGCAGATGTGCCCTTGTGAGAGGAACTAGCCACTGGATGGTGAGCGAATAACTCTCTCTCTCTCTCTCTCTCTCTCTCTCTCTCTCTCTCTCTCTCTCTCTCTCTCTTTCTCTCCCTCCCTCCCTCCCTCCCTCCCTTTCCCCCTCCCCCAGCCTCTGTGGAGTGAGCAGCTCTACTTCCCCAAGCTCCCCCATGGTTTCTCTGCTAAACTATTTTCTCTCACAAAAGGCAGCCCCCAAATGAGAAGGCCAAGAGTCTATGGATTGAAATTTCTGAAACCATGAGCCAAAATAAACCTTTCTTCTCCAGAAGCTGTATATCCCAGAAACTTTGACACACTGGGAGTAAACAGATGGACACACTCTACCTTTCTCTTGGGGTTCTTTGATTATATTACTCCCCCATTTCAACGGAGATATTAAAAACGAAAGGAAATCAGAACTCACCCTGAATGAGCAAAAATGAATCGGCCTACAACACTAACATAGCAGAAAAAGTCTTGGGAATCAAGTATTTCTGATTATGCAAATGTTAGTCATAATCCTAGAAGGCTATAAGGAAAATATGCAAATATACAAACTGTTAGTGGAGAAAGGATGAAGTGCTAGAGTTTTTCAGAGGAAGGAGAGGGGTTAGAGTTGGTTGAACTAGGGAAGAATACTTGAGGGGGTGGTATTTGGCACATACTGGGATGGTTGGTGATAAAGACTATTTAAAATTTAACAGAACCTGAGGGGGGGGAAGCATCACAGCAGGCAGTATGTGTAAAGGAAAGTTGGCCCAGGGAGCAAGAGAGAGAGTTAAGGGGTTCACACACAAGGGGAAACAGGGGGGAAACTTGCCAAAGCCATACCTTAGGTGGTCCCGAATGCCCACCAGAGTCAGGGCTTCATACATCACTCAGAAACAAGGGCGACTAGAAATTTTTAAAAAGGAAGCCACTCAGGTCTCACAGAACAGAGAGCTCACCGTCTGTTTTACCTTCGTAGGGTGTGCTTGTTCCCACTTTCACCTCCCTGGAGCCTCACCTCCATGACTGGATTCCACATAAGCCTGGGTGACCACAGTGACACCCTCTGCCCCCAGCCACACACCACACCCTTTTCTTTTCTTAAAATCACACGCTCCCTTTGGGTCTGGAACAGAAGCGATTCCAATAAAAAAGACAGACGGAGAAACGCTCTGAATAACAATCCTTGGCATATAGATTGACTTTTTTCTTAAATTGGGGGATGTTTGGCCTGAAAACCTGGCATGGTACTCATGTTGAGGATGCTGGTAACAAATGAAAGAAACTGCAGTGTAGTGAAGGAAACGGGGGGTGAATAAATTAGTTCCTCAGTTAGACACAAACCTAGGGGACTGTTTTCCTGATACCTCCAAGCAGGACACCAAGTGCCCTCTGTCCTTCCTGGCAACTTGGCAGCAAGCATGAACCCAGTCTCCAGACCAGCACACATTGAATGCAGTCAGAGTTACAGGGACAATTTGGTTCCCCTCCATATCAAAGCAGCATTCCTTTCATCTTCAAGTATTATAAAGTTGGTTGGCAATAATTTTACTACCCCGCTGACAATCCATGTCCAAATTTCAGCCTCACTGGAAATGGCTGTGATCTATATGCTCTTACAGGGAAAAGAAAGAAAAATGAAAGAAAGCAAACACAGGCCACCCCCACCAAACTCCAGCTCTTTTAATGGACAAGTTGACAGAGTCTTTAGCCAGCCTCTCTCCAGGGCCATGCCATAATTGCAGGCTGGGAAGGAGAGTTGTGTTTCATGTGATTAGAGAGTGTTTGTGCTTCTGTCCATTAGGAACAAAGAGGAGGAAGCGTTTTTCAAGAACTGGATGCCAAACATCATTCACCAGGGAATTCTTCTCAATTATTTGCAAAATAATCTCCAAGATGGTCATTTCATCATTAAAATATTCTTGGTCAGAGCTGATTTTGAGAGGTGGCACTTTGAAAATTACGTGGTTGGTTGGTTTAACATCATCCTCTCCTAAAATGGTACCCACCTCTCCCCCCTCCCACCGTATTCCACATCATCAACTCAGGCACTCACTGTTTTTTGCCTGCCCAGACACTAATGAAGACACACCATGAGATTTTCTAGTAGCTCCTTTCCCTCTTACATCAGATAAATCCTTCAACTAAGGGGTGAGGGGGAAAGGTGAAGCAAAAAGCGCCCTGGGGAGGTGAGGAGAGAGGGGTGAAAGTCAGTAGAGCTGCTCAGTGTTGGCAGACATTCCAAGGGGACTGCCTAGAGGGGTGAGTTCTCTTTGCTGAAAGCAATGACTCTGTCACTTGACATTGGTGGTGCACTCACTCAGGAAACCCAAAAGGCTGTGGGAACCTGGAGAAATCAGCCTCCATCATGCCTGCAAAAGCTCAGTGCAGCTGAGCCAGGAGCTGTCCAGTAAAACATCCTGGACACTGCTGACCCCTTCAGGGATTATGTCTTCAATGATCCCTTACACCAAAACCCCTTTAAATATCCCATCTTCTCTTCAACAGCTAATCCAAAATCTTCACCTGGAAAATGTAACTGGGATTTGAGCTCCCCAGTTAGCTTTGTGTCTCTCTCCCTCTCCAAAGCCTGGCTTTATTTGTGGGACCACCCGAACCCAGAATCTCTTCAATGGTGGTTTTTTTTTTTTTTTTTTTGAGAGGAAAACTTAGGGTTGCAGGACTCAGTGAGGCCAATAACAGATGACTTTAGAAAATGAGCCTGGGGTTCATCATGGGAGTCCAGTGCAGGGAGAACATATGAGGTACTTTTCTGTCACAATGATAAATGCCATGAAAGAGTTTTGGCTTATGGTTCCAGAGGGTTAGAGTCCATAATGGCAGAGCAAAAACTTGGTGGCAGGAGCAGGAGCTGAAATTTCACATCTTAAACTGCAAATACAGAGCAGAGAAAGCAAACTAGAAATGGCTCAATACTTTTAGTCTCTAGAGCTGCCTCCATTGACATGCTTCCTTCAACAAGGCCACACTTCCTAAGCCTCCCCGAACAGTGCTACCACTGGAAACCAAGCATTTAGTTGCCCAGTTCGATAGGGGCTAGCCATCCAAACCACCATAAATAGGCATGCTACTCCTTAGATATCAGCTGTCAGGTATTTTATCTCCATATAAGGAAATGAATAAGGGCTTTTCATTATAGGAGAACTGAAATTAGTATATGGAATAGAAAAGGAAATAGGGTTCGAAGGCCCAAAGAAGGGGCTGCTTTCCTATACATCCTAAAATTCATCTAGGAGATGAGGAGGTGGGCTCTGTGTGGGGGAGGGGTGCACATGCGCACATGTTTGTATGTTGGAAAGATTCTATACTGAAAGGTGCTCATGAATCAAATTAATACAGCCTTTTCTGTGTCTGGGAATTGGTATATAAATAAAAAGCTTCTGTGGAATTTATGTTCTCCCTAAGCATGGAAATTAGATTACCAGCCCTATAGATGTCCCAGACAGGTCAGATAGAAAAGATATGAAACAGTCCTTATTTTATAGCTATTAGGAAAATATGGATTTTTTTCGGGTATATTTATACATACCCCCTCTCAATTCTCACCAAATCCATGTATATGCACACACATGCACGCGTGCACGCACACACACACACACACACACACACACACACTTTATTCTACCCAACAACTTTGCTTTGATCTTTCCCAATTATCATGCAGAGCCCATAGTGTTTATTTCCTTCTTTCAAATGTTTTTGTAAATCTGTGCCATCTCTGCATTTAACATTACCTGGCCGGGCGGTGGTGGTGCACGCTTTTAATCCCAGCACTCGGGAGGCAGAGGCAGGCGGATCTCTGTGATTTCGAGGCCAGCCTGGTCTACAAAGGGAGTTCCAGGACAGGCTCCACAAAGCTACAGAGAAACCCTGTCTCGAAAAACCAAAAAAGAAAAAAAATTAACATTACCTGATATCCCTGACAAAACCACATACCTCCTCTCGGGCTTGAAATGTGTCTTGGTTCCTTGACACATAATGGAAGAAGATTCTGGGGCAAAGGAACCTCATGTGTAATGCTGAGGGGTGCAAAAGTCTGGGCCAGAGTGACCCAATCACACTTATTGTTCCCCCTAAAACCTGAGTTTCTCAATGCTATGGGGTGTTTAGAATATTAAAGATGTGATACATTTGTTTATGCTATGGGATATTTGTTTAATGATACAAAGATTATTGCATTCTTTTTGGTTGTATTTGCTTAACTCTATGAAGCTGTGTTACTGTGTCTGTCTAAAACATCTGATTGGTCTAATAAGGAGCTGAACAGCCAATAGCTAGGCAGAAGAAGGGATAGCTGGGGTTGGACAGCAGACAGAACAAAAAAGAGGAGAAATCAGGGAAGAGAAGATCAAGGAGTGAGAAAAGGAAGAGAGGAGGATGTCATGGACCAGCCACGCAGCCACGCAGCCACGCAGCCATGCAGCCACAGACATAGAATAAGAAGGAAAGAAAAGATACACAAAAATAGTGAAAGGTAAAATCCCAGAGGCAAAAGGTAGACAGAATAATTTAAGAAATACTGGCTAGAAATAAGCCAATATAAGGTCAGGTATTTAAAAGAAAGAAAAAATCTTATTTAGGAGCTAAGTAGTGGGCCCCCAAAGAACAAAGAGTAGTATGATCTTGTTGGAAGAAGTATGCCAGTGTGGGGGTGGGTTTTGAGATTTCCTATACTCAAGCTAAGCCCAGTACACAGTTTACTTCCTGTTGTATGCAGGATCAATATGTAGAACTCTCAGCTCCTTCTCCAGCACCATATCTACCTGTATGCCACCATGTCCTGCCTCTGAAACTGTAAGCCTTCCCCAATTAAATGTTTTCCTTTATGAGTTGCCATGGTCATGGTGTCTCTTCAAAGCAATAGAAGCCCTAGCTAAGACAGCATCCTCAAGTTTCTATCTTGAGCCCAAAATAATGAGTTCCAGATGTTCTGGTTTTAGCAAAAATGCTTTTGTTCTTCCTTCTGAGTCACCAGTGTGTTTCAAAGTGAATGGCTGATCTGATGGTGATGGTTAGCCCAGTGCTATAGTTTCATTTCTGCTGCTTTGATAAAACACTCTGTCAAAAAGCAACTTAGGAGGGAAAGGATTTATGTGGTTTACAATTCCAGGTTATAGTCCATCACTACGAGGAAGTCAAAGCAGGAACTGAAGGCAGCTAGTTACGTGACATCCAAGAATAGAAGATAAGAAATGAATGCGTACATGCTCACTTGCTTGCCTACTTGTGCTCAGCTCCATGTCTCTATTATCACACAGTTTAGGAAACCCTGCCTAGGGAATGATGCCACCCTTGGTGGACTGGGTCTTCCCACACCAATCTACTTAATTAAGACAACCCTCCACAGACCAATCCAATGCAAACAGTACGTCAGTGAAGCTTTTTTCCCAGTTGGTTCTAAAGCTGTGTCAACTTGAGAATTAAAGTTAATTTTTATACCCAGATTTTCACTGGGCAGTCCTGGGTGATTAGAACAGTCCACCCACAGATTGGTGGTTCTCCGTTCCACCGCTAAAGGAGAACAGGAAGTCAGGTTGTCTCACAGTAGGGGGTTATCAGTTCATGTCTCTGTGCTCTAGTTATCAGAAATTAACAGGAAAGACAGTAATTTCAGGTAAGTCCGACCATAAGTTCAAACCACACATTCTAAATTTCAATATTACCAGTAAGAACTGACATTTTTACCTGTACTTTTTACTTCGGTCAGCTTCTCCACTGATTCCAAACTCAGTGTGAACTTACAAAGTGAGAGCAATCACAAGCCAAAACCCCAGCAATTAAGGCATTGATTGAAGAGCCAGATGTGCTAGTCAGAGCTGGAGTGACTGCAGCACAGGGTATCTGATGCTCATGAGCTCTGGGGACAGCTCTGCCCTCTCACAGCCCTGTAGCTTTGACCACTGGGAGAAAGCTCAGCTTCTGTGACTCTGCGCAAATTGTTCCTTTACATTTTAATGTGCTTGGCTGCTCATGAGGCTCAGGCTTATGCTTCAAAAACACTAGCTTTTGTAGAAGCACACTGTGTTTGAGAAACAGGCCTGGGTGACTCTGGCTTCTTCCAGCATTTCGTCACCAAGGAAAAGTCACACTTACTAAAAAGGATCGTCATATTGGAGGGCTGAGAAGCTGTGCTATGAGGTAGGTGGCATGTCCAATAATATTTTGCTTCCTTTTATGAGTCGATTTAAATATAGTAATTTCATTTCTTCATTTTTCATTTGCTGTTGTCATAATTTTTCAGTTTTGTCTGCTATTATTATATATTGATCAAATGAACCATTTAAGTCTATTGATATGCAGCCAAGGGAAAAACAAAGAGGTATTGCCTAGTTATTGACAGTGATTATATAAAGCGGCCTTTTTTACACCAACTCTGGATGCAATGGCAGGCTAAGACCTCACACTCTCAGCTAATGAGAAGAGGCTGAGAAAATGTATGCCTGTGTGTATAATATGAGTAGAACAGCTTCCCTTCCCAGTGCCCACCTTTGGATACATTCTGAATATTATATGGTATTATGATATACCTCTTTCATGATTGTTTATTACCCCATGCCATGGACAAGACATTGAGGAGTAGAATCGCATAAATAACTTTCATAAAGACAGAATGAAACTGGGATGTGGAAGCAAGATTCAGACCTGTGCAGTCTGACTCTAAGTCTATGCACTCTCTGTGAAGCTTTGGACAGAGATGACTGTTTTGTCAAGAAATCTGGAAACTACATGTGTGAGAAGAAGACAACATGGGATCTTCTTGCCAATTCCCTTGGCATAGCAGGTTGAGTCATAGATGTATCAATGGCCCAGCAGTATGGATACAGAGATTTGTGAGTGCCCTTCATCTAGTATCTAAAAGCTGCTCTGTCTGACTCTCTACAAGGATTTAAATTGAGATCCACAAAGACTCTTGCTAATGCTGAGAGTGGGTGCTGCAGCCCTGTGTTTGTGTCTCAGATTCATGGTAGACTTTTGAGACCATGTGGAAAATGGATGGAAAAACCTGGTTGGCAGAAAAGAGAATAAAGCAGATGTCTTAAGAAGCTCTGAGGTAATAACGACATCTTGAATTTTGCAGGAAAATGGATAGAGCTAGAAAACATTATTTTGAGTGAGGTAACCCAGACACAGACAAACAATTATCACATGTACTCACTTATAGGTGGTTTTTAAACATAAAGCAAGAAAGCCAGCCTACAAACCACAATCCCAGAGAACTTAGAAGACAATGAAGACACTAGATCTAATCTACATGGGAAGTAGAAAAAGACAAGATCTCCTAGGTAAATTGGGAGCATGGGGACCTTGGGGGAGGGCTGAAGGGGGGAGGGGAAAGGCAGGGAGGGGAGCAGAGAAAAAGTACAGCTCAATTAAAAGTCAATTTAAAAATAAATAATAAATAAAAAAGAAAGCACACTAGTCAAAACGCAAAGGGGAAAAAAGAAGCTCTGAGGTAAGCATACAATATCTGAAAGACAGGTTTTCTTGGGCATTTCTCTCCTTTTTCTTTTTGATCCAAGAACTCCAACTAACAGCACTACAACTGGCTTTCTTCCTTCATTATCCAAGGACCATCGCATCCTCTTGGAACATAGTAAACACTCAATAAACACTCTCACCACAAAGAAATGACAAATATTTGAGTCAATAACTATGCTAGGCTGTATTGATAACACAACAATGTACACATGTATTAAAACATTGCATTGTGCTCTGTAAATATATATAATTGTTTTTGTCAGTAATAATGTAAGACAATATTTGACTTTCTTTTCTTCTAGTTTCAGTGTTGATAAAACTTAGAATCATCAGCATTATTCAGCCTGTTTCCAATGAGCACTAAATTGTTTCAAAATGTTTCCCCGTGTCCTACTCAAATGTATCATTCAAGGTACTCAAGAGGAATGTAACCTATGGCACACATAGACACATCAAAAGGACTCATTCAGTTGGATAACTCTACATAGCTGGAACAGTCCAGTTATGGCTGTCTGATACTAAAAAGGTTAAGAATCTGGTAGTTGTTCACTACACAAGGCTGGTATCTCAGCTGTTACAGTCTGATACTGAAGACCTGAAAGGTTCATGGAGAGCTACTGGTCTTCAGTTCTCATTGAAATCCCAAGAAAGCCGGTTCGTATAGCAGCAAAGAAATCAACAGGAAGTGGCAACAATGGCACAGATGAACTGGCCAGTAAGAGTAAAGATCAAACCAGTAAAAAAAAATAAAAAATAAAAAAGCTTCCCACTTTCTATGTCCTTTTGTGTGGACTGATACCAGAAGGCGCCTCCCACATATAGGGTGGGTCATTCCACACCAGTTAAGGACATTAAGACAACCTCCTGCAAACAAGCCCACAGGCTGCAGGCTGACCCAGTATTGACAATCTTCCACTAAGATTTTTTCCAACTGACTCTATGTTGTGTCCAGTTGACAATGAAAGCTAGCCATTATATCCCTTGATTGAGACTTAAGGCTAAATTATGAGCATGAGTGCATACCCCCTGATCTCCATAGGATGATGAAGACATCATTTCTAGTCGGAGGCTGCTCATTCGTTCCCTGCCGCTCAGACCTGAAGTAACCTGAAATAATCACACAGAAACTACATTATTTGTAATACTGTTTGGTCAATAACTTAAGCATATTTCTAGCTATCTTTTATATCCTAAACTAACCCATCTCCATTAATCTGTGCATCACCACAAGGTCATGGCATACCAGCAAGGTTCTGGCATCTGTCCCCTCTGGCAGCAGCTATATGGTGTCTCTCTGACTCTGCCTTCTTTCTCCCAGCATTCAGTTTATTTTCCCCTCCTACCTCTGTTCTGCCCTATCATAGGCCCAAGAAGCTTCTTTATTCATTGACTAATAAAAAACAACACATATACAGAAGGGAATTCTACATAAATCATTGCCTTCAGGCAGATAAGGTTGTCTTCTGTTCTCCAAATACTGTGCACACAGATAAACATGTACACACACACACATTATATATGCATATATATGATATGCACCTGCACACACCTGAAAACACACACAAAAAAGCTGGCCCAAGTCACATTAAGGTATGCGAATCAGGCAATCAGCCTCTGGCTTTGTTGTTCCTACCCAGAGTTCCTCATCATGCCCCACACCTGGATCAGGAAGGCACTCACAAGCTATGTGAGAATGAGAGTTATAAGGTTCACTGTCTCTGTGAAAGGTCAGGAACTGACTCCCTTAGGTGCCCAGGAAAGCATGGACAATTAAAATCACATTCCCCAAGCAAGTGAGAAAAGCTCACTGGGCAAAGGATGGCAGGAGTTTATAGGCACACAGCCCCTAAATAGGAATCTTTCAGAGCTGAGAGCAGAAGGTTCCTCCTGTCAGTCATATGGGGCTCCAGATCGGTACAGAGGGCATCTCACTTCACTAAATGTTAAATGAAGTGATTAAAGACAAAGAGAACATTTTAATTGCCGGGCCTGGCCAGCTCTGAAGGGACTCAAGTTTTAACTGAATGTGAAGGCTTAATTATGCTTGGGGGAAGTCACCTGACATCACAGGCTGATTATAGGGAAGCTTGGTATGAAATAAAGGATGCCAAAGAAAGTAAGACAAAGGAGGAAAGAAATGCCATGTGCCAGAGAATACGGCAGCAACAGCATGCAGAGACCCTGATGTCCTGAAGGGTGCAGTCTGCCAGACAGGGGAACCTGGACAAACTGGTCCCGTGCATATCTTAACATTTTTCTTTTCCTCTAATTCAGATACAATCTTTCCTGTTTCAGATTCAAAAGTCTGGGTAACTTTTCTCCTTTATATCTCCCAAGGTAAGATTTCTGTTTGTCTCCATTGCCCTTGCCCAAGGACAGATACCACATCAGTGCTGCAGCCAGCCTGGCCCTGTGGGAAATTCCACAAAGGACTTAGCAGAGGCAGACCAGGAAGGAAGAGGAGAAACAACTGGTATTGGGAGTCATTTTTTCATTCTTTAGGAATATTCCCTCACCGAAACTACATTTGACACAGAATTAAAATCTCGTTCTCTGTTTTCCTCCTTCCTTATCTATTATAATACAAATTGGAGTCTCACACCTGTGAGATATGTGTCTAGAGAACTTCACAGCCTCATAGATTGTTGCTGTATAAAACCCTCCACATTCGTGAGATGTGTTTCCGAGCACATACAGAGAGCGGCGAGGCTTCCCCCTAGCTAGAGTATTTACTAGCATTCACTACCCTGCAGCACATTGAATTTAGATAAGCTAATTGGTTAACTCCTAAATTGAAAGCAGGACTTAAATATCAGGACTTTTAGCCCATATATTCCCCCGAGCAAGTAACCTCACATAATAACATTGGGGTTTTGCCTAACTTCTGAAAATCTGCATGGTCGAAGCGATCTTAAATGGATTTTTTCTTTTATCATATTTCACTTTCTTCCACTTTGAGGCTGACACATATAGGCTACTGTTAGCTCTACCCTAGAACTGTTTAGAAATATGGAAATTCGTTAATTTACTGATCTTCATATTTCTTTACTTCCATGTGGCCAAGGTCAGCTGAAATCACTAGATAGTGTTGGGATAACTCAACTTATAGCTACAGTTATAAGGCTCCATCTTCTTCATTTGCCCAATTAATCGGTAGCTCTCACAGTGATGTGGCTAAGGGATAAAGCCGCCCTCACATAGAGCTTCTTCTTTCCCTTACATGTACTTTCTGTTAGCAGACTTATTTGTAAACACAGTCCAACCACAGACCACAATGCTTCTAGGAGAACTTCGCTTTCATCTTGACCTACGTGAAAACCAAGACAGAAGTCATCAGGTGAGGGGCTTCAAGGACCACTGCCAGGTGGGCAGCCTATCTTTCCCATCTCACTTTGACATGAGAAGAAGAATGGATGTTCCCTTTCCCTTTCTCACTCTAATTGAATCTGTGACCGCTTCAGTAGAAACAACATTTGTTTAGGAAGAAAAAGGAGCGGTGGCTCCAATGTACGGTGCTGCCTTCCCTTTGAGTAGTCCTGACAGGAGCAGCACCAGCCTCTGTGTGCCAGAGGCTCCCCTGTGTAGTACAAACCATTTATCAACACCTGCCTTCAGGGGCAGCTGAGTGGAGGGCTGCAAAGAGGGGAAATGACACAAGCTTCCGAACCCACAGTGGTTTTCCTCTTTTTCTTACCTTTTCAGTTAAAACTCCAGCGTGTAAAGTGCAGGCCTCATGTAATCAGAGGTAATGCTTTCCATTTCAAAGCTCTTTTAATCTGAGGGCACATTCCACAAACAGCTCTTCTCCAGGCGTCCCCGCTCCCATCCTATTAATAATACACTAATGCTGACTTAAACAGAATGAACTGGCGGGAATTGGAGTGGCACTTGCAAATTCTCTCATTTGTCCTCACAGGTCTGAATTCAGAGCCACCACTACAGCTGCTGTGATCCGCGAAGCTCTCTTTTCCAGATGCGTACTATGGTCCTGCTGTTTTGATAATGTATAATATATTGTACAAAGCACTTGGTAACCATGACCCCATTGCAAACAGGTTAGGGGAAAAGAACACAGCTAACAGATGCTTACCCTTACAAGCTGAGAAGTCTGGATTCACCTCCACTCATGCCCATCAGGACATTTGAACTCTATGGGGAAAGCATACTCTGTTCCAGACCCTTGCTAAGGGCTGAGGTTAAAAGGTGAGTGAGGTAGCCTCCCTCATGCATTCCAGGCCCAAAGCAGCTACTGATAATCTGTGTCCTTGAGTGAGATGCCCAAGCAATATGGGTCTCGCATCTCCTTTTTGAAGAAGAGAAATAATAGCTGGCTTCTCTCTCTCCCTTGCAGACTGAGAAGGTAGTAAACCTGAGCATTTAAGTGTTTCTTCACAGATCATTAACCATGATAGGGAATGGAGGGTCATACAAGAAATGGAATTTTTGAGCTAGAAGGAACTAAAGAAATCAACCATTCTAGCCTTTTTATATAAGAAGAGAGTTATAGAACAAAAATGTTAGGAGCTTCTGTCAAAAATCCATCAGGAATGAAAGCAAAACATCTTTGAAAGACTGTAGCCAGTAGATTAGCGAGACCCATTTATGCCAGTGCTGGAGAGGCAATGACCAGGGACAGCAATGAGGAAGCCTGGGTTCTCGCCCTGTCCATCAGTGAACAGCACCTCCTAATCCCTAGTTGTGCCGGTCACCTCTAAATGACAATTAGGGGGAGAAATGTAGCACAGCGGCAGGCACTATGGTTTGGAGTCCTACAAATCTGTATTTGAGTCTTGTCCCTATTTTTACTGTGTGTCATGGAAGAATTTACCTGGGAATAACTCTGAGCCTCAGTTTCCATTTATGTAAACTAGGAAAAACTCTACCCTAGCAAGGCTGTTAGGATTAAACATGACAAAATACAAAAAGAAGTATGAATGGTTGTACATTTAATTAATTTCCTCCCTTCCTGGATAGCCCTTCCAGCTTTAAAATTCTACGACTGTGAAATGTCTCCTTAAAATTGGATCTTACCTAGTGGGTCGGCTTTACTGCCTTTATACCCTATAGGACAGGGAGGAGCCAGACACTTCTGGAAGTAGATGATAGAATGCAGATCTGGAAATGTGACAGCTCACTCAAGGTCATAGCCAGTTATCAGCATTAAACAAGTATCTGCTTCTAGCCTGGGGACATAGCTCAAAGCAGCCGTCTGTACGCCACCAGAGAAAGAGAGGGGCCCCTCGCTTCCCACCAGCCACCCGGCACTAATACAAATGCTTTTTAAAAAAACACTAGAAAGAAGAGGGAGAACTAGGGTTTCAGAGTGATGGGCGCCTCCCTTCACCTTGGTAGCCCTGTAAGACTGTAAGAATCCCCATCCCCTAGACGATAAACTGGAGGAGCAGAGCAATGAAGACCCTTTTAGCTAACAATTTCCAAAGCAGGTGGGCACTGGAGCCCCAGTCCATTCACCCTGCATCTTGCAACCCAAGGTCCTTACTAGGGTGCAAATGTGCAGGTGACTTCTGATCATCAACAGAGACAGCTGCACCATCAAACAGGGACCAAGGCCCTGCGAAGTACTCTCCTTTCCACGCCACACTCCTGCTGATGACCTTTGGTGTAAATGCCAAAACTGTCTTTCTCAGCCTGAACACTTCTTATATTTTCCTGCTCTACACTTCTTCAAAGCCAAACAGGAATGCCAGAAGCTTCTGGGGACAATATCCCCCATCTCTGGGCTTGAGATTTCACAGGCTCCAAAGAGTTCCAGGACTTGGGAACATGTGGCATGCTTTAAGGCTAAAGCCCGCAGCTGGTGATAAATGAAAAAAAGACTTTTCAAATGGAATGAATGTAAATGAGAAAAGAAGCCCCTGGTTAGGGAAGTTATTCTAGCAAGTGGCTATATAAATGTCTTTATATTGTTATTTCCAATATTAGTTTGTTGTTCCTCCATGAAAGCTGATTTATTTGAAATGTTATTACTAGAAACACCCTAATCTTTTGGTAATAATTCATATACTGGAAGATTACAGTTTTGGAAGGCAGCCCAGTGCTGTCTGGAATCCTATTTATGGATTAAAGGATTTGAACAGCATTGCAAGCAAGATCTCTAAAGAGTAGGATAATGTAAACCTGGTTCCGTATAAAATGCTTTACCCTACTGTAGTAACCCCATTAGAATCAGATTGTTGGAGGATACTGGGTTTGAGTACTCTTGCTACACTAAACCAGGATATCACTCCCCAGAAGAGCAAGGATTTTCCAATCCAATTGCCCTTTGTTTTGACAGGTTGCGCTCAGCTCTGTAGTTACCCTTTCTCTAGGATATGCCAACCTCACATGACAGAAATTGACCCTTCAAAAACCTATATCCAGGTGAGGGGAGGCATCCATGAAGCCAATGTGATTCATCCACCAAGCTCGAGTGATGGATATATCCATGTGCTTTTTGTCCTTGGAAACATGCAGGTCAATATTGACCACCCACCTACCAAAAGTGTCCTTTTAATGAGTAGTCCAGGCTTTGAAACTATGAGCAATGAAGACTAAACAGATATGTCCAGACAGAAAAGGGTCCTGTTGGGTATCATGAAGACAAAGCACCTAACAGACCAAGTGCCTGGTACACCTTCCCCTTGTGCTCCAGGGAACCTGAGCTCTGACACAAACTACAAAAGCCCTGCAAGTTAGACTCAGAGTCACCTGACCCCACTCATTACTGAGTGTGCTGTAGGCTAGTCATCTGACTTCCTTGAACCATCCTTAAATCTTTGCATCTATAAAATAAGGTAGATTCTCCTCTGAAGGTCTGTTGTTAGACTTGAGTGAGGTTATTCACAACACGTTGGAATTGGTCCAGGGACAGCAGTACCACCAACTGTCATAGTATAGGAAAAGGGTGACACTCTCCAAACCAGCTGTTACACTTCACTTTTCTGTCCAGTCCTACAAAGTTCTAAACCGAAAGTGCCATTAGCTCCAGCTCCACAGGACAAAGACAGAAGGGGAAAGCAAGGGAGGGAGGGAAGGGAAAGAAAGATGGGCCAATGTCATGCTCCCCTTCAGCACACCACTAGCTATTAACAGAGTCCCAAGTACATCATGAACATCATCTGCCACATAAATAATGGATAATAATTCTAATTATACCACTACCTAAAACTTGACTCAGGAAATCTTTTTTCCCCTTCATCTTATTTTAGTCACCTCAACCACATCCTATTTTATATTATGATTTCCTGCTTCTGTTCTTGGTTCTTACTTTAGCCATAGCACAGTACAGGAGGGGAGTGAGATTTCTCCTCAGACTAAGTGTGAACAAGGGAACTACACCAGGAAAGTTGACACCAACTGGAGAGCATGCAGGAGTTTGTGCTGGGGGAGAGGGGTGGGCAGGTGTGTGTGTGTGCGTGTGTGTGTGTGTGTGTGTGTGTGTGTGTGTGTGTGTGTGTGTGGCGTGTATGCCTGCATGCACTTGTATGTATAAGCCTTGTGTTGAAGAAAAAGAGGTACTAATCTTAAAATGCATATTCTGTATTCCACTCAAAGTTTATTGAATCAAAATATACCCTGGAAATCTGCACTTCTAGCAAGCTGCTCCAAGGAGCATTGTTTATAGTAAACTTTGAACAGTTCTTTTCAAGTGCCTGGGAGGCAAGAGTCCATGGATGTCAGTGTCACTTAACTTCCCACCCAAACATGATGACAGAGAATATTTGAATTGTATTTTAGTGTTTACAAAAGTGTTATATACAACTAACGAGTGTACATATCAGCAAAATAAACAATACAGAATACCTCATCCACTCAGCCCTGGGGAACACATTCCATTCTACTTCAATAGACTTTTCTAAGAACATTTGGGTTTCACCCTTTGAGCATTAACAACAATTAATTATATTTTGTATTTTCAAGTGAGTTAGATATCACTGGCTTGAGAAACCAAAGATCACAAAGGTACTTCAACTCTAAGTTTACTTGGGATCAGCATTAATAGCATCTCCTTGTTGGTAAAGCCCTAAAGTCAGTGGTAAGCTACATGTGCCTGTGGGGTCCAGTGGTGTGAGTCAACATTCTTCTGACTTTTATGGCCCCAACCATGAGGCAATTTTGCCTTCAGTTGGTAATTTTTCTGATTCCTCTTAGAGTTGGCTATCAAAGGCAATTCTTGCAAATAAGACCTAAGGCACCTTACCTCGCCCTTTCTAATTAACTTCTTCTAAGGTAGAGGGAGGTTGAGAAAGCACTGTAATTGCAAACACAGTGAGAAGAAATTAACTCTGAGGTTGCCTGAGTAGAGGATCTTCAGGGTAACATTTATGAGGTTGGGTGTGAGCTGTGTCGGCTACTTATTATTCTTTACTCTCTTCTCACTGCAGCTGTCCTCAGGATGCTGAGGTGGGTTTGTGGTTGACACCTGGCCAAAGAAGGAATGTGGCTACATCACTCTGGGATGGATATCTGTTCACCAAGACAGTCATGACTCAAGACGGGGTCACTTGTATATTTGCTACCATAGCTTAGTGAGAAAAATCACAGGGAAATAGGACCAGTCTGAAAAGAAAGATCCAAGATCACTGAGTGAATCTTTAAGAATTCTGCCTCTTTAAAAGTTTTAGATAAACAATTCTGATTGCTTTAAGAACCAAGGGAGATGGTTTCAGGGATGATATTCCAGGAAGGAGGAATGCATTCATCTATCAGCTCACAAGACTGGCAGCACAGTTCCCTACATCACTCTTATCCCAGTCCTCTGTGTGCCAGAAAGCTCCCATTTATTATAGATGCCCAAGGGAACACACTCTACATCGCAGTGGTCATGGACCAGATACTGTTCCCCAGAGGAAACAGAACTGGAACTCAAAAGAGGAAGGAGAAAGGGTGCTATGTGGTCTTTCTAGGTAGCATCTACTTTGGAGAAGCCATGTCAGCTCCTGATGGTGATGCCATAGACAAATAAGGGAGGCTAATAGTGAACTTCACCTGTCAGACAGTATGGGTTGGTGAGAGATGATCATGCCCTTTGCTCTGTAACCAAATTGACAGAGCAGTTACCATTAGAGGTCGGTGCATCACACCTTAGATTTTTCTGGAAACTACCTTTCCCTTCCTGGAAAACTAGCCCAATCTTAAGTACCTAGGAAAAATTTTATGGGCAATGCTGATGATTCCCCATTCAGAAAGAATTTGGAAACTGAGAGCCAAAAGCTTAAATAATAGAACCATGACTGAAAACCTCTCTGCTGACCCTCGTTCACTAGCCTCATGACCTACCCACTCCCCAGGAATGGGGCAAAGGATAATATGGCCATTTTTATCATAACATACATTTCATGTACATATGTACATTTATAGATGACATTAAATACTATATATGTGGATAATAAATAAATAAATAAATAAATAAATAAATAAAAATTTGTATATTAAATTGGTGATTTGATGATCAGTGATGGTTAAGCCAGAGAGATAATAGCAATAATAGTTGCCACAAAAAAGTCTCTTGCTAAATCCAGTGAAGTACTACATATAACAAGAAAAACATTCTTTGAAATTATAAGAGAGGCAAAAACAAAAATAGGAAGAGAAGAGGGAAAGGAGAGGAGAAGGAAGAAGAGGAAATGGAGGAGGCTGACAGGAATAAGAATAAAAATCGTTAAAGGAAAGATAAAAAGGGAAGGCATGAAGAACAGGAAGAACCCTTTAGCATTTATTTGTCAAGTATTTTTGTATCCTGTATTTGCTAAATGCCAACTCTATTGATCAAGTACCAAAGTTAAAAAGATTACTAAGTCGCAATCTCGTTCTCACTTAAGGCAAATAGGAAATCAAACAGAACCATAAACCTGTGGAAATTCTGCTACCCTGGAAGCAAGACCCAAAGCTAAGGTTCACCCACCAAACAAGCACTTAGCTGTAGTGTTCTCCTTGTAAGTCATCATATATGTGTATCAGGATAAAGAAACACCCCCAGATGAATCCCAAAGGATACACAGAAGCTAGGCAAGTGGGAAGGCGTTATTTTAGATAGAATTGCAGGAAGAAGGAGAGTCTGTGAAGGCCTCCCCAGAGAGACATAGAATGCTGCCTGGGTAGGGACGCATGTTGCCCAGTGAAGGATATATGCCTCCTGGTTTGCAATGTGGATAAGAGGATGAGAAACAGTGAAATAAGAAGTTACATATTATCCTAAAAGCGATAAAAAAGAATTTCGACTAAGGAAGTGAAAGGGACAGATTTTCATCTGAAAACAGCTCTGTACCTAAATGGTGGAGGTCAGAGTAAGAATTGTGAGGCTGGAAGTTGCAGTGGGGGCAGGAATGCAGAGGGAACGAATGTATTGAAATTATGCCCTGAGAGACAGGTATCAGCTATGCTTTCTCTAGTTCATTATGTCAGGGGATCAAGTCGTTGAAGAAAGAGGGCCTAGCCTGAGTTCCTTGACAGACTGAAGAGAAGCTATCTCATGTATTTAATCCTGTGAGCTTTGCTACCGAAACAGATTTTCTGAGAACCAGGGATTTACCCTCTTAGTTTATTGGTGATCACATCACATCCTTGTGTCTATCTGTTAACATCATTCCCCAGAAGTCATCAAGGAAATGATTTGGGGGAAGGCAAAGACAGAACTTCAAGGTGCATCTCAAATAAAGAACTGTGAAATAACTCTAACAGAATCTATCTCAGTACATCCATAAAGCCATAGCAGACTTGGTAGTGGAACCCACGGCATGGAGAAAGACGTTTTGGCTCTATCTTGAAGACAGACTAACTTCAGACTTAGGTCATATGGGTCAGTAGAAAGCAGTACATAAATTTTCCCAAACCACAGCCAGTAGTGATGTTTTTATTCTCTTAAACAGTGAACTAGAATGATGAGCAGTCCTCAGCATGGCAGTCTTTCCAAGACATCTTGAAATTGGTCCATTGCTGAGAAAATAGCACCATCAAACAGCAGGCCGGGAACTACATTCCCTGCAGGAGATGCCCAGGACCAGCCAAAAAGAAGATGACCTGGCCTTTCTCTCACCAAACTCACTATAAGGGGCAGGAAGAGAAAGAACAAAAGTTGGACTGCCAGAAAATGGGGAGAATTTCAAAGACAATATGGTCATGGCACCCCTGTGCTCAGTTTATAAGTCCTATTTTTTGAACCTAGAGAAAAATGACATTGAAGAATAAGATAGAAGACAGCCAGCCGGGTCTAACAAAATGTATGGTTTTTCCCACTGTCTAAATCTTAAATTTGTATTTCAGAAATAGGTCTACACTGATTTTGATGAGGTCCTTTGCTGTGTGAATAATTTACAGAGCCAGCTAACATCCCTTCACCAGACTGCCAGCTCGAAGGTTCAGAGGACAGTTCATATTCAGGCATAGAATTCTTAACAATACCTGAAGAGTTGCAATCACCAGCCTTCCCATGACCCCCTCTCTGTGCTAACCATGTCTAAGGGGACATCACTTTGAAGTCCTAGATGACCAGGCTGGGACAGCTGACATGTGCTTTCCATTCCAGGATCACATATGTTGTTGAAGACACATGGAGTGGTTCTATGTAGACATCACACATCCAACTCCGCATGGCCAAGATTTGGCATTTTTGTCGTTGTCTTGTGCTTAATACGTTGCTAAGACAGAGAAGCCTCTGGGATGCAGGGCAGAAGAAAGGATGGATCATCTGGAAATGCTGCTCTGGGCTCATGGCAAAAGAATCTGAGCCCCTTTGTTTCCCATCAGGTTCTCTGATATGACATCTACATTCCTACCTGAGGATCAGTCACTCTAATGACAAGGCTGCATTTCAACATGTTGTTATGAAAACACAACCAGCCTCAGTTCTCATCACCACTAGACTCCCAGGAGGATGAAGAAGAGAGAGAAAGCTGTCGTTCTTGGTATCCAGGTGATCACTGATGGAGTGAGATGAAGCAGTCTACAGTGCAAAAGGATCATCTGGAGAAAGGAAAGAACTATGTTGTCCCTGTTATCATTTGTTCATGAGTGAGATCATCAGGATTCTGGGTGCTCTTCTGGAGTATAGGTGCCAGAGAAACTTCCAGAGAAATTCAGAATCCTCTTCATTCTCAAGCCCAATTGAACCCCATCACCATCTAACAAAGTGGAATGTGAGCTGATGTTTTTTATGCCAATCTGTCAATGTAAAGACATCTCTATTTTTCATAAGGACTGTACAGGAATTTTGTTAGACATGTACTGAACATGAGTTTGCTGCCTGGCACTTTAATTTTATTTTCTCGGCTCTCATATCTATCAATCCCAACCAGTAAAAAAGAAAAAGCTTTCTATCTAGTCATTAATGATGTATACAGTTACTTAAAAATGAGAGGGTTTATTTTGTGAAGAAGCATCAGTTCAGAGGTTTTCTCTCTCTCTCTCTCCCTCTGTCTCCTTCCCTTTTTCTCTCCCTCTCTCTCCCTCCCTTTTTCTCTACCTCTCTTTCCCTCTCTCTCCCTCCCTCCCTCCCCTCCTTTTCTCTCTCTCTCACTCTCTCACTCTGTCTCTGTCTCTCTGTGTCTTCATTTCTCTGTCTCTCCTCTCAATAAATACTTGTCTCCAAGTGTATACATTATTCACAATTTTTCCCACAAAGATCTAAGATCTCAATAGAATGCCACATTTTTTAGTGAACTAGAAATTTGTCTAATTCATGAGTAGAGGCATCTCAGAAGGGAAATTTTACGAGTTACCAGAATCAACTATACACAAAAAGAGTCTTCAGAGTTTCTGCTGAAACTTAATAGTCAAAGTGAATGTCATGTCTGAAGAGAGGGAACTGGGCAGATGACCCCAGGTGCCCTCCATCTGGGCTCATACCCCAGAATCCCACAGCCTGGTCCTTCCCTTTGGCATCTCTGACAAAGCAAGAAAGCAGAACATCTTGTTCATCCTGTCCCTGTTCCGTGCTGAAAAATCTAATGAGATAAAAGCCTAGGTCTGCATAGGAAGTAAATCAGGAATGTCTGTCTCCACGAATTCTGAGCAGAGCCCATCCTGCTAAATAAAATGTGACATTCATAACAAACAAACCAAAAAGCAGATAAAGGACAAGAGCCCTCAGATTTAATGCTGGAAAACCTTTGGCGATAAATAAGTAATATTATAATAAAAGATATTATAATGCATTGTCATTTGTAGAGAGAAATGTAATATAGTCAGAGGAAGAAGATAGATGGCTCAAGTTGTTTCTCTGACAGTGGAAGTAATAGCTATTGAATGTTATGTTTAGCATATCATAAAATCAGTGTTAGCAGGCAAGACAGCCCTCCAACCATCTTGAAGTCCGCAGTCAGCCTTCTGACATCAGCAAGCAAAAAGGCTGGAAAGCAGCTTGCCTGTATGGATGGCCTCCATGCACATAAATTGGAAGAGACAGTACTCCCTTTCAGCCTTCAGCCTGCAGTGAAGATAAACTTGAGGCTGACTGGACTATGTCTTTCTTCAGCCTCTTCTGCATTTCCCATTCCCAAGTGGCTCCTGCCTATCATAAAACATCAGCCAGAGGGCTTAAACTTGAGAAGCATGGTAAAAATTCTGTGTAGGGGCTGGATCTCATCATATATTGAATAGTCATGGGCCAATCTGGGTTTCCTTCAAACGTGCTGGAAAGCCTCCTTCTGCAAGTGGCTCTGTCACAAGGCTAGGAATTCATCCACTGAGAAGTGGGAGGGAGACATAACATCAGTGCCATGGAGCTCAGACTTCCTCATTCACTAAATTCAGCTGAGCAATGGTAGGCCCGTCGGGAAAGCCAGGAGACAGAGATACTTCATCCAAGCGCTCACACAGGAGGGGGTCTTCACTTGTGCCAAATGCTGCAAAAAGAACACTGTTTGTTTTATCTTCAGGTTATTATTTGCCAGGAAAGCCCACTAATAAGTATCCTGGGCAAAATGTCATTTTTAGAACTAAAAATATCAAATGAGTAACTAAAGGAAATCCACACGCATCCAAATGGATTTTTTCACTCCAAGGCAGCCTGTGAGGTGGATGGACTGGTCTCTCAGAAACTATGACAGGACAGTATTCCAAGCACAGTGACTTCTTGGTTCCACAGCAAGAACGGGGTCCTGGGACACTTCGGTGAAATTGGCTCAGAGTAAAAGAGCTGAGAGGGAAAGAAATCCAGTTTACTCTCTGAGAGGACCTATCCCAGTGGGAATTATTCTTCATGTCTGTATTATCCTTAAATTGGAAATCCCACCAGTGGCTTCTCTCCTAGTTTCATTACTCCCAGAGATGTAAACAATAGTCCTTCACTTACAAAGGATACTAGGACCCTAGAGAAGAGCACCAGATGGAGTAGTTTGGCAGAGGGTGAGGGATGGGGGTTATGCTTACATTGACCACTAGAGGCAGATGGACTGTTGCATTCCTTTCTTTGGTTCTAGTTCTTTAATTTGGGGAAGAATTGATACATTTACTGAGAATCTTCCATGAAAGTTCTGTGTGCTAAGACTTCTGGGAGCAACATGCGCAGCTTGTTCCCCTCTATTAGTGAATTGAAATCAGGGATAGACCAAGACAGTGAAACACTGATGAGCCATAAGATTAGCCAACAGTCAACGTCCATTTCATGTAAAGAGCACACACAGGAGTGGTAGCTTGGAGTAGTGGGTAGAAGGATGGCTTCTGAAGTCTCTACTTTGATACACTGCTTTGACTACTTGCTAATTATGCAACCAACACGTTGTCCTGAGAGGTCTCAAGCACTGGGTTTCAAGACTGTAAATGTTGCTACTCCTTAAGACAATTGAATAAGCTCATGGGTGTTAAGCACTTAACACAGCCTAGATAAAAGCTCCGTAACTGCAGACTGAAAGAAAAGACAAAGATGTTCTAGGTCCCAAGTTCTAGGCTAGAAGGCCCATTTGTTCATGCATTAATCAGGAACCTAGAATCTAGACCAGAGGAAGGTAACAGTCACACAGCTGATATACCTGTTTGTATGCAGACACTGGAAATAACTTCGTGATTGGATTGTTTCTTGAAAGACTTTTGAGATTAGAAGATTATGTCTTCCAAATATGTACAAATAAGGTAACATCATTTAATGAGACGCCCCTTGATGGAGAAGTAGCAGTGACAATTTGTAGCCATCCTAGCTCTACCTACAACTAAGTGAGTTATCTGTTTAGAGTTCATTGACCGAAGTATTCATCAAGAATCTACTATGATCCAGCCATAGTGACTAAGGCTAGAGATTAGTGGTCGCATTTTAAAGTGCTAATGTTTACCAATATCTGTTTTCTTTGCTTCCTGGTGACACAGTTGCGCTACATCTACAATCTTCCCTTGTAGTTAAGTAAGGCCACGTGACCTGGGTTGTAGCCAGTGAACAAGAATGTTAGTAAATGAAGAACTCTGTTGTCTCAACTGGCTCATAGAAACCTCCCCAAAGAGACCGTTTTCTCTTTACAGATCCAGAGCTACACTGAGACCTCTTCAAAGAACCAGAACAAGAATCAGCTACCAAGTTTAAACCTTAAATCCTGAACCCACATTGGACTGTAATAGGAATGAAAGTTCTGCCTGATTTCATCATTACTGTAATTTAGAGGTTTATCTGTTTTTATTCCCCATATCAAATAAAAAAGCAGTGAACGTGCAGACATCCCTGGCATTACGGAGCCGGTAGACTTTTACGAAAGCAATTCAATAAGGAACTATGATGCTATGTGATGGCTACTGGAGCGTCACTGAGACCCAAAAGTGGAAACAGATAGCAGGGCAGCCCAGGACAATAAAAGCACTGAGTGATTCCTCTTGTCAAACGTGCATTTATGGTGAGAGCTGACAGAGGAAGTGCTGTCAGCTTCCCCTGCCACAACTGCCACAAGCCAAGTGGCCCAAATAGCATCAATTTATTTTTTTCAGTATTGGGAGCTGAAAGGCCAGGGCCAAGGCATTGGCAGAGTTGGTTCCATTCAAGGTGAGAGATTTTCTTCTTCCAATACTACCCTCGACACATGTCTGTCACCCGAAGCTCCTTTACCTCTAAGAACACCTGCCATCTTATATCGAGACCTACTCATATTACTACTTTGCTTTACTTGGCACTTCCATTGCCCTAAACACAAGTATAGCCATATTCTGAATTACTGGTTATTAAGACTGTGTGACTTGGAAGAACACCCAGAATCAGTAAATAAAAGGGTTAAAGTAACCTCTGCTGTCTGGTCCAGTGTTGGCAGCTGACATAAGGAAGCTACAAAGATGAGAAAGAAGCTCATACTTCCAGCGACTATGTCTATTCCACTTAGGACTCCAATCATAGCCACATGATACTGTTTTGATTGCAGGCTTGAAACTTAGGATAATAGAAATGAGATGATAGGATGGCGAGAAGCAGCAGAATGCCGTGGTTGTCTGGAGACAGAATGAAATTGACTGCAGTTTTATAGACCTGGAGTCTGCATGGGACCTGCCATGCTTATGAAGAGATCACAGAGAGGCTTTCAGAGTAAGCTCGGCCTCAGAAAGATCACAAGAATGATAGCCACCTGGCCACGTGCGCATGAACAGACTGAGGATCAATGGGCAAAAGATCAATCTGAATAAATGATCTATTAATACAGACAACAGATCCCAACAATTAATCTTCAAGACGATGACAGACGCCAGTTACAGGGAGCTGCTGATGGTGATTGACATAATGGGACCGTCCTCAGCTGCCAGATTGCTGAGTTAGTGATTTTCACATTCATTTTCCTGCTTGGATTGATTGAACTGGGGAAGCTCTGGAGCTTGGTGCTGAAAACTGACAGCTCAGAAGACCGAGAGCGTCTTCTCTGAAAGTAGGTATATACAAGCAGAGCCAAAACTGATATCTGATCTACTAAAAGGAAAAGGAGTAGCCTTCCCAAGAGGCCAAATGTTTGTAATATGGATGCCGTAGAAGGATTTGGAGAGTCCTGCTCAGAAATAAGAATATTATTACCCATTGGAAGTCTGGCATTGTAAATGAAAAGATTTGCATTAGGAGAAGTTCATATAATGTATTTTTTGTTGATGCTGACATCAATGTTGGTTATTTCTGAACACCATGGTTTTGTTCATTCAAAACATGTGACTTGGGGCCTTCTCCTCCTGGAATTTTGAACAACTAGTGGATCTCTGGTTATCGTCAAAGTTTATTACATCATTCCCTTTAAAGCATCCCTAGGATTTTGGTGGAGCCTGGGGTGGAGAGTAGGGTTTTTGTTGTTTTAATAAATTCTACTATAAAAATCAACCCTAAATCTCTCCATTCTTCTTTGTGTTCATTGCTGCCTTTATCCACATCACCTGTTCCATTCTCTGGCATCTTTTTGCGGGCCTCTTCCTAGCCTTATTCTCTGTAGCCTAACATTACAGAGACAAATGTAGTTGCCCTACACATAATCAGTACATTTGCTGCAGCTACACTGTTTGTGCACACCCCAGTGTAAAACAACTTCTGTTAGCCCATAAAACTGTCCTGTTCTACCAGAATCCATCCTTTTCCATTCTACAGAGCCTTTCTGTCCTCCTTCCCTCTAGCCCTTGTCCCCAAAGTCCCAAAGCTCGGGCCTTCCAAGAACCATGTCCTTACCAGTAGATCTCAGCTCTCCAAGAGGCAAACCACCAAACATAGCTCCCGGCCACCACCAGCTCTGTTTATCCTTTTCACAGAGCTCACCAACACCTGAAATTATTCATGTGCTATGAATATAATTCAGTTGGTAGAGTGCTTGCATAGCATGCCAAGGTCTGAATTCAAACTCCAATGCTGCATAAAATTATGCATAGTGGTTCCTGCCTACATTCCCAGTACTGCAGAAGGTCAAGGAAGGGGGAAATCACAAGTTCAAAAACATCCTTTGCTAAATAGCAAGTTTGAGATCAGTCTGAGATACATGAAACCCTGTCTCAAAAACAAAAACAAACAAACAAATAAGTTATGCATTACCTATCTTCCATACTAGAGAGTAGACAGCAAACTCCATAAATTATTTTCCTGCAACAACAGAAATGTTCAGTGGGTAAAGGTGTCTGCCGTCCAGTCTGAAACCCTGAATTTTATTATCTGGGGAACCCATATGGTTGAAGGAGAGAGATCTGGATCACAAAGGTTGTTCTCTGACTTTCACATTCATACTGTGACAAGCATATTCTTTCTCTCTCTCTCTCTCTCTCTCTCTCTCTCTC